>NW_015665029.1:339774-342213 GCF_001515625.1 Sinocyclocheilus rhinocerous
AGCCCTAATATATATATATATATATATATATATGTGTGTGTGTGTGAGTGTGTATATATATATATATATATATATATATATATATATAAATAAATACACATACCTGTCTACCTTGCCTTGCTATTAAGTAATTTTATTTTTTATATTTTACGGCATACTCAAGTAATACCGTCTTGAATGTAGCCTATTTGAATGTAGCTGTTTGAATGTAGCCTATCTGATGTCTAGCTTTCTCTAAATGTGTTTTTAACCAAACAGAAAACTAAATGCAGATTTTAAATAGTTGCCTTGTTAAAGCGGGACCACTTACACACTTAATACACCCGTTAGATAACTGACCGCGGTCGCGACCGTTCAGGAAAACATAAATGAAAGCCTGTCTCATGTGGCTGAGTGCAAGGAGTTTATGTAAATTGGGTCCCTTTTATCGGCCAATCAGAGCGCAGGTCACATGCAAAATAAAAAGCCGACGGCGAGTCCTGAAATCTGATTGGACGGTTCAACATCCTGACGTAGCCACAACCCGACGAGGCCCCACCCTAACTGCAATACAGCACTAAATAAAAGGGAAGCAGTCAAAACACAGAGCCCCCAAAGAACTGCTCATAATAATAACGCTGTACAATGTAAACTAATTGGTCAAATATGTTACGCCAAATGAACCAATCGAAAAAGGATTAAAAAAAAAAAAATTCAGATGCCTGTCATATAAAGCCGAACCTAAATCGGTCACAAATTGAACACGTGTGAGAATTAAACAAATGCCATACACATGCTCCAGAAACAAAATCAAAACACTTACCAAATCTTCATAAGATCGCGGGTGTTCAGTTCCTTCCCAATCCAACCGACGTGGAAGGAGCTATCAAAAAAAATAAGCCGGGTTAATAAGGTCGAAAGGAAATCGACGGACGCCAAGTTATCTTAATAAAAACAATAGCGCAAAATGTAAACAAGTTCAAGGCAAGCGATAATGAAAAGTAGTATACTGCCAAATCCATGTTTCAATCCGAGAGGGAACCATACACACTGACAGACGGACATAAAGACGAAGTAATCGAGCAACACACCTGATTTTCCTCCAGCTCACACACAAGAGCCTGCAACAGATGAGAATGAGCTCTGTTCAGTGCTCTCATCCAGCATCATTTATAACACAATACTCGTATTAAAGTCTCGATGACTGAAGTCAACTCACCTCGGCCGCTTTCCGACACGGCCCCGTGCTCAAATAGCGCGATATCAAGTAATATAACTCTGCGAAAGGACACCGCGAGATCGTTTATTATTTGATTTACGACGAAGAAACTAGAAAAGTACCTCTTTATAATATTCCTAAATATTACTTTTTAAGTCTTACCTGATTCAAGGGGTGAAATACTCCCATTTCTGGCTGCAGTATCGGCCATAGCTCAAAGAATACGGTGTTTGGAGACGAACTTTATGTGTAGTTGGTAAATTATATAATTATTTAATGTCGACTGTACGCTTCGTACCCCTCCACGATTGCTCCCGCTTTCTGTCCGGCCAGTTTTCGGTCGCCATTGGAAGTATCAGGCCTGAGCTCACAGCTACTTCCGCCTGAACACCGGAAACAGGGGGAGGGGGTAAAACTCCTCGTCTTCTTCAGCAAAGCAGAAGTCACGCGGAGATTTAAAAGTCTAAACATTCAGCGTTCGAGACGTCGATGTAAATCGAAACGTTTCTTGCTGTGTCGTTCCACGCGACGCGTTCCTCGAATAACAATGAAAAGCCGCGTTCCTTTTCGACCGGCTGGTTCGTGACGTCACATCGAATGGCGACAGTAGAAGCGTTCATCTTTTGTCTACAAAACAGTCTGTGAGAACGTGACGGTTTGAATATTTAAAGACATCCAAACAACTAATATTCGCCACCACTACTTGTTATCACACGTATGTGGGGTTTTGTGATGTGTATTATGCTGCTAAATGTGCTAAACTGACTGGATTTACACAAATATGTCCACTGACAGACAGCACAAATCCTGTGATTAAAAAAAATCTGTTTTTTTTTTTTTATCCCAAAGTGTCATATTTTCCCCTTTAAATACTGAAGCAGTTAGTGGCCCCAAAAGGTATCCAGGCACTTAAAATGTATAAATGCCTTTGCATTTAAAAATAATAATAAAAGAAGTGCTTTAAAAGAGTTAGCACCAGAAAGCATACGTTTCTTGCAAAACATGTTACAAAATAAGGTTGGTGGGTTTTAAATTATAAAACAGCTTTTTAATATAAAGTTGGGTATATAAATATGTCCAACGTCATCCACACTTATGTAAAATGATACAGTGGGGAAAATATTTGATCCCCTGCTGATTTTGTAAGTTTGCCCACTTGCAAAGAAATGAAGGGTCTGTGATTTTTATGGTAGGGTTATTTTAACGGACGGAGAGAATATGAAGCAAAAAATCCAGAAAAA
>NW_015665029.1:343235-368590 GCF_001515625.1 Sinocyclocheilus rhinocerous
TTATGGTAGGTTTATTTTAACGGATAGAGACAGAATACCAACCAAAAAAATCCAGAAACATTTTTTGCTTGGTATTCTGTCTCTATACATTAAAATAAACCTACCATAAAAACGACAGACCCTTCATTTCTTTGCAAGTGGGCAAACTTACAAAAGGAGTGAAACTCTGTTAGTATATTATTCTATTATGATGTGAGCTGGTTTGAATATAATAAGATCTAAGTACATGGTGTGCAGTGTTGATAACTATAGTCCCAAGAAATGGTCACATGATGATTACAACACCATTGATTGGAGGTGTTTGACTATTGATCACAATCTTTTAGCCTGACCGATAAGACACTAAAATAAAAAGCTTCCAAGAATGTAGACCCTAAAACCCATTTAGATTGCCTGAATGTGCAATCTTCTTATAACAGAAAACATTATTAGAGAAACTTTGATGAGGTTCACAAATCATACAAATTAATTCCAAATCCTTCCGGTAATTCTCATAGAAGTAGTGTGTGTGTAAATAAATGCTGTTCTTTTAAACTTTTTATTCATCAAAGAATCCTGAGAAACGTATCAAATGTAGCACAACTGTTTCCAACATTGATAATAAATCAGCATATTAGAATTATATCTGAAGGATGGTGTGACACTGAAGGCTGGAGTAATGGTTGATGAAAACTCAGCTTTGCATCACTACATTATATTTTTAAGAATATTAAACCATTATTTTAAAGTGCAATATTTCACAATATTGCCATTTTTTTCTGTATTTTTGATCAAATAAATGCAGCCTTAAGGCCCGTTCACACCAAGCACGATAACTATAAAGATATAAAGAATTTAAAGCGGCAGACGCCATGTGCGCTTAGAATAAACAGACGATATCGTTCGCTGGTGTGGACGCTAATATCGTTATCTTTATAGTTATGGTTCTTGGTGTGAACGGGGCTTTAGAGCTTTAAAAATCTTACCGATCCCAAATTTGAATAACACACACAAGTGTTTTCTAACCAATGTTACACAAAACTAGATGAATATGGTAAGATCATGCAATATCGATAATTACATTGTCAAGCACATTATGATTTTATTTAATGTATTTCACACATTGTCATTGTCAATGAAGCATTCATTTTCTAGCTATTGCTTTCATTTGGAATTTTGTTTTATATTTTATCTACTGTTCTTTTTAAACATAGAAAGGAAAACAGAACGGCAAAATATCAAGGTGGAATTACAACCATTTTATTGGTATGTCAATACAACTACATAAAAATGAAAAAAAAAAAAAAGAAACTGTACATGTGTACTTTTAACCTAAAACCTTGAGTGATATAGCTACTGCTGGCATGTTCACATGAATGAACTTACAGTAATTTTCATATAACGTCAGCTACGACCTGCATGTTTAACACTAACACAGCTGTTATTAGCTTTGCTAACACACACAATTCAATTTTTCATCCTCTTAAAAGTACCATCACATACTGCATATAGAAATTATGAAAACCTTTTCACAGCAGCTATACAACAATGTTATTGCAATGCTATCACCGCACAAAGACAAAAGTCAATGTAAATCACACATCCGATGAGTGTTCCAGTACTAGTGAGCAGGATCATTAATCAAAGCTGTTGATTCATAAAACAGTTTGAATAAAGAGGTTTCAATTCATAGACTACAGCTTACAATCAACCCCAACCCCCCAGAAACAATAAAACAAAGCATTTTCTTACAGAACCCCCTTCCCATACAATACAGGTGTCCCTCATATATTGCCAATGGAATGTTAGTGTCTCAGGCAAACTCTCCCAACGTGAGAAATTTCATTTTTTTAAATCTTTAAAAATGGCATGATCACATTACATTATCTGTCGCAACCTGTTCCACTCCCCTCCCTTTTTAAAAACAAAACAGAGTCAGAAAAAAAAAAAAATCAAATAATAATAATAAGAGGAAATCATTAGTTGTTTCATGACTGCAATTCTTCTTCAGGAAAAACTGGAGTGGGGGGAAAAAATGGAATCCCTCTCTCTTGATCGTTGTCTATAAAATGAGCTTCTAATATTGAACTACTAAAAAACCTGCTTTTTAGAAAATAGTCAATAAAAATATTCCTCTGTATTGTACAAGAAAAGAGGTATGGGAGCTCTTGTGAAATGTTTTAATGTTATTTAGCAGCTCCCTCTTTCTAGTCAGCCTTTTCCTCCTCGCCTCCTGCTTCTCCATTGTCCCCCTGTAACAAAACCAAACCAATAAATAAATGTTTGCAACCGACATAGCCACAGATACATCCCTAACTGACATTTATTTTCTCTAGCACTGGACTACAATGAGATACGGGGCCAAATAAGTAGGCAATATCTACTAAAGAGGACCTGGTTAGATTCATTATTCTAACATGATTACAAAATGACTTGCTACCTCATCTTTGGTCTCTCCGTTCTCGGCAGGAGTTTCCTCCTCAGACTCAGTCTCTGGCTTTGCATCCTCTTTCTTCTCCTCTGGTTTGGCCTTTTCTACCTCCTTAGCCTTCTTGCCCTTTGCAGGTGCCTTCTGTTAGACATTTCAGAAAAACACATGGTTAAGCCACTTCCGATAACCTTTATTATCTTATATTGATAACCGGTTTACCTTCACTTTTGGCTTGGGCTCAGACTTTGGCGTTTGGGGTTTCTGTAAAACAGAATTCAGCGTAAGCTGTGTGTGTCACAAAAAAGTGCATATGACTTCAGAAGGACTGACGAAGCCAACTTACACCTTGAAGTCTCTCAGACCGTCTCTTGGGCTGTTTGTTTATTTGATGAGGAGAAGATGGGAAGGCAACAAAACAAGCAATAAGTATCACAATTACATGCAAAAACGTGTTGCATGACACAACAATACATTCAAACTTACCCCAGCTGCTTCAGTGTCATTGTTAGCCTGTACCAGAGGAAACAGAAGCTGTTAGTGTGTGTACATGGATCAAGTCTGAGGGGGGAGGTGTTGTACCCCACACCCCCTTCAAGTTATGGGCAATTATGTAATCTAGAAGTGAACATGGGGGAGGGGAGACGATGGGTCCCGTTATACATACATACAACTCGATTCCTATTGTACAAGTTAATTTTGTCGCGAAAACATGGCGAAATAAAAAGCAAACTGGGGAAAACAAACGAAAATAAAATGACAAAATAGTGCAATTGATGATAGTGCATTTATTTAGATTAGCTTCGCACAGCTTAGCCAACTTATTGTCGCTGGTAAACATTGTTACCGAAAAATTTCCGTCCCTAAGTAGTTCACATGGAGGAGGGGAACAGTAGCTCCGCCTCCACAGACAGAATTCATTCACTTTCGACGAGCAAATACATTAAACACCGACACACAGTTAACAAACTAGGTTTGCATCGAAAATAAAACAGAAACGTGAAAACGGGAGGTTAATACCTTTAATCCACAAATACGCGAATAAAGTCGGTGAAAACTTTCTCAAGCCACTCTCCAAAGTCCGTTTCAAAGGTCAAGTGAAAAATTAAGGCGGGATTCGCAGGCAAAACCCGAATTATGAAACAAAACTGCTGGGATAACAATTTCATTTGGATATAAGGCTTCGAACGTGTTTAGTGCAAAGGCAGCCATGACACTCACGACTATAGTGTGTATGTGTCCTACTCGAGGACCATATGGAGTCGTACACAACACGCAACTAACAATACATGAATTTACAGTTACACGAGGGACTAAGAATAACCCCACAATGTCTTTAAACTCACAACTTCGACTGATTCGTATGTATATGGTTCTACAGGTATTAAAACACCGCGGTTAAAAGCAAAACATTCGCGGGACAAGCTTCTTCTCCGTGAGGAATAACATGAGCAAACGTTACGAGGTTACACCCCTTTGTCTGATCATTACTTTGCGTGTTCGATACACGACTTGAATGTAAAAGTAAAGCCGAGAATGCTCTATTCTTTAAATATCCACACGCAGCCAAAAGAATATAGCACAGCTCTGAAGTAAAAAGGCGCCAGATTCATGCCACGGGCTCACATGCCCTAGATTACGAATTAACACATGCAGCAATGCAGTCAACACTCACATAACTTTACATAAAGCGCCCTAGGGACGTGCATATTTAATTATCGCATGCTATTAAAACCATACTATAAAAGAGAATAAAATATCCAATATTTTTCTACTTACTTTGCTCCTTTTAGGCATGGCTGCTTAAAGCTTGTATGCTTTCACAACAAAAAGGAAATAAATTAAAATAGCTTACGCGCTGATAAGTAAAGTGTAAGAACCGGGTCTAGGAAACACTGAAGCAACTAGCATTAATGTTCTATCGGAACAGAAACTAGCTGAAACCGGATTGGATCTCCTCTTTCTATAGTCTTTTCATTATAGCACTAACTTTATGCGAGCTACGCTCCGCCCCTTCTCAGCGGTGATTGGCTGAAACGTCTTGGCAACCACATTTCAAACCAAAGCAAAGAACCTGTGTGGATAGATTGAGATGTCAATCACAGATTTGCTTGTATGTACTTTAGGCGCCACTTTCTGCATTGTAAACATGCAAATATATATTTAGCGTTATTCGCAGTGGTTATATATTCAGATTATTTGAATGTATTTAAAGAAACACGCCGCTTAATAAAGAAAAAAAACTTTATGTCTTATAAACATTCTCTTTTCGGATATTTGACTGTCACTGTGTTATTTTAGATAATATAAGTATACGTTAAACATTTAACGTGAGGAACCGGTTAAAAAGCAGCGCTAGTGGGTTTGTATTGGGGGAGGATCAGGCTGATGAAAAGAAAATGGCTGCCGGGTTTAACTGGTTCCTTGTACTAAGCTCAGTATTTCTGTGCAACCTCGTCAAAACATTGCTGCCGTCCATTTCTTCATTTGTAAGTACTGATTCAAAAGAGTTTTAGGGACGCTTAAGCACACATATATAATTTCAAACGTACATTATTAGTATGTGACGCCATAAATGCTCAGTGATACAGCATGTCTGCTAACGTTAACCCAACAGGAGCTTCTCGCAGTCAAAGCAAACAAAAGCTGCTCTGTTAAACTACCACAATGTCTAGTTTTAACTAAGTCAGACTAATTCATAAACACAACTAGCGAACAGTTAATAGTGCCAAAGCAAACGTTTGATGTGGGCTGGGAATATTTTGATAAACCGACAAAAAACACTCTACTTTCATGGTATCATATGACAGTACATGGTACATTGTCTTGTGTGTAATGGTACTGAATGATTATTTATTTATATATAATAACATTTCACAGCACTCCAACATACTTGCACCATCTTATATGTCCAAAACCTGACAGTTTTATCATAGCCCCTTTTCCAAAACTTGCTAATGTCTGATTAGGATTATTGTTGTTATTATAAATGGTAACGATGACATTCAGAGTATGCTAACTATGGATACATTGGAGAAACTTTTATTTAACAAATGTAATGTTTTGCCTTCATAGGCCTTTGTTAGTGTATCACCCTTCGATTCTGGTAATAGTCAGTGTAAAAGCTTTGAGTAAAATGTAATGCAATTTTAAAATGAAAGAGCCGATGTACATTAAAGATCTTGTGTGTTTGTTCTCATAGCTGTCAAAGATCTTCCAGAAGGATGCTGATCAGGAGATGGAGATGAGGACGGAGATCCAAAACATGAAGATGGAGCTGTCCACCGTCAGTATGATGGACGAGTTTGCCAGATACGCTAGACTGGAACGCAAGATCAACAAGATGACCGATCAACTGAAGACACTTGGTAAAAAGTATTTTGTGCTTTTCTTATAGGGGTATGCAAGCATGTGCAGCAAGATTGCAGATGAAGCGACAAGCTATTGCTTTCTAACCAGCACAATACAGAAAGAAGTCCACAAAACAGCCAAATTGTATAGCAAACAACACGTGTAATATAGCTCTGTTAGAAAACAAGAAGCAATGGGCAAGTGTTAAGATATTTACAGTCACCAGCACACCTCACTGGAAGCATATAAATTGCCTTCGTCCACTTTATGGTGGGGCGAGAAGAACTGAGAAACCAAAAGTTTCTTCTTCACAGTGGAGAACTCAAAGTCTCAGGCCAAGTGTGGAAAATGGCAGGTGGGTTTCAGATAACGGCTTCAGCGTTCATGAAGGAAGACAAATGGCTTGGCTGCTGCCTGTTGCTGTCCTTCATGTTATTGGAGAATAGCATAGATATAACTTGTTAAAGGGCTAGTTCACCCAAAAATGAATATTCTGTCATCATTTACGCACCCTCATGTGGTTCCAAACACATAAGACTTTGGTTCGTCTTTTAGAAACACAAATGAAGATACTTTAAACCTGAGAGATTTCTGTCCATCCATTAAAATTGTAAAAATAGTCCATATCGATAATCGAGTGGTTTCAATGCAATCCATTTCACATTTATTTGTATAGCACTTTTCACATCACATACCGTTTCAAGGCAGGATCATGTAAAAATAATGTTTCTGCAATTAAAAGAAGTGTTTTCAGAGACGTAATGTCCATTTGGAATAAATGTACAGTTCTAAGATTAGACAAACCAAGTCGTTAGTTAATGTCACATATTCTTTTAAGCAGAAACAGTGAACATATTAAAGCAACGAATACTTGATGTGATCGTAATGATTACAATATAAGGGCAATTTGGCCGTTTTTATGATGATTCAGAGTTGGCGTCATCTGAGGTCCTCGTGGGGGTTGGCGTCAACTCTTCACAGGCGTCATCTAAAATCTTCGTAAGAGGCTGGATCCAAACTGAAGCTCTCTAGTTATGTTTGGATGGGTATGCTATGGGAAAAACACAAAAGCAAATGGAGAATAATTAGCATAGCTGTTGTACATAAGAATTCAAACAAAAGATAATCATGTTTAGTCTTCTGAAGAGACGTGATCACTTTATACTAGAGCTGCATGATTTATGGCGAAAAAAATCGAATGGTTTTTTTTTTTTTGAGAAAAATTGATTTAAAAAAAAAAGTGATTAAAAAAATTCTAGGTTTGCTGTGCTTGTTTGTAGGGCTGCACTATTATTGTTGTTAAATATTACTATTGCAATATTCAAATGTAAAATATTTTTTAATGTTTTGAAGTAATATAGATAATAGAATCTCATTTTTTGACATTACAACTGTAAAAAAAACAAAACAAAAAAAAAACTCAGCAGAGCAGATGTGGAGATGGAATTGGTTTACTGCAAACACTGGCAGATACTGACCTGCTCATGTGAAAGAGCACAGTGGCACACTTCCCTCTAGAACATGCAGTGTGTATAACTCAAAGCTCAGAGTGCTTGCATGACACCTGAGAAACAAGTGCGGTTTGTTCTCACGTTAAACAAGCACATTTGAGTTTCTGTTTCCCATATGTGTTCGAGTTCAACATGTAAAGCGACTTAGATTAAACCGCTAATTCATATGGATTTATTTTACAATATCCTTATGAACTTTTTGAGGCGTCAACATTTTGGTGTGATGGATTTTCATTGAAGGGACAGAAATCTCCCAGAGATATCTTCATTTGTGTTTTGAAGATGAACAAAAGTCTTACGGGTTTGGAGTGACACGAGGGTGAGTAAAAGATGACAGAATTTTCATTTTTGGGTGATCTAACCCTTAAAGAGTTTTATATTAGATATGGCATCCATAGTCTAGAATGATTTTGATCCATGAGTGATCTATAATAATAAACATGGAGTGGTTCACACGGTTGACTTCCAAAAGGATGAAAATGTACCTGAAAGGTAGTTTATGCTCTTGTGCACTAAGGAACAGAAGAAAATTTACATTCAATTATGAAAATCATGCTCTTGTCTTTATCATCTCTAATCTCATTCATGTACATCAGGCGTGTCCAGCCTTGGTTGCTGGAGAGCGATCTTTCTGCAAAGTTCAGCTCCAGCCCTGATCAAACACACCTGAAGCAGCTGATGAAGATCTTCAGGAGCACTTGATGATAACAGAGCGCTGTGTTGGAGCAGGGTTGGAACTGAAATCCGCTGGAAGGTAGCTCTACAGGAATGGGAATAAATGATTTGTTTTAAAGCAGGGTTCCTCAAATCTGGCCCTGGAGTGTCACTGCCCTGCAGAGTTTAGCTCCATCATTAATCAAACACCTGAGCAAGATAATGAATGTCTTCAGAGCTACTAGAAAATTACAGGTACAGGGTTTGAGCTACTCTCTGCAGGGCTGGATTTGAAGAAGCCTGTTTTAAAGAAACCATGACTAGACAAATTTGGGTTATATTCTTACGCTTGTCTTTCTTTACTTTTTTTTTTACAGTCAAATCAAGAACTGCACAGCAGGCAAAAATTAAATGGATTGTAAATATTGTATTTTACATTCTTCAGGTGGGTGAGGATTGAGGAACATTTTTAATTTGCGTATTGATATGATTGATGTATGATTCATGTGTCTGTCTTTATGTATCATTTGTTCATTTTCTCTCCTCCTAATGGCACTTTGTTCTGTTTCCTGCTGTCTGTCGTTAGGCGGCCCTCATGATCTCGCTCATATTAAAGTATTATGCAGAGCCGGTCACAGTGGTGCCCAGTAAATGGATTGCTCCACTAGAGAGACTAGTGGCCTTTCCTTCTGGAATTGCAGGTATGTCCAAGTCACCAGTTGTATTCGATGGCCACTTTTGGATGGTGGGATAAATTGATAAAAAAAAATCTTAAATACATGATTTACATGCCGTCTGGATGAAATAAATATAATTACGTGGAGTTTCAAGTGTTTTTGTTGCTTCATCTCAGGTGGTGTTGGAATCACATGCTGGCTAGTTGTCTGCAACAAGGTTGTGGCCATCATTCTACATGCTGTCAGTTAATCTAACAGTGCTACATCAACATGAATAAGCAGTCACTGAATTTTTCTGTATTCTGGTTTGTTTCAGTTCTCTTGCTAAAAAACACACTTTTCTGCATTTTGTTCATGAATGGTCCAAACTGATTGGTCTATTTTTTTTAATGCCATTCACCATTCCGTTCAGTGGTTTAAGTCTATAGTAAAATTATTTTAGCTTTCGTTGTTTCAGCTTCTTGTTTAATACATTTAAAGGTTTTATTTGCATTTAGTTAGTAAATGCTGACATGTAAACATTCCTGACAAATTGCGAAACACTTTTTTTCAGTGTTTATGTTGTAATTTCAAGCAAAGCCGAAGATTTTGTCTATTTATTGCTTGTACCATAATTGTATTTTTTGTCAGTGTTACAAATGTATTTATTGATTTTTGTTTGTCAAAGAAAAATGCCCATGCATTAATAAACATAAGAATAAGTTTGTGAACCCTTTGAAAATGTCTGGACCCCCCCCATAAAATTTGGTCTGATTTAATTTAATCTCAATAAACTAATAACACACCAACAAATGAATTTATTTCTACATTTTCATTGAATATTGAGTAATAATTCACAGTGCAGGCTGGAGAAAGTAAGTGCCTTGAATTCAATAACTTGTAGATGCTCCTTTAACAGCAAAGCCTCCAAAAAAGGTTTTCTGGACCAATTTTGTACCATCCCTCCCCATAAATCTGTTTCCGTTTATCACTATTTATGGGCTGTTATGATGGCACAAAGTTATGACATCTCAATCGGTATAAGGTCAGGACAGAAAAACAATTTTTTTCTGATTTTTTCAACCTTTCTTTATTTGATTTACTTCTGTGCTTTGGGTCACTGTCTTGTTGCGTTGCCCAACTTTAAAGGGGTCATATGACGTTGCTAAAAAGAACATTATGTTGTGTATTTGGTGTAATGAAATGTGTTTATGCAGTTTAAGGTTCAAAAAACATTATTTTCCACATACTGTACATTATTGTTTCTCCTCTATGGCCCGCCTTTCTGAAACGCGCCAATTTTTACAAAGCTCATCGGTCTGAAAAAGCGAGGTGTGCTCTGATTGGCCAGCTAGCCAGTGCGTTGTGATTGGCCGAATACCTCAGTGCTACTCTACACTGCTCAAAACTCGCGTTTGAATTATCAGTGGCAAATCCTTTAAATATGAAAACGTACTTACAGGCTGTGAGTCAGCATTATTTGTCAGCATCATAGACTGTATAGGGTCAGCATTCGCGCCGAAGGGGAAACGGGAACTGAATTCACCGGAATACCGGCATTGTAGGCTACTTTCCCAGGAAACAGTCCTCGTCCTCCATAAAATGCGCTGCACACATCAATTGCTGTCCTGAAATTCTCCTGCAAAATGTCTTGATGTACTTTTGAATTAATTGTTCCTTTGATGATTGCAAAGTGTCCAGGCCCTGAGGCAGCTAAAACCATGATGGCCCTTCCACCATTCTTCATAGTTGGGAAGAAGTTTTAGTGTTAGTTTACAGTGCCCCTTTTTTTGTCTTTTTGCTAAAAGGTTCAACTTTTCTCAATTGTTCACCGACTAATTTCCTTGGGTTCGTTCTCACCTCTTTCAGGATTGTCCGATGTGTTCTAACGGTGATCTTTGCTGGATTCTTGGTATAGCAACAGTCCAGACATTTTCTAACTTTCCCTGTCAATGATCACTCAATGTCGTAAATAACATTTTGAAACATATTACTGCCACAATGTATGTGTAATCATCACAGAAATTTAGATATTCTTTACACTGTATTTAGTTTAAAATATGTCATTGTAAAAAAAAAAAAAATACAAATTACATTTTATCTCAACATTTTGAATGAATCACCAAGAACTGACTCTTGGCACATAAGCATATCATGGCACACAGGTTTGAGTCTCGACTGACTTGTTGTATGACTGTATCCCGTTGTCCTATCCATCTTCAGTTCCCTGTATGTCCTGTCACCCTTCAATGGTCTGACTGGTAAAAGGCCAACAACTACAAAAAACAAAAGCATGGCATCAAACCAAATTCACTGCAGAATTTGCTTCACTGTAAAATATTGCCAGAATATTTTATCAGTAATGTTATTAATAATATTTACTGTAAAATAATAAGTACTGTGCAATACAAATGCACTGTAATACAGTGCTGCCTTGTGGCATAAATGGGAATACTTCAAAGCCTTTGATTTAATTACATACACACTCGGCAGGTGGATTAATGGATGTCTTATGTAGATAATGAAAATTGGACAGCTGGGTCTGTTGTTTGCTACATCTGCAAAAGGAGCTTGTAATTAGGTCACAACTAATTCACAATTTAGTAGTTTATCAAAGTTCCTTCAACACTAACATAAGAAGCTGTAGCACCGTCCCTGTGATAGATTTAGAGCAGGCTTGTGTTGTTTTGCTAACAGTTACAATGGCAGATTACTTCAGCAATGATGCTGTTTAAACCCGCAGTTTCTCCACACACCCATTGTCTGTGCTCCCTTGTGTACATATGCTATTGGACTATGACTTACTTGTGTTTTCTTGTTGATGTCCTTATCTCCCCAGCGTCCTTGTCTCCTGCATTTCCTCATCTCTGTCATCATCAATAATCACAAGTATTTCTTGTGTTCTCCTCATGTCCAGTGTATCCCTGCAAGACTCACCGTCATTGTTTTATTCACTGCTGCATCAGTACTGACCTGTTGTCAATGCTTCACTCACCATCTCTGTAAATAAGTTCATCTCCTGTCTAATCTACTGACACCAGGTCAGCTGTCAACATGAACTTACATTCACAACTCATATTAATTCTATACCGTGACAATTTTCTCTGAAATAGAAAATTCAACAAGGAAATAATCTAGAAGACTTCACTTCCAAATCTGTAGCCTACATTTAACAGTAATGTCCTTTTCTTTCTTTCTTCCTTTTTTTTTTTTTACTTGCCCATCAGATATTTGCTTGACTATTACTAAGATGTTTTGGGTGTTTCCTGGAGGTTTGCTAGGATTTTTTTTTTATTTGCGATATTTGCTTTTTGCGATAGACGCCATTTCAAATAGCAATGGATTCTATTTACATTAAGTGAAAATAGCAGTATTTTCTTATAGAGATATATATTATTATGCAGTAATAACGTAGCTATTGAGTGCAAATAAATTTTTATTAAAATTATTAAATGGATGCTGCCTTACTGGGACAATAAATCCCTCCCTGCACTTACTTCATTTTCAACTTTTCGATTATTTCCTTAATTTTTTATTGAAAATAACTGCCTTTCCAATGTGATGAGATGTGAAAATGACAAGAACGAATTCGGCGAAAGGCGGATTCGAACTCGGGTCGATTGCGTCAAAACGTCTGTGCAATGCATTTTACGACTTTACTGCATCCGCCTTCTAGTGTTGACTAGCCAAACCATAGACATAATAAATAGCCTAGCTAACATAACATAATAAATAACATAATAAGTAGCCTATTTGTTATGTCTATGAGCCAAACCACATGTTGGTGGAGTTAGTGTAAATAGACACTCTGTTTTTTATATTTAATTATTATTTTTATTTATTTATTTATTTGGTTTCTTGTTGCCCAGAGTCAAAAACACCCACCCCCCAAGCCTCTATGATGTCCTGTTACAGAGCCCAGGAGCACATTTTGATGGGTAGGCTATGCTATCTCTTCCCAGGCCCAGTCAGTAACTTACTTTAGAAGACCTCAGTGGCTCCCCCCTCAACACAGAGCCCAGGACAACATTCTCTGCTGTTTCCCTTGACAACAACCCTGAGAGTGTGGGAACTTTCCAAATTAAATCTGTGGGAATGTTTCATTTTTATCATAAAATGAGGATCATATAATATAATAATAAAAGCAATACTAGCAGTGATGATTAGCAATATTAACTAGAGGTTTTTAAATAGTACCAACTCGTTTAAAAAAAGTTTTTGTTTACACGTTTCTTAAAAAACAGCATCTCTGTCCATATATGCAAGTCGTTACACTAACTTTAGCAGCTCCTGATGTGGACAGACAGCTGAAATTGCCAATCACTCAGACAGCAGTGGGACAAACGCACCAATCCCGCCACATGATGATGCGCTGGGGACAGAAATAGACACCGAGAGGCTCGAGTCGAGGCTACAGCGCCGTGTGCTTTCCAGTGGATTGCGGTGTCTTTAAACACTTTTCCCCATATCATTTATTTAGCATTTCCACAAAATGGTCATTAAAGTCTTCCTGGCATCCTCCTCTGGATCGACGGCGGTAAGAATCTGGACAGCTAGTGTGTTATTGTTCAGTCATTCAACAGGTCACTTCGCTTGTGATTGTGTTTGAATCTATCGATAGCTCAAAGCATATTAGCAGTAATCAGCGGTGGATGTATTTTAAACTCTTAAATAAAAGCTGGTTTAACTCAAGTCAGTTTAAATAATCCTGAGTGACCTAATAACAGTTGCAGCTCCGCCAGTTTCCTTAAATATCTCTGAGATCACATTCCAGACTGCAGCAGCTATATTCCTTTAAACATGAAACTTCCAGAATTGATTTCAGTTGCTCATCAGAACGAATTTGCTGGTATTGGTAAACATGTTTATTTATTGGTTTGTGTGTTTTTAGAGATAATTACCAGTGCTGCAAATGATCTAATCTTGTAATTTTATCATGAGCAAAAATCTAAGATACTTAGTTTGATAAAATCATGTTTTAACAAGTTAGCGAGCTGGGAGTTTTAAACATGGAAGTACTTTAGAAATGTACAATGTGTCCCTGAACCATGTAAATTAGCATTCAAGTGAGTGTTACAACAGACCCGCAATTCAAAATTGTAACAAATCAGGTAAATTTTTGGATTTTCAATTTATTGTGGTCATTATTTGAAATAATTTGACCAAATTGTAACAGTTTGCACAAATATTGACCAGATATTGATATTTTTGCACATATATAGACCAGAATGACATTTTGTTCTCATGAGGTGTCTTTATCTCTGTACTAACATTGTAAATGTCAAAACGTTTAATTTTTATTTTGCAGTAATTAATGCACTTCTTATATTAGAGTTTAGGGATAAGTGGTACATTTCAAAGCAATAAATAGTGCAAAAAGCAAATTTATGTAAATAGTGCAAACATACAAACACAACAAAACACTGAGTTACATTTGTTAAAGCATAATGAGTTTTGAAATATTGAGCTTCAAAGTTTTTGCATTCTATACTTTGTAGATAACTTTTTGTTTTCTAAATAAAAAGTCCCAAAATGTACACTTAAAACCTAAAAAGTGTCAACCTGTTGGTTGATACACCAACAAACCTGTAGTCATGTTTAGTGTACTTCTATTATAAAATTGTGTACTACTTGTTTATTGTAATTGTAATTTATAAAAGCCCTCCTAGGGACAAGCGTTGCAAATTAGCTTCGGCTACAAGCACATGCATGGGATGATTGTTTTCTCATTTTCATCTATGTTTATTGTATCTGTCCCTAACAAATAAAACATGAAATAAATAAAAATGCAAACATAACATAATGTAAATAAGCTAGAAACGTATAGTTCCAAGGCGACGATTTATTTGATCTGAAATCGTGTGTTTGTGTTTGTGTTAGTCTTACATGTGGAAAATGTCAGCCTATACACTGTAAAAAATTATTGTGATTTTAACAGTAAAAGACTGTAAAAATGCTACAGTAAAAACCTGTTAACTGGTTAACGGTAAGTTTCCATACTATATATGGTGAATAAATGTTATTACATTTAATGTAATTTTACAGTAAAATACTGTTTTTTACCGTAAATGTCACAGATTTTTTTTTTACAGTGTACACTATCTCTTTTTGTACAATGATTATGGGTCCAGTAGAGGTACATGTTATTACCCTGTCTGGTAAGGATTTTTCTATGTGATAATTTGACATGTAAGAATCTGATCATTATTTCAAGATTAGGGTTGCAAAAAGGTGGAAAATTTCTAGTAAATTTTGGAAATATTCCAGAAATTTTGGAAACTTTTGGGAATATTCCTGGGATTTTTGGAAAGTTTCCGGAAATGTTCCACCCCTTTGCAACCCTATTCAAGATATCTACTACAATTCACACGATAATTTAAAAAAAATCATATTTAACTGATATTCACTTTCAGTGCATTTCCAGACACGTCAACACTGCACTTTACTGTATGCCCCTCATCTACTTTTCGAATCTCTGGGTTTTTGTTCACCTGTCCATTATAACCTAACTTAAAGGGATAGTTCACCCAAAAATGAAAATTCTGTCATTAATTACCCACCCTCATGTCGTTCTAAACCCGTAAGACCTCCGTTCATCTTCGGAACACAAATTAAGACTGTACATTTTGTATGGCCTGACGGTGAGAAAATTTTCAACAAACATTCATTTTTGAAAGCACTTACTGTGCAAGTAGTACATCTCATTCAGCTGTTCAGCTAATGTAGTGTTCATTTTGACAACAAATTTTAATCTAATTCTAGTGATTTAGACTTCTGACTAAATTCTTTTAATTTTGGTCATATTTGAGCAGGGAGACAGAAATTATAACTGATTTAGTTCCCCTATCTTTTTCTGCTTCCAAAATCTTCATTTCTGTCAGGACCACTATCGTCAAATATGATTGACAATTAGCATACAGTTTGGATTGGTGGTATGGTTCTGTTCTGGGCAAGAACTCCCTGCGCATCCATGCAGCCTAGCATGGATGAGAGCAGGGAGAGCAGCGATAACCCCCCCCAGGGTAAACAGAACAGAACCAACATAAATGTATTGCAGATATCGTTAAAGTTCAATAATGTTATGTACACATTTTAGAATTAGTCTGATTCAAAGGAGAATCAGAAGGCTGAATCCCGACTGACAGAGGCGGAGCTGGGGATGGAGGAGGGTAATTAGCTATTGAGCAATGCGAAAACTGCTGATAATACTGAGGGACCTTATATATGAATGCTTAGATAGGTGTCGCATTCCCATAGGTTGATGGGGATCCGCTGAGAGTCAGCTGATGCGAGCTTGACTAACGTGACCTGCCAGAACTAACGCTATGCTAGATATGTCACATGGATTATTTTACTGATCTCCTTGCTATTTTTCTGGACCTGGATCATTGCTGTCTATGGGAGGGTCAGAGAGCTCTCAGAATTCATCAAAAATATCTTAGTTTGTGTTCCGAAGATGAACGGAGGTCTTATGGGTTTAGAACGACATGAGGGTGAGTAATTAATGACAGAATTTTCATTTTTGGGTGAACTATCCCTTTAACATCTAGGCTATGTTTGGGTTAGTATACACAGCATTTAACCTTTGTTAGTGTAAGTTAATAAAAATACAGTTGTCCATTATAGTTCACATTGCATTAACCAATGTTAACAGATATTTTGATTAAATGTAGAAATGAACATTAACTAAGATTAATAAATATTGTAGTATTGTTGGCCATTAGTGCATGTTATGTAGTTAACTAATATTAAAGTGATAGTTCACCCAAATTTTGTCATCATTTACTCACCCACATGTTGTTCACAAAGATATTTTGAAGAATGATGGTAACCATAGAATGGAAGCCCAACTGTTTGGTTTCCAACATTCTTCAGAATATTTTCTTTTGTGTTCAACAGAAGAAAGTAACTCATTCAGGTTTGGAACAACATGAGGATGAGTAAATGATGATTTTTATATTTGGGTGAAATCCATTCCAAACATAGCCTCATATAAACCTTTCCACATGTAGCATGCTGTTCCTGTTAAAGGGTTAGTTCACCCAAAAATGAAAATTAGGCTGTGTTTTACTCCCCCCAAAGGCATCCTAGGTGTATATGACTTTCTTCTTTCAGACGAATCCATTCGGAGTTATATTAAAAATTGTCCTGGCTATTCCAAGCTCTATCATTGCAGTCAGCAGGTGTTGCAGTGCTTCAGTCCAAAAGAAGTTAAATAAAAAGCGCCCATCCATAAAAAAAGTGTCTCACACGGCTCCTGGGGGTGAACAAAGGCCTTCTGTAGCGAATCGATGCGTTTTTGTAAGAAAAATATCCATATTTAATCACTTGAATCCAGCTTGCGCTCACTGTTGTAAACGGAAGCAGCTCCGGGCGGATGACGTATGAGTTCAGCGTTTGGGTGAACTAACCCTTTAATCCACTGCATTTGTGTTGTGTTATTAATCACATTTAATCAGGCATGCTTTCTCACTCTTTCAAATACTTAAGTTAAAAGGATTGCAATTTTGAGTTACTTTATATTTGCAATCATGTGATCACCTTTATGTTGTATATACAACTATGTAATTACAAATGTTTAATTGAGGAAAACATTTTTCTTCCAGTGTCTTGAAAGAAGAATGGATTTGTCAACATTGCAAACTGATTGATAATGTCCATTTTACATGTAGTTTGGCAACATTCCCATTGTCTACTACAACAAACCCTCTTTTCTGTTTCTCAGTTTTTGTGAATGTTCCTCCAGTTCATTAACTCATGCCTGTTTTCATCCTGAGGGTCCAGTTCTAAAATGACCTAGGAACCCACGGTGCTTTATGCCAGTGCCTTAGATCCTTAGATCCTGTACTGTCAAAACAGTGTTAATTTATCTTTTCCTGGGATGCGCTGTTTGTTCTTCTAGAAAAAAGAACTCGTAGAGGCTGAGCAGAATGGAGATGCACACACAGCAGAGCTGGAAGAAGACGATCCAGGCAAGAAGGCAGAGACAGATGCTCAAGAAGAGAACGCCGAAGAGGAGGAACCGGCAGAAGAAGACGAAGAGAGTGTAACTGACCATTAAAACTCCTGTTTAACTCCCATTCCTCTTCAAACATCACCTGTTTTCCCATAGCAGCTCGTTCTTCTTCCATATAATCTCATGCTTTGCTTCATCTATTAACCTCCAGGTTTTTTTTATGCAGGTGTCTCCCATGCAACAGAAATTAAACATCTAACTCTCTGCTTTACCATCTCCTCTCTTGTAGTTTGATTCTTGCTAGTGTTGACAGTGTGACTTGCAAGATTGTTGTGGATTTTATCATGTTCATTCAGTAAATGTGTTTTTCTGCCTGATGTAATTTGCTCATTTTAATATTTAACTTTCTTTTTTGATAGAGAGAGGTAGCTGAGGAGGAAGAGCAGGTAAGAAAAAACTGCTTACACAATTCTGCATGTCTTGATCACTGTATAACAACATAACCATAGATAGATAGATAGTGTAACGAGGCAACGAGATGTGAGGATCCATCTGCAGGCTTTTATTAGACAGAGACATGGTCATAACAGGCATGGGTCAAACAATGGCAAACGGGTATATTGAGGGCAAGACACAAGAGTAGTCCAGTAAATGGGCGTGGTCAATCTCCGGCGAACGTAATCCTGGGGGCGAGGCAAACGGGGAATCCACAAGACGAGCTAGAGTCCAGGCAAGGTGCAAACATAGTCCGAAACAGCAAGGCAAAGGGTAATTCCAAAACAGGCTATAAACTTCAGGGCAGGCAGAGATCAGACAAAACGAGATAACAGCCAAGGATAAAGACACGGGTAAACAGACTAAGAACTAGGCTATACTAGATTAAGAAACTTGGAGTGGCTCCGTAAAGTAGCTATCGCTATGAGAGAGATATGCGCTAAACAATACTTGGCGTTGAATGGTGGTGTGAGACTGATTTATATAGTGTGTGTTATTGGTAGCAGCTGTTTGAGATTGGTTTCAGGTGAGATTGTGATTAGTGCAATGGAGCATGGGAAATGTAGTCCAGGGTGATGTGTAACAGTCTGTGTAGTGTGAGAGTCCATGTGGAGAGCGGGTGACCTCTGGTGGTGAGTGAACGGAAGTTTATAGACCGGATTCATGACAGATAGATAGATAGATAGGTTTTGGATATATTTGAATAGATAGATGTGTTCCAGTGTGGTTTTATTGGGGTGATTTAACTTACAACTATTATAAACTTTTAATTGTACTATTCAAAGTAATTGTAATAGTAATTAAACACTGATTAAAACGAATTCTTTTATAATTATGTATATTACTATTCTGACTGAACCATTTCTTTTCTTCTATGACTCACAGGAGGAAGGAGAAGAGGACAGGGTAAGACTGAAATCTATATTTTTTGTCACTTAAGAAGCAATTTTAACAACATTGGCCTTAGTCTTTTTTATACTTCAAGAAGATTCATGTTAGTCTGTGACATCATTCATAGCAGTTAAATGACTGCTTCTGGTTTATTGAACTTTGGCAATCAAAATGAAAGTGTTGCTCTTGCCCAATAAAATGTGTGTATCACAAGGTGGAGGGACAGTTGTCTCTTTACTCTGCCAAACAGTGGAAGTCATTCATCCAAAAACAAGAATTGCTTTATTTGAATTTTGTCAATGTATTAGATGTGTTTGGAGTTGTTCAGGATTCTCATGGTCATGGAAATCCTGGAAATATCAGAGAACAATTATGGTTTACAGGCCTAGAAAAGTCATGGAAACTAGTCATACAAACAAATACATACATACAGGTGCATCTCAATAAATTAGAATGTCGTGGAAAAGTTCATTTATTTCAGTAATTCAACTCAAATTGTGAAACTCGTGTATTAAATAAATTCAATGCACACAGACTGAAGTAGTTTAAGTCTTTGGTTCTTTTAATTGTGATGATTTTGGCTCACATTTAACAAAAACCCACCAATTCACAACAAATTAGAATACTTCATAAGAACATAAAATAGAATACTTCATAAAAACATTTTTAGTGAATTGTTGGCATTCTGGAAAGTATGTTCATTTACTGGTCTGTACGCATTGCATTTATTTAATACATGAGTTTCACAATTTGAGTTGAATTACTGAAATAAATGAACTTTTCCACGACATTCTAATTTATTGAGATGCACCTGTACATACTTTTAGTGCATATTTATTATTTAGTTCTGCCTAATATTTAATAGTTATTCCTTGTTGTGAGAGTTTGTATAGAGTAGATCTTGCCCTCAAGTCAGTTTGAAATATCATTATTGAAGACATTTGTGTATTTATTAAAATATATACAGTGACATGCAAAAGTTTGGGAACCCCTTGCAGAATCTGTGAAAATGTGAATAATTTTAACAAAATAAGAGAGATCATACAAAATGCATGTTATTTTTTATTTAGTACTGTCCTGAGTAAGATTTTACATAAAAGATGTTTACATATAGTCCACAAGACAAAAAAATAGCTGAAATTATTAAAATAACCCCATTCAAAAGTTTGGGAACCCTTGGTTCTTTGAACAGGATGAAGATGTCCCAATTTTTCTTATTTTGCTGAAATATAATTTTTTATTACATTCACTGATGCTCCAGAAGGAAACACGATGCATTAAGATCCCCCCCCGGATCTTAATGCATCGTGTTTCCTTCTGGAGGGCAGTACTAAATGGAAAAAAATTATATTTCAGCAAAATAAGAAAAATTTGGACATCTTCATCCTGTTTAAAAGTTTTCACCCCCTGGCTCTTAATGCATGGTTTTTCCATGTTTGAACCTTTTTTAATAGTTGTGTTTGAGTCCCTCAATTGTCCTCAGTGTGAAAAGATGGATCTCAAAATCATACAGTCACTGCTGGAAAGGGTTCAAATATGCAAAAGATGCTGGAAAACTGAAGAATCTCAGAATTAGAATCAGAATGAGCTTTATTGCCAGGTATGTTTACACATACGAGGAATTTGTTTTCGTGACAGAAGCTTCCACAGTGTAACAGAATGACAGTGACAGAACAAAAAAACACAGATAATAAAAAAAATAAAAAAAAATAAAAATACAAAATAGAATATAAAAAAATAGAAAAGTAAAATAAGGAATAAAAAATATACAAATCGACAATTGTATGTACAGGTATAGAACAATAGACCGTTGTATGTACAGGTATATTATGTGCAAATTGAAATGTAGACTGAGTATGTGTGTTAGATAAATAAGTGTATGAGTTAGTTCTGGCAGGTCACGTTAGTCAAGCTCGCATCAGCTGATATGTGGAAAATAATGTGTTTTTTGAACCTTAATTGAACCTTAACATAAACACATTTCATTACACCAAATACACAACATAATGTTCTTTTTAGCAGCATCATATGACCCCTTTAAGAACCAAGGGTTCCCAAACTTTTGAATGGGGTTATTTTAATAATTTCAGCTGTTGTTTTGTCTTGTGGACTAAATGTAAACATCTTTTATGTAAAATATCTTACTCAGGACAGTACTAAATAAAAAATAACAGGCATTTTGTATGAACCCTCTTATTTTGTTAAAATTATTCAAATTTTCACAGATTCTGCAAGGGTTTCCAAAACTTTAGCATTCCACTGTATATTTTTTAATCTTTTAAGAAAGATCCAGGAATCATGAACAAATTTCAAATATCATGGAAAAGTGTGAGAACACTGTTTTTTTAAAATTATTTTTATTTATTATTATTATTATTATTATTATTTACATTATTTCTCGTCAAAAATGGTCCGGTTGAGAGTTAAAAATGCAATTAACTGCTTGTCAGAAAAATCATTAAAGAAAAAGCTAATGTTCGCTATTCGTTGTTTCAGGTTGAGGACAACCATCTGGTCTCAGAGGTGATTCTTATTCTAGAATGAACAGATCTGGAGTGTGTTTAACTCTACTATTCTCTCCCATCCATTCCTTCTCATCTTCCTGACAACATTTCCATTATTATTATTATTATTTATTTTTGCATCCATGTTTTTTTTTCTTCTTCTCACAATCAGTCATTTACTCAAAAGCATTTTCTCTTGGAAGGCGACTCGTTTGCATTGGGTTTTGCCTGTGTTTCATTTTCCTTCCCTCTTTATCCTTACAGGTGTGATGGATGCATTTTCTGTTTTTAAAAGCCTTTTACTTGAAAAGTTCTCCATCAAAACAGTTCTTAAGAAAAAAATGTTGTTCTTTAACTATTTGCAGTTACTAAAATAGCAAGCAGGAAAATATGAATCATCATTAGGGTGACGCTTGTTCCGCAAATCCAACAAAAAAATACAAGTTCAAGATGCACTGAATTCGGTAAAATGCATAGTCTAATAAAGTAACATAAACTAGAACATAAACTAACTGAATAGGTTCTGTGGAGTAAATTACATACCACAAGCACCTGGGCAAATTGAGTGCCAGTCACAGAACCGGTCATCATTAAAGGGGTCATATGATGCTTTTTTAAAGATCATTATTTTGTGTATTTGGTGTAACAGAATATGTTGACATGCTTTAATGTTCAAAAAACACATTATTTTTCAAATACTGTACATTATTGTAGGTCCTCTATGCCCCGCCTCTCTCAAACGCTTCGTTTTCCAAAGAGAAAGGAAAACTTGAAATCGCATCATATGACCCCTTTAACAAAGCTTATTGGTGATTTAAATCATGTTGTCATCTAATCATCATCAATAATTACGTGGTCTAATATACTCTAATGGTTTATGTTGATATTAAATATCAGACACCATTCTGATATTTAATGCCCACTTGTCAAAATCCAAAATCCTGCACTTTATTGATATTTTTATTGAATGTATAGCTTTAATAAGCATAATATAGAACATGTATGTATGCTGTAGGATGTATTATACATTCATCTTTAATAGCTGGGCAATAATGTAATTAATATTTTTGGATGGTATAACAATCAAGCAGTTGAGATTTGCTATAAGTACATCCTGCTTAACGTGAGTGTACTGTATGTATCTGATTTTTTTTATTTTTATCAATATAAATATTGAATGATACCAGATAGCACACCTGCTGTTCTGATGTGTTTTGAACACAAAACTGGAAAGTACTGAATTCAGTTAATCCATTCTATTTCTTTTGTCCAAATTCAGCAAGTTAAAAGCTTCTTTCTATCCCTTCTTCTCAGTTCCCACCTGTTTTTTCCTATAGGCAGAAGATGATTTGATGTCTGAGGTAACTTGGGTTTGATGAGCAGTGTCTCTCTGTCTCTGTTGTTGTATTTGTGATTTGCATTTTTTCCCCTCATTTGGCCACTGATTTTCCTCCTTCATTCTTCCTTCTAACCTCCTGTTTGACTTCTCTCCTCTAGCTGCCTCCCGCCAGCCGCTTTCTTCACTCTCCATCTGTTTCTTCAGCTGCATGTGTCTCTTGTGTTGTTCTCTTCAGCTTTAGCTCTCACATTCCTCTCATCTCATTCAGTCTGTTCTCCTCTCTAGGACGAAGAAGAACTCCGAGAGCTTGAGGTAGATTGATACATGTTTTTCCTTTTCTTTAAGATTTCTCTTTCGCCTTTGTTTTTCTTCTAACTGCACAAGATATCCGTTCACTGCTGTAGCATCTGTATTGTCAGTCCTGCAGTGTTTTGGACCAAATTTAACATACCAGAGACATAAGCGATACACTCAAGCCCATCAGTGTTATACAACATGACATAAATTTAGCTTATTTAGTTGGACGTAGGGGTCTAAATTCAAATATGCATAATTACATGCAACTAACCCTAAAGAAAACCCTAATTCTAACCCTAACCCTATAGTACATGCTGATAATTAATATTCCTCAGTACTTTAATGTACATACTGTCTCATATAAGCGTTTGGAACTCCCTTGACGAAGGGAATGACTGACCAAATGTTACCTTGACAACGCTGCGCGTGCGTGCAGCATTCAGTACTCCATCAGTTGTTGCAAATAAATATTTATTATTATTATTATTATTATTTTATTCAAATTGCAGTGTACTTAGCAGACCATCTCCATGATCAACATCTGCTCTCCCTTACACTCAGACATGCTGCTTAGCTCTTTACCTCTCTCTCAGTTCTCTGGATTCTTTCTTTTTGCTCATCCAGTCATTCCAGCCCTCACTTATGTTACAGGAGCAGAAATCGTGGAAGTTCTATCCAGTGGCTGTCACTTTTCAGATCTTTCTTTACTGTGGAAAAACACACATATATCCACTCAAACTCTCGTCCACTGCCCGTTCTTTTGTACCTTTAGCTCAGAGAACTTCAGTCTGGGTGTAGCATAACCCCTTCTACTCAGCAGCTGTTTCTATCACTCAAATACATTGATGCATTATCTTCTGTTTTAATACTGAATTCCTTCATCGCAGGAGGAAGAGGAACAAGCCTCAGAGGTACTCTAGCATATCTTAGCTCATTTCAGCATGTTGTGGTCGGTGGAAATCGGGGCACCGGTGCATGTCATCAGTTGTGTTCCAGATCTTTCAGATTGAGTAGATCATTGGTTTTCAACCAGGGGCCTCAGTATACTTACAATGGGCCCACAATATGGCTTAAAATAATTTAAAATTCCACAAAACTAGGTTTAAAATAAGCTAATTTTCTGTCGGTATTAAAGTCTTAATTTGCCCTTCCACAAAATGAAGGTCTTAAAAAGTCTCAAATCAGAGCATTAAATGTTCCATGCATTGCAAAAAATTTATGTCTTCCTTGTTTTTTTTTCCCAATACAAATGTCTAAACCTCTTTAAATCAAGATCCATTTAGTTGAGATACAAATGTGAAATGAAGTCTTTAAAAGGCTGAACTGAAATTTAAGTGAGTTTATAGTTCAAACTTAAAATATCTGTTTATGAGGTAATGTGTTTTCCCTTTGTGTTAAGTTGATTTTTCTTAGCCTATTGGCAGATATTTGTTCTTGTTTTAATCATAAACTCTAAACTTAATTTTGATCCGTTTCACAGAAATCAAGACTTCTTTATCTAATGTCATTTTGCTTCTCAAGTAATTGCATTTTTATTTAAGAATCTTTAAACATTTGCACTGGAAAACAACACAAAAAAATACTGAGGAAGAACAACACTATTTTGCAGTGTGGTAAGAAGTTACAGTAAAAGTTATTTCCATATTCTGGTGGTTGGGAGCACAGGTATTCAAGCCTTAAGCATTTTGTTTATAATGGAATAATGGAAAAGTAATCTGTTCGAAGTTGTATTTTCGACCTTTGAAGTGTTGAATTTTTCGACCAATTTTGTATGCCATCAGTTAGCTGGCCAGTACTCAATATTAATTAAATAAACTCAGCTTATTGTCTAAAACTACATAATGTTCACATAAATTGATACTGGTCTGCGCTTACATTCTCCCCGCGCTGCAGTGCGACGTGCAGCTTTGCCACTCCGATTTTGATAGGTGGATAACGTCTCAGGCAGGGTATGTAACCATGGTTCCCTAAGAAGGGAATGAGACACTGCGTCCTCTAGGGGTCGCTATGGGGGAACGCCTTCAGCATGGCCGGTGTCTGAAGCATACATCTAAAAACAACAATAACATTGGCCGGCAACAGCCTATGACGTCATTACCCTGCTCGCACAGGAAAAAACGGGCGCTGGGACAACACATCATCTGCTTCTTCATCTGAAGCTTGCATCCGAAGCATGGCAAGGAAACTAGAGGACCAAGGGCCTGAGCTGCATACCCTAAACAACTTACTTGATAGTGGCTGGGCTGGGAAGCTCAAGGCTTGGAATCAGAAGAAAGAGATTCCTTTAAGGGGAT
>NW_015665030.1:0-180 GCF_001515625.1 Sinocyclocheilus rhinocerous
ACAAAAACTGATTTGGCTTTATTAAAATGTGTGCATAATCTACTAATTAAATAAAGTTGTTCAGATAACCGAAGCACAAGGTTTTCTTGCATAATTAACATTTTAATTGTTTGGTCAGATAATTACACATTCATAAATCGGGGATTAAACGTGGAGTTATGTTCTGTATGCTAAATATGA
>NW_015665030.1:828-948 GCF_001515625.1 Sinocyclocheilus rhinocerous
AGCTATCATATGGCTTCAGAAGTAACACAGAATAATTCGCACAATCGAGAAAAAAAATAAATAAATAATAATAATTCTCGGATTTAGATCGGCCCTCTCTGACCGATACCCGATCCGAGA
>NW_015665031.1:0-2121 GCF_001515625.1 Sinocyclocheilus rhinocerous
CGTAGCGAGCTAAGAGACAACGTTATCGGGAAACGCAGCCCTGGTTTCTACAACTTACACTTAGGAGCAAAAATCTGCCTTTAAACTTGAAAGAAAAAAAGATTTAAAATGTATTGTGATAATTATCGACATCGACTGAAATGCACATTTTTAGCGTGATAAATTATTAGGCCAT
Source organism: Sinocyclocheilus rhinocerous (assembly GCF_001515625.1). NCBI lineage: Eukaryota > Metazoa > Chordata > Actinopteri > Cypriniformes > Cyprinidae > Sinocyclocheilus > Sinocyclocheilus rhinocerous. The sequence goes on from NW_015665031.1 coordinate 176, forward strand.
ATTGCCCAGCCCTAATACATCTCATTAATTTAAACAATATGTTTTATTTGTGAACTGATGTTCAGCTGTTCTTTTAATAGTCAACTTTTGTTCATTCATCAGCCATCAAAGCTCAGTAAACACTGAAGATGCACCTTCAGTTTCACCGAGCTGATTGCTCACTTAAACCCCCACAGATCATGTTTTCAAGCCGTCTTAAGTTTGATTTTGACTTGACATAAAGTGGTGATTTCTCAATGGGTGAGCTGTTTGTTTACTTTTCTCAAGGATTATTTTTGACGTTTTTGCCTTTATAGGGTATATGTTGAACATCGCCTGACCAAACCCGGAAAACAGGTCTCATCGCTTCCGCCTGTCGGAGAACCTGTTAACAGCCGTATTAAATAATAGCGATATCTATGGACTTTTAAGATAATCAGTTAAACTAGCTAGCTGTTTTTATTGTTGATGTTTTATTCAATTTTTTATATAAATGTTAGCGAAAAGACTAACAATAAAATTTTTATATCTAAATGTGAAAAGAATAAAAATAAAAAAAACTTTTAGATATCAGTCCGCATATGTGATGGACATTGGTTATGATCATCTTTGGTAACTACTTTGAAGGCATCTTGAGTAAAACTGCTTCATATTTAGCAAAGCATATGCAAAACGCTTGAACTGGAAGCGACGAGACCCGATTAACAGAATACGGAAGTCTGTTGCGCATAACCACTATTTAAATAGGAGTGTAGAGTTGACAGGAAGTGAAATGGGAGCGAGAGTGAGAGAGAGAGAGGGGGGGGGATCAGGAAAGGTCCTGGAGCCGGGATCTGAACTCAAGATGCCTGTAGCACAACGGCTCTATATGTTGGCGCGCTGCCCACAAGACTTTCGGCGCCGACGGTATGTTAACTTTTTAACTAGTCCTCCTATTAACAGCCATTATTTTTTCATTCAGACTGTTTTGTAGATGCTGAATGATTTATCGTGTGAACCAGTAATAGCAGATCATAACCATATCCAATCTTGCAATGGAGGCATTGCCTTCTGTCACGTGACTTTGCCCCATTCATTCTCAATTACCCCCCACCAAACAAAGCACACACTTTAGGGGTCCGTTAACTTTACATGGCCCACCAAACCCAGCACACACTTTAGGGGTCTGTACAAACTCAATGGAGGCAAGAGAGACGTGGCCTCCTGCTGTAACTTTACCTGCTGCTGTCACTGTCTGACAGTGTTACTTCACAAAAATGAGCAATTTATATCTTATGATCCTTCAACAGCAACCAAGATGGCATTGACTTAAATGTTGCATTTGAGCAAATAATGTAAAATGACAGTAGAGTTCTGTAACTATAAGATTGTATTTTTACAAACTGCTTTAAAAAACGTGTTGAAGTCAGTTTAATAACTTTACAAAAAGGATAAAATGGGTGTGAGTTCGATCCCCACAATGACTATAAACTGGTTGTGTGTTCGGCGGACCCCAGATATACACTATACCTGAAATGACCTCACAAGTAACCACTGCGTCAGGTTTATAACTTTTGTAGTGAAATATTTGTAATCTGAAGTGATGCACACAGGCTTTTTAGTTTTTGTCACTTTTTTTTTTTTTAGGTCTGTAGGATCATAGGAAAGGGTGGTCCCCACTATGTAGCAATTCTGACAGGTGACCCCCACGATGCATAAAAACAAGTGTGTGTGTGTGTGTTTAGACAAACATTTCTGTAGTCCTGCTGTAATCCTGGATTCTCCTCCATGATTCACACTAGAAAAAACACACAGAGTCACATTCAGTCAGTGAACAAATTGCTGTTGCTATGCAGTTACTATACAAGGTACTCAGGGTGGTTGCTAGGGAGTTGCTATGTGGTTGCTAAGGTACGTGATGTGGTTGCTTTGCGGTTGATAACGTGTTCAGGGTGGTTTCTAGGGTGTTGCTATGCAGTTGCTAGGGT
>NW_015665031.1:2200-2715 GCF_001515625.1 Sinocyclocheilus rhinocerous
TTGCTATGTGGTTGCCAAGGAACACAACATGGTTGCTAGGGTGTTGCTGTGTAGTTGCTAGAGTACAAGGGGTGGTTGCTAGTAGGGCTGTGAATCACCAGAAAAAGTCATGATACAATACGAATCGCGATACGGGACTGCACTGAATTTCACCTCAGCAGAATTCAGTAAAACAGCTGTTTATTAAACACTGCATACTGTAGGTTCACTGCTGACTGTAGGCGGAGCAGACAGTGTATCTCTGCATTATGAAGAGCCTCCAGAACTGTATAATATCAGTAATGGTGCAGGTTTCACATTTCAACATTGGGCACTCTTGACCAGGTACAATATTCTGATTGTTTGCATCTTGTTTTCAAGCCCATAAATAATAATCAGTTCCGATCAGCGTGGAGGTTAGACCAGCCGCGGTCGAGCCCGCGGGGAAGAGAGGTGGCGAACCGGCAATAGAATGCCACCGCTAAATTCCAGGGGTGGCCTCGAGCATGGGCAGAGAGGAATAGGACGGAACTGCC
>NW_015665032.1:0-1198 GCF_001515625.1 Sinocyclocheilus rhinocerous
AATGTTATTTTGGAGAATGTGTGTAACCAAACAGTTGAACAGACTATCCTATTTTTTCCTACTATCAAATGTGGACCAGCTACTGTTTGGTGACCCACATTTTTCAAAATATATTCTTTTGTGTTCAGCACAAGAAAGATATTAATACAGGTTTGGGACAACATGTGAGTGAGTAAATAATGACATAAATCAAATTTTAGGGTGAACTATTAGGGTGTGAATCAACACTGGTTTCACGATTTGAAATGAAACGATTGTGTTTATCATGTCAACGATTCGATACGATATCACAATGCATCACGATTATATCAAATTTATTTTGTGCATTTTTATTAAATTATATAAGCAGGCTACTTTTTTTAATAATTACAAATTAATAATAAATCAAAACAATTGTTAAGAATTTAATCAAGTAAATATAGCTTCAAACATACAAGAAAACAAGTGATAAACAAAAAGTACTTGAAGTATCTGAGAGTGCTTTTAAGTATCCGAAAGTTTACAGACAATCATAATTATGGGGCTTTATTTTTTCCTCAGTATTATTGCCGTTTGATTATTACTGATGAAATCATAGACAGTGGGAGCTTTAATAGGCTGCATTCACACTGGTGTACTCACACTAGGTACGGTCGCCTTGAACTGACCCCCCCCCCTTACACTCCCCCGCTGGCCTGCACTCACATTGCACGTCACGTTCCGGGCCGGAGCAATCTGAATTATTGTAAATACGAGTTTCCTAATCAGAAATTGGACATGAACAGCCTCTCAAATCATAGCTATTTAGGCTACACACACACACACACTCCCCCGCTGGCCTGCACTCACATTGCACTTTACGTTCCGGGCCGGAGCAATCTGAATTATTGTAAATACGAGTTTCCTAATCAGAAATTGGACATGAACAGCCTCTCAAGTCATAGCTATTTAGGCTACTACTCAGAGATTATTTTGATACTTGAGTTTCTGAGTTAGGCGGGCCATAAACTTTAGACATGTTGGAAGGGACAACGATTGCTGCTGTCAATGCTATTCTTTATGATTCTTTTCATAATTTTTTTTTTAAAAAGACAACAACAACTGGGCTACATCACCTTGTCTTGGTCATTAAAGTAGTGCCCATTTATATACAGTATCTCACAGAAGTGAGTATACCCCTCACGTTTTTGTAAATATTTTATTATATATTTTCATGTGA
>NW_015665033.1:0-250 GCF_001515625.1 Sinocyclocheilus rhinocerous
AATCGCTTCAAATAATAATTTACGAAGTATTCAGATAATATTTTTAATATATATAATAGTGGTAATAAAAACAGACCTAAGCGAACAACAACCTTTAAAATGACATAAAATTCATTATATAAAAACAATGAGGCAATAATGATTGGATAATTAATAATAATCGTATGGTTTCATTGAATAACACTGTTAAAATGCATAATGTAATACAAAATAAACAATTTATGTACATTACATATTATTACAAATGCCT
>NW_015665033.1:264-881 GCF_001515625.1 Sinocyclocheilus rhinocerous
CAAGAAACACAACCCAAAACACCACATTATGCCTGCAAAGGGCGCCAAAGGCCTAATTGCTGTTGTAACACTTACAGGACGATCAAATCCTTGTTTAATATTGACCAAACATTTAATTCAAATATCCACTTAATCTTTCATTGTTGGCCACCATTTTGCAATAGAAACGCTAGCCTCTATAATTTCTTCAACAAAAACATGTGGACAACCCTTACAAAATATAATCCTTGGTTTTATCGAAGTAAAACTGCTTAATTTTCTTTTGCGTGATTTCTGAATGCCTGAGACTATAAAATCAATCAGACAAATACAGAGTTCTGGCATAAAACTCTAGATGGCGCGGTCCGATAGGTCTAACTCAATCTGACCTAATGACATCATTATCACATGGCTCAGCTGATTGGTTCTCTCCTGTATTGGTAGCCAATGAGCTCGCTGCTCAACATTCAAATATATGACTAGTGCTTGTCATAGCAGTGCAGCTTGCTTCAGAACAGCGAAATCAACATCTAAGATAAGTGAATGCTCTTCTAATCCATATCGCTGTGTGTATTGCGTGTTCTGCCTAATTGAAATAAAGGGGTCATATGATGCGATTTCAATTTTTCCTTTCTCTT
>NW_015665034.1:0-488 GCF_001515625.1 Sinocyclocheilus rhinocerous
AATGGCGCTGGCGAACTGAAAGTTACCTCCGGAAAGGGTTTCTTCAAACTTCCGGATTACGGCTGTTACTATGGCAATGTACCCTGCAATAACTAACGTGTGCTACACACAGTCTATGGTTATACACAGTTTAAGTACATTGCAGGAGGTGTCAGCGCACCTCACACTACACAACCAAAAAGCACTATAGATTCTTATCTTTCCTTATTAGCGCTGAACAATCTCAACTCGTTCGAGCGAGGTAAATTAATGTACAGCTTTACTGCAATAAATACAATAACTGTCAATGATATCTCGGCGGATATCAGCACATATTTATACAGACAAAAACGAGTGGATTTAACCACAATTTCACTTGATCAAGATTTCACAATTCTCCCATAACAAAAATAACGTTCAGACACTCTCTGTGAGCACCGCGTTTCAAGTTCACTATTTTTTTTGTGAATTAAATGGCAGAGGACTATCAGTTAGCTACTCTGATTTCC
>NW_015665035.1:0-529 GCF_001515625.1 Sinocyclocheilus rhinocerous
AAATGCTTTAAATATGAAAACGTACTTACAGTCTGTGAGTCAGAATTGAACAGACTGAACAGCCGGCATTTTAGTCTACTCTCCCAGGATCAGGAAACAGTCCTCCATAAAATGTGCTGCACACATCTGAATATTTGGGTTGAACTGTTCTGGAACAGTGTTGTAAATACAACTTAAAGGGGTGGTTGATTGCGATTTCACTTTTTTAACGTTAGTTAGGGTGTACTCACACTAGGCGTTTTGAACCGTGTTGAAGGCGTTTTGTTCGTTTAGCCGGCCCTGGTCCGGTTGGAAGAGGTGGGCCAGGGCACGGTTCGGTTGGGCGCGGTACGCATGCAGTGTGAGCGCTAACCGCGCCGGAGCATGGAACAGATGCTATTTTGTGTGCGCTACTGTCATCATTACGACTGCAAACATATTCTATTACTACTACACTACACTTTTCAATTAATTTAATTTAATCAAGTATTACTACACTACACTTTTCAATTAAAGGCAGGGTATGTGATTTTTCAAAAACACTTTAGAA
>NW_015665036.1:0-38631 GCF_001515625.1 Sinocyclocheilus rhinocerous
AATACTTTTATTCAGCATGGATGCAGTGGTACAGTCCTGATATTATGTTGATGATAATAACGAACTGTTTCTTGAGCACCAAAATCAGCATATTAGAATGATTTCTGAACGATCGTGACACTGAAAATTGGAGAAATGGCTGCTGAAAATTCAGCTTTGCCATTACATGATTAAATTACATTAAAATGAAATATATATCAAGTTTAAAAAAATGTATTTTAATAATATTCCTCATTATTTCAGTTTACTGTATTTTGATTAAACAAATGCAGCCCTGGCGAGCGTAAGATACTTATTACCGACCTCAAAGTTTTTAATGATATTGTAGTTAGTTTAGTCAATAATCAAGAATATAGTAATGAGCAAGCTAAACAGAATTACACTGGAGTACTGGAGCATCCTGACGTCTTGAAAGACCCTGTCGCGCCACAAATAGGGTCCTCTTTGGTGAGATGAGAGTCTGAGAAAAGAACAAATAAAATACACTTTAGCTGTCAAGAGTGAGTGTTTGACAACAAACATTTTGATATAAAAAAAATATATTTTAATGATCTCTTTATGAGGGGAAAATGAATTTACATAGCCTCGGATTATTCTAAAACTACTCATGTTCGCTGAAATTGTGCCAGGTCGACTACATAACATGGTTTGTGCTTTCGGGGGAGTGTTTTCAATGTAACCATTTCCGGGGATTCCGAACCATCCTGCGCATGCGTAAGATCATACACACGTGGGGCATGTTTCTGAATTTGTATTTGGTAAAGTTATAAGGGATATTGTATATAGACTAGTGTACATTTCAAGGATTTTATCCGAATGAGTTTGTAATTTCTAAGGAGGTACACAAATCCCTTTATTCCATTCTCAGCTGATGAAACGCATCACAGCAGTTTCGACTGACGTTTTTGATTGAGCGAGGTAAGTTAAATATCCCGTACAAGTCAAACGAATAATGGCATGTTTATTAAATGTATTAATTGACGTATTTGTCATTGTTGTCATAAAATACTGCATAGGTTTCACAGCACTCTGACTTTGCTAAAATCGTTATATTTTGTTTTGAGCTGTTTAGTGACGACATGTTACATATCTGCATCAAATGTCTGTATTTATTAATTTATTGTTAGTTTATTTATAATAGGAAACATGGCCAGCCTTGCTGCGAAGTATGATTACCTAGAGAAGCTGACCCGTAAAGTATGCGTGTCTCACAACCGGGAGCCAAAGAAAAGACCCTATGGTAAAGTTCTGGGATTGTTAATTGCATATGAATTAATTAGTAAATACTGAACAGACACCTGCAGTAGTTATGCCATTTTTATTGCTGGTTTATTCATTCATTCATTCAAAGTTTGTATTTTCAAAGTCAGTAGTTAAAAAAAACTAATTATTTAAATATAATAAAGTTGTATTAATTCCCCTTTTAGTTCCATTCCGAGGCAGTGGGGTAAATGGTGCTCCTCCAACAAAGAAAAAGAAGAACAATCAAAAGCCAACAAAAGGAGATCACATGAGTGCAAACAAAAATAACCCAGTTCTAAAGAGCACTCGGCCTGCAGCACCTCCAACTCAGAGAAAAACTGTCCAGAATGGGATTTCAGAGACACAAAAGAAGCCTGAGGGTAAAAAGTAGTTTGTAAAGAGATTAGTAGTGTATCCAGCATGCTTTATTCTTGTTGACTAAAATGCTATTGCATTTTTACTGATTCATTCCTATTAGGTGGAACATCACAAGAATTTGATGCTGTAGACATTCTTCGTCAGAGACTTCACCAGAAGATTGAGGAATCTCGAGGACAGGTACATGCTCAAGTTGGACTAAAAGATCAAAATTGGCTAAAATGTTATCTCGGTCGAAGGATTGTTAAATGTTTGAATGCTGATATGCTGAATCACTTTACTTCAAGGATAGTTCACCCAAAAACAAAACTTATGTCATCACTTATGATCTTCTGCGGAACACAAAAGAAGATATTTTGAAGGATGTGGGTAACCAAAGAGTTTCTGGTCCCCATTGACTTCCAAATAATTTTTTTTCATACTACGGAAGTCAGTGGGTACCAACAACTGTGTTTGTTTGGCCTCATTCTTTAGAATATCTTTTTTTGTGTTAAAAAAATATTCAAAAAGAATAACAAAACTCATACAAACTGAGGGTGAGGTTTAATTGTATGGGTCAGAGAAATGAATTGCTCATAAATGCTAAATTATGACTGTTTTGCTGTAAAAAAAAACAAGATAAAGTAAAAGTATTATATGGAAAAAGTGAAAATTATTATATCATTCCTTTAAGAATTCTTAGGCCAAGCCTATGTCTGTTTTTTCCAGGGCCCTCCTAAAGATCCCTCCTCTGAGGAGATAAAGAAGAAACGAGAGAGACGAAAACAAGAAAGGGAGCGTCGGAAGAGGAAAAGAAAAGAGTTTCGAATTAAAAAGTTAGCAGATGCTGCAGCTTTGCAGGCAGGAGAAGAGGACAAAGAGACAGCAAATCACCAACCACAAGGCACTTCTACATCAAGCGCTCCTGCCAAAGAGGAGCAGAGCTTCATAGTCTTCAACAAGATGGAGGTTGGAGAAGACTATGTGGACAAAGGGACAAAGCTGATGGAGAAGAAAAAGAAAGTGAAAGGAACGCTGACTCCACTCACTGGCAAGAACTACAAACAGCTTTTAACACGCATTGAGGCGAGGAAAGCTCACCTGGAGCAGCTTAGAGAGAAGGATGAAGGGAAAGCAAAAAAAGAGGAAGAGAAGATGAGGTGGAGCAATGTTCTCTACAAAGCTGAAGGCATGAAAATCAAAGACAACGAGGAACTCTTGTGTGCATCATTGAAAAAGAAGGAGAAAAGGAAGGCTCAGAAAAAAAAGAAGTGGGTACAGAGGAGCCAGCAAGTCGTGGAGAAGATGCAAAAGAGGCAAGACAAGCGGAGAAGGAATATTAAGAAACGCAAGGATGCCAAGATGGAGAAACGCAAACAGAGGGCAAGGAAAAAGGGTTGTGTACTGCCTGAGGATCTCAAGAAGGCCAGCTTATAGGAAGAAAAGAAGTGAGAAATGGTAAAAGGCAGAAAGGATCATGCTCATGGGGACTTCGCCTTGTGTTTAAATTTCACAAAATTTCATTGGGATGAAATGTTTTCTTCTGTTGTCACTTTTAAAATGTCAACTTTATAAAGAGCGTATTTTGTGTCCATATTTTGTGTTTTTATTCTGTCAACCCAAGGTTGGGCATTTATGTACATTCGTGCATTTTGCAGACACTTTTATCCAAAGTGACTTACAATAGATGTACATAACCAATTTGTCACAGAGCCAACAGTTCATGGAGTACTATAAAAGGTATATTAGAATGTTAGTTGAGGAAACAAGCTTTTTTCCTCTTTGTCTGTTCGGCATATTTAAAATTGTGCAATAAGAATGGTTACTACAAATATATACTAGGGATGGGCGTATCGATACGAAGTATCGATATATCGATACTGACGCGAGTATCGAAATACTACAACGTATACTGGCAATTAGCGTTAGCAGTCACTGGCCCTGCCCACAGCGGAAGTACTCTTACAAAAATAAAGAGTGCTGCCTGGAGGAGGAGCTCTGCTCGCATTTTCATTGGCTCAGACTGAGGAAGGCGCTTGAGAAGTCAATGTGTGACGTCTTTAACAGCTGGGGGAAGTAAATGAACAAGGTTTGGTGCAAAACAGAAAGTTTTGTGTATTCGTTTTTTAGATTACAATATGAAATCGACATTTGCCACAGTATTTTATGCTTTGTTTGTCTCTTGAATCTCTAAATCCCAAGGACAAGACTGTCATGTCACTGAATTATCGACTGTCAGACATTTAAAGGTTGACCGTTCAAATGCTAGAGATTTGCCGTGATTCTAATCTCTTACTATGTGTTACTGATTTACGGCTTTAGCAGAAATCCTGCAGTAAAGGTGTTTTGAAACACTGGAATGTGGAGAAGAGCGGCGGTAAATGGACCTTGGCTGTCAATCAGATTAGTAAACGCAGGTTTTCATGATAAGGTTTGAGATATTTCACACTAGATCGCTACACCTGTATGCACGATCAAGCTGCGGTTTAGTAATTTGCCATTATTTTTTCTTATTGCATGATTTTCTTCTTGATTACGCAGGGCAATATGTCTCGTAAGTTGCACGCGAGAAGAATCGAAGGAATTGACAAGAATATATGGTAATTAAGCTTCATGGTCTATAAATCAAGTGAAAGTATAAATGGGTAGACTGTTAGTCATTTAACGTTAGTGCTTATTACACGGCGCTTACCAAATAAGTAAATAAATGGATATAAAATAGCCTATTGAGTTATTTATTATTATTATTATCATTATGGCTAAGTTTCCGCTAGAAAGTCCGTTATAACATAGCAAGACGAACACTGCAAAATATACTTGTTTAATTACCTAATATTTTAAAATATCTTAGTATTTTAAAAATGTATTTTTCCAATGTTCGGCTTGTTGCTTTAGCAATAGTTTTCCTAGATATAATCGACATTTTTTAGTTGTATTATTATTATTATTATTATTATTATGCAACCAATGTAATCTACTTAGCGGACGTTTTTAGCTATGAATGTCTTCCTCTAGTTTAAGTTCTCTCTCATCTTTGTGTTTTTGGCGGGTTTTTTTGTTTTCGTTTTATTGCTTTAACTACTAACGTTTTTTTTATTTTTTTATTTACTCAACATGAATAATACAATTAACAATGTCCTCCATTTTTAAAATTGGTAATCGCAATAACAGTTTTGATCGCAAGATGGCGCCAATTAGCAATTCTAGTATTTCAGTGAGCTGTGTAATAAGAATAATTTATTATTCTTAAGTAAGTAAATATAAGTAAATGAACTCAAATTTTTGCTAATTTTAATGTTTAATACTGCATGTTATTCCTTTTGTGTATGTCAACTGTAGGGTGGAATTCACTCAGCTGGCTGCTGACTATAAGGCTGTGAACCTGGGTCAGGGGTTCCCTGATTTCTCCCCTCCTAGTTTTGTTCAGGAGGCTTTCTGCAAAGCCCTGAATGGAGGTTTCTCTATGCACCAGTACACGCGTGCTTTTGTAAGAAATTAAAAATACAAGTCCCTTGCTGGCTTTCAATTTGCAGTTTGTTTAGTAAATGATCAACTACCACTGCATAATGTAATAAGTATATAAGTAAAGCTTTGCTAAACAATCTTACAACATGCTGTCATACAGGGCCACCCAAATCTTGTGAAGATCCTGGCCAAGTTCTTCAGTAGGATTGTTGGCCGGGAAATAGACCCAATGGAGGATATCTTGGTTTCTGTAGGAGCATATCAAGCACTTTTCTGTACCTTCCAGGCTCTCATTGATGAGGGCGATGAGGTAACAATATGCATATTCAGAAAATTATATTGTTAGTAGAGAATAAAAAAGACACTGTTTATGTTCAATATGTGGTATCAGAATGCATCTTTTTCCCTTTTTTGCGCAGGTGATTATTGTGGAGCCATTCTTTGACTGTTATCAGCCAATGGTAATGATGGCGGGTGGAACAGCTGTATATGTGCCCCTTAAACCAGTATGTTCATATATCACGTGACAAGATCTGTTTGCTTTATCTGAGATTAAAATGTTTGTTTTGAATAATATTAGCTGTGTATTAACAGAGAGAAGGCTGTGGTCCTGTTCTATCCAGTGCTGACTGGGTGTTGTCTCCTGAAGAGTTGGCGAGTAAATTTAGTCCTCGTACCAAAGCCATTGTCATTAACACTCCTAATAACCCTCTTGGCAAGGTGAGTCAGTCACCAACAAACGGAGGACAGTTTTACCCATCGTTGTCCAATATATTCTTATACACTGCAAAAAATGGCTAAAAAAAATTAAATTAAGTGCATTTTGCTTAAAACAAGTAAAATTATCTGCCAGTGGGGTAAGTAAAATATTCTTAAAACAAGAGTATTTTACTTACCCCACTGGCAGATAATTTTACTTGTTTTAAGCAAAATGCACTTAATTTAGATTTTTTTTCCCCCCCTAGAAACAAGACTAAATATCTTAAGTCAATTGGCTTATCTAGTAAAAGTATCTTGATTTAAGAATTTTTAGCTATTTTGACTAGAAACAAGACAAAAATACTAAGTAAGATGAGCCATTTTTTGCAGTGTATGAGTGAATTTCATGAAAACTCTCAAGAAAATCAAATCAAAATAATGAAATTAAAATTGTTTTAAAAAGAAATCTGTTGTAACATCATAAATGTCTTTACTGCCACTTTTGATCAATTTAATGCATCATTGCTGAATAAAAGTAGTAATTTCTTTAAAAAAAAATCTTACTGACCCCAAATCTTTGAATGGATATGTAATTAATATAAAAATTTAAACTGAGTTGAAATGACTTTTCAGGTCAGTGTGTACAATTTTTACCACAAATTCAGCCTAACCCTAACTGGTTTCTTGCAGGTCTACCAGCGGGAGGAACTTCAGATGATTGCTGACTTATGCATTAAACATGACGTCATTTGCATCAGCGATGAGGTGTACGAGTGGCTCACATATGATGGAACAAAACATGTGAAAATCGGTAAGTGCATGACTGTGCATGTAATGCGATTAATCACAGTTTTGTGGACTTTTAAAGTAACATACCTTTTTTTTTGACAGCCAGTCTGCCAGGTATGTGGGAACGCACTGTCACCATTGGGAGTGCAGGCAAGACTTTCAGTGCCACAGGATGGAAGGTGAGCTGGTCGAATTCAACAGCATTTGTTTCTTGCGATGTTATATCCCTCTGTTGACTGGCTGGAAGTTTCATGGTGATAAGGTTCAGTATGCATACACAGCATGCAGGTCATTAAATTACTCTATTATTTTAATGTAGGTGGGTTGGGCAATGGGATCAGGACATATCCTAAAGCACTTAAAAACCGTCCATCAGAATTCAGTGTATCACTGTGCCACAGCTGCCCAGGTAAAACAATGCTCCTTTTAGGCGTAAAGTGTGTGTAATTTGTTTTCAGTGGACTGACATTGTCTAATGTTGTTTTTAAGGAGGCCGTAGCAGTAGGTTTTCAGAGGGAGTATGATGTATTTGGCACAGAGGAAAGCTATTTCCACCAGTTACCCATACATCTTCATGAAAAGCGTCTGAGGCTGGCAGATTGTTTGAAGAGCGTTGGCCTAAAACCTATACTACCCCAAGGAGGATACTTCATGATCGCAGATATCTCAAATCTTAGTAAGTAACAGAGAAAAAAAGGTAGAACAAAGTATTAAAGCAGGAACTTGGATTAATTTATGGATTATACAAATATAATTTTTATATCTGAGAATTCCAGAGATGAGGTGCTTTTGTCCTCTCTTGAGCTCTTGTTTATGGTAATAAACACATCATTTATTGTTCCCACACTTTTTTTCCAGGTTTATTGTACAAAGATATTTAAAAATCATTTTATAGGGATTGCATTTACGTAGAGCCATTTCTAGCTGGTAAAATAATGTAGCACTGGCTGGAAAGTAAAATATATATATATATATCTGTTATAGAATTATAAATAAATATCTATTACACTGTAAAAAAAAAAAAATCAAAAGTTGAGAAAACATAAAAGCTTAAGGCAACCAACTTCAGGAGATTTTTGAGTTTTCTCAACTTGTTGTTTTCAGTTTATACAACAGAAAGTTGAGAAAACTAAAAAATCTCCTGAAGCTGGTTGCCTTAAAGTTTTCTCAACTTTTGATTTTTTACAGTGTATAGAATATTTATATAATTTAGGGTTTTATTAATTTCCAGAAAAAGTTTAAAATTCCCTGATATATCCAGGTTTTCCATGAGTAGGGGAATCTTCATAACATGAGAAATCAAAGTATAAAAAAGCTACACTGTGTGATAGCAATTATAATTGTTTTGACATGATTATAACAAAGTTTGTTTTTAATATTGCCTTTTGTTTTTAAATGTTTTTCTACAAGATGTTGACCTTACTGACCCTAGTACTAAAGATGAACCCTATGACTACAGATTTGTGAAATGGCTCATAAAAGAGAAGGTAAGCCAAAACATAGCATTTACAATGGGTTATAAAATCTTCTCATATAGTGACATCCGTGAGGAAAATAAGTTATAAAAATGTTCTACACTTCTGAATAGGGACTGGCCACTATCCCTGTGTCTGCATTCTACAGCCCGGAACACAGAAACGAATTCCAGAAATACATCCGATTCTGTTTCGTTAAGGTAATTTTAAAGGGGTCATATGATGCTATTTTAAAGATCATTATTTTGTGTATTTGGTGTAACAGAATATGTTGACATGCTTTAATGTTCAAAAAACACATTATTTTTCAAATACTGTACATTATTGTAGGTCCTCTATGCCCCGCCTCTCTCAAACGCTTCGTTTTCAACAAAGCCCCCTCCTTTGACAAGCGCAGTCTGCTCTGATTGGCCAGCTGACCCAGTGCATTGTGATTGGCCGAACACTGCAAGCACGCGTCGGAAATGTAACGCCCCTTACCATAATCGCGAACGTCAGCTTTCAAAGTAAATATCAAGACAGTTAATAAATGTCTTAATTTTACCATCAGTTCAAGCCCGAAAGGGCAACAGAGTCGCGTGACAGACACAGTGATGATGCAGTACACAAGCCGCGGTTAAGACAGCTGACGTGCTATGATTTCTGACAGACAGTTCACTCTCCTGTGAATCCGGGCTGTTCCCCACACACACACACACACACACACACGAACGAACGATGCGCAAAACTCCGCATTTGAAAAGTCAATAGCAAATACTTAAACTAATAACAAAACAGCAGCTGATTCAGAAGCGCCAGATTGTCATAGCAAAGTCAGAATTACCTCCTCTCCTAGGTTCACAAAACGGTCGTCCATAAAATGCATTGCTGTTCTGTTGTAAGTAATCTTAAAGATTCCTAAATGCATGAAAACTTGAAATCGCATCATATGACCCCTTTAACACAAATGCAGAACATAAAATTTCAAACATTCTAAAAATAAAGTTCTTTAATTATTTAGGATGTTAATGTTGTTAGGGTTTTTTCAATAACAATAACATTAAGTATATTTAATTTATTATCTTTTTAGAAATTGCTGCATTGTGAATTTTATGCTTTAGAGACTCTTATTAAAGGCACAATATGTAATTTTCGCCGCTAGAGGGCACGTATTTTAAAATAGACAAAGGCGTAGTTTGATGACGCCGTGACTGTGGAATCATGGGAGTTGTTCTTCATCCCCACAGCCGATGCAATCCGACGGGACTCGGGCAGAAATCATGTTCATGGATGAGCTAATGATTTATTAACGTAGTAGAATGAAGCAGGGTGAGGCTGAAAGCCGTCGAAGCGAAACGAGGCCGCTGAACGAGCGTGACACACGTACGGCTCGAAAGCCGTATTTTATTATGCCACAGTCGACCGCTTCCGCTCCTTCCGGTCGTGCGTATGTGGGGGGGGAAAAAGCAGCGCTGTTTTATCATACTAGATACATTTGAAAGTTCTGTTATAATGCTACTCTGTGCGGTCATCACCGGTCTATTAAAACGCACAACATATTCAAGCGTCTTTGGAGTTTACATGTTTTCTACAAAACTAAACCGGAAATCGAGGGGTTATGACGTCATTGGCAGGCGACACAATGACACTATGGACACGGTCCGTGTCACTAGTTAAAATTGCTTATTTCTCTGGATTTAAACATTCGTCGAAACATTTGATATAATGTAAGTACACAAGTCAGCAAAATATATAACACTGTTCTAGTGGTTTTTGGATATTTTAATAAAAAAATCTTACATATTGTGCCTTTAATTTTAGTTATCACCATTAAAAGTCCTTTTACTTTAAATTACTTTTAATAAACTAATGATAAGCCAACTGTTACTTAATCACATGAGCTAACATGGAAACTTTGACCTTGAAAGCCTTATGTAAGTGAATAGGACATCATGATACTAAATCAGGAAAAGTGATTTCCATTGTGATCTGTTCACCTTGTTAAAATGCTGTATATTATTTAATTCATATTTTTGTCAACATTAATAGGAGGACACAACCCTGCAAGCAGCCGAGGACATACTGAGGCAGTGGAGTGACAGCAAATGAAAATGACAAATTTTGACAGTACAGGCCTTGCACAGACTGAAAAACCTGAAACGCAAGAGATCTTACAGCATAACAAATCTAAAATGAGACTGGTTTGTAGCAGTTTGGGATATGAATAGTTATTAAAAAGAAAAGTGTTTGTTATTAGGCTTAAGATTGACTATATGCCAGACGAACAGATGGTGCTAATTGCATCACAAAACAGAGGTATGAAAATCTTGCATGGCATGTGTGGTTAAAAAAAGAAATGAGAATCATTGTTCCCATGATAACAATCAATATAATGTCATTTTAGAATCAGTATAATTTTATGCTAAATACACATGAGTGGGTGCAATCTTTTCAGCCGGTTAAGCGTTATTGTTCTTTGATTGTTATGTTCTCTCGCTTTTTTTTTTTTTGGCATTGTATTGCCACATATTTCCTTCCTCTCTGGATTATACCTTGAACTGCATCACTGCCTGTTATTACTGGATCCACTCCGAGTTACAAATGACACATTAATAGATTTCATTTCATGTTAAACTGTTTTATTAATTTGTACAATGTAAGTGTTATGTTGAGACACTTTCATAAAAAAAATATTGCAAACTACCTCGTTCATCTGCATGTAAATCTAAAGGAACTTTCTTTGTGGATGTTCTAAACACTCACCAATTACGCAAGTTTTTTTTGACACTTTTCTGCAGGAGAAAGCCATAAAGTGTCATTTTCACACACTGCTCTTCTGTGGTAAATTTGAGTTTTTATAGCACACTAATTTCTAGCATATAAAATTAAAGCATATAGCCTTTATTATTATAATTGATCATTGGGTAAATGAAAAAGCAATATTCCCATCAATATGGCCAAATCCACTTCAACCTAAAAAGAAACAAGGTCATAGTGGGGAAGTGGTACAGTTCCCTTTTCATCAAAAAATAAATTGGACCCTTTCCATTAATAATATACATTAAAATGTACATAAACACTTACTACAATTAGAATGTGAATTATTGAGAGGTATATTGCTGAAATTTACTCAGAGGTCATAAACAATCTACTCAATAATAGCAAAAATTTCAGGAGAAAATGTATGTTCTGTTAGATTTCAGGAATAAAAATGTGACTTCAAAACTTCTCTCTGTATAGACTTTTTACTATGGATACATCTCATAGTGTGACTTTGTTTCTCGTTTTTAACTATGATATTTTCACTACTCATGCAACCTGACAAATTCTGATAAAAAAATAATAGGAAAAGTTCTCAGATGTGTTTTGTAGGAAGGGATGATACGAGGACTCAATTGGCAGGAAGAATGGGCTTATTATTAATAATAAAAATAAAATGCAACAAAAACTACCCCATAGGGGAAAACAGGCAGGCAGGATCAGGAAACAACAAGGCTATATTAGACAATGAACTAGCAGAAAACTGCAAACACAAGGAGAATAAATAGGGAGCAAACAAGGCAGGTAACAAAGGAAACACAGGTGGAGCAACTGAACCAATAATCAGGTAACAAGGTGGGCAGGGATAGACAATAGACATGAGAGCACATGGCACACAGAAACAAACAAAACAAAGCCATGTGCTCACACAAAACAAGACATGAACAGGCAGCATGATAAAAACTCATGAGCTGCGTGTTCACACAAAACGGGACAAAAAAGCACACGGCCGTGCTAACACGAACCACGTTGCACACAGAACATGACAACACAAGAGTGCCTGGCTAATGAAGACATAAACCAAGCACTCACAAGACAAGAGTGCACGCTGAGTGAATGAATACACAACTCGTGAAAGACATTAAATGTGAGTGTCCAAGCCCCGGCACGGAACCGAAACCACGCTTGAAGCTGCGCACTCCCACGAAAACAAGACATGACAGGAGTGCTCTGTCACAAAACCATGAATAAACTAGACAGAAGTGACAGAACCCTGACAAGTAACCTCTGAAGTAGATAAACAGAGTGATGAGATAAAACACCACACTGTGATTAGGTGTGTCTTAGCATGAGCAAGCATCATTGCGACATAGTTTTCTCAGTTACTTATCATTAAAATTTTGTGACGAAAACATTCCAAACCCAGAAAAGAAAGACTAGTTTATCTGTGAAGTCTCTTCCTTTTTTGTCATCCTGTGAATCCTATATATTTATACACATAGACTTGCAAATTCTATTGTGACTTCTGGGGGATATGCTCCTGTATGATAGTGATTCCATTCTTGTACCTAATTTATAAGTGGTTGAATTTACGATGTTAAATCTCACCTTGTGAACATTAGCAGAATCAGAACGTAGTCAAATACGCTAACACTCACAACTTAGACCAACAGCAGCTAAACACAGAATAATGACACTACTGCCTTCTGTAGAGCTGCTTATAGATGAATTGGTGAACTTTGCAGCATTGATAGATACTGAACTAAACTGAGCCTGAATAAAGACACTATCTTCTGTAGAGCTGCATTAAAGCTCAAATTGAATTCATTTAATAAATAATGATTTTTTTTTAACACTGACATTGTTGCTTTTTAACATGAAGCTACTTCAAAACATTGCCTGTAGATGTGTGTACACTAATAAAAATAAAGGTGCTTAAAAGGTTCTTCACAGCGATGCCATAGAAGAACCATTTTTGGTTCCGCAAAGAACCATTGAGTCAAAGGTACTTTAAAGAACCATCTCTTTCTTACCTTTTTATAATCTGAAGAACCATCTTTTGCCGCAAAGAACCTTTTGTGAAACAGAAATGTTCTACAGGTGTTAAAGGTTCTTTATGGAACTATTTAGAAAAAGGTTATTCTATGGCATCGTGAAGCACCTTTATTATTAAGAGTGTATATGTGTTTTGGCGCTAGGATAGCCTATATGACACTACTTAGGACAAGCGGTTTGGTTTGGAGAATGGATGATGGATGAATATTGCACAAAAGAAAACACTTCCACTGACTTTGAGTTAGTTTAATTCTCAATAATGTTGCAATATTAAAAGAAAAAGTGCAATGTTACAAAACCTAAGTTGACCAACTTCCTTTTACCTCAGAGGAAAGAGAAGGTGATTTCTTGAATATTGTCACATAAGAAAAAAATGAAACAAAAACTTTTAAGTCTGCAAATACACTATACTGATGTTAAAAAAAAAAGTATTGTGAGCAATAACAAAGTTAGGTGTCAAACCTCCAATTTTCCACAAAGATCAACAAACAAGACATCATCAGGGAGTCGAAATTCGGCACACACCTGGCACAAGATCCAGCACAGTTACAGAGAAAAAAGGATAACAAGGGCTGGTTGATTTCACTTAAATTACTTTTAAATGTTTAATTTTTCAAAAATGTTTGTTAAATGAGTTTAAATTTAGACAATATTGTATACACATTCAAATGGTATAAAATATCTTGTATTAAGAACTGTATAGGCCTACTCAAAAAAAATAAAGATATGATGTAGGCCTATAATGAAAATGAAGATATCATGTAAACATGTTGTGTTGTATACTGTACAACGATTTAGAGGATTGGGTTAGTCTGTAAATACTAATTCAAATATGAGGATCTTTGTCAGGTTTGTTGAGAAGGTGCCATGGTCCTCGGGGTCCCCTGCTCTGCACATTTTCCATGTCTCCCTTATTTGACACACTAGATTCAGATCATCAGCTTGTTAGGAGAGAGCATTCAAGTGCTTGAATGGTGACAGAGAGCCAGCCACCATTCAAGCACTTAAACGCTTTGCCTTGCCATTGCTATTTTTTAACCCACTTTAAGAATCACTGGGTTAGCCCAGCATGTGTTCTGTCCCATATTCACCCAGCCTCTGGGCTAATATATATATATATATACCGGTATATGGTGACCGTGATTTCACCAAGTACAACATGTTCCTGGATCAACATCCTTGTTGATCCTGGAACAACATTCCTATCAACCAATCAGAATTGAGGGATACGTTTTCAGGAAATATCTGGTTTAGGCTTATAATCAGGGTTAGGTGCTTCTACACCCTTGGTAATCAGCTATCCTTTCACACTGATTTTAGGAATAAATTATGGGTAGGGTTAGATTTAGGGGTAGGGATTGGGTTAAGTCTATATTTTTGGACAGTTATGTTGATCCAGGATCAACAAAAGATGTTGATCCAGGAACATGTCTTACTTGGCAAAATCACGGCGACCACACACATATATATATATATATATATAAATAAATTGTTTTAGGAGCCACAGTTATTAATTTTTTACTCTTAAAGTGACAGCACCCTTTAACTTGCATATTATGAATCACCAAGAAACATGGGTTCAACTAAAAATCATTGTTAGTGTTTTACTGAAGAAAGTGTGTATTTGTGTTATGTATAAACATTGAAAACATTTAGTAGTTTTGCAAAGGGGTAGTTCACCCAAAAATTTTAAAATTGCACATTACACACAAAAAAAGATTTTTTTCCTGCCACTCTTAGACATTGTTTCTGAGTGAGCCATCCCTTTAACTCCACCCAGTATTCCTTAACATTGCAAAACACACACACAAATGCACCGGTCAGACCTTTCTATAAAAGAGAGCTGAACACTTGCAAACATCACTGAGAGCAGCTTCTTGGTTTTGAATTGACATGGCGATGCAGAACTACCCAGCACCCGGGGAGAGCATGAAGCAGGACGACAGAGTCTTCACTGCCCAGCCAGTAATACTCTCCATGCCTGACCAAAAAGTCAATGATGATATCATTTTTTCCACATTCAATCTTCACTTCTGTAACCCTTGCTGTCTTGGGTTTGGGGCCTTTTACAACTCAATAAAGGTAAGCAATATACATATATGCAATTATATAACTGTCCTGCTGCTTTACAAATACCTGAAGCTTATCATATATTTTTTTGTGTCAGGCCAGGGACAACAGATTGCTTGGAGACATCCCAATGGCACGGTCTTATGGCACTAGAGCTCGCAAACTAAACATTGCTGCAGTCATTATTGGTTCCATCTCTATACTTATCGTCATCATTGTCCTTGCCAAGTCATTTGGTCCAGTCGTATCAAGTCATCATCGTTTTTAACTTCTTCAAATAATTAAATGTTTGAATGTTTTTATTTGCCTTTCATTAAAACATTTATATTTGTTGAAACTTTGGTTTGTTCTTGTTTGGTCATTGTCATATAAATATAGCATATACAAATTAGGGCTGCACGATAAATCGCATGCGATATTTAACGCGCATCTTGTCAGTAAAGCCATTCTGTAATCAGCGGTAAATCTCCATCACGTGCGTGCTTTCACATTGAGCAGCATTAACTACACCGAGCCGTTGTTCACAGACGAGCTGCGCAAAATGCAGCCCTAATACAAATATACAAATACATATACACGTTAGTTGTATATGCAGTTCAGCTGTGTATTTATTTATTTATTTATTTGAACCTGTGATATATAACAATATATATTTTTATCACTTTTTTTTTTATCAATTTCACATATCTTTGCTGAATAAAAGTATTAATTTCTTTCAAAAAAGACAGAACAAAATATATTTGAACGGTATAGCCTATAACAATAATAAATTAACAACAACAACAACATAAATAAATAAATAAACAAATAAATAAATAAATAACCTTTCCAGGACACATGCAGGGATGTTGTGTGTGTGGTCTTAAACAAAACTTACATTTAGCCAGTTAATCACTTATTCCTGCTATAATAATAATAATAATAATAAGAAGAAGAAGAAGAAGAAGAAGAAGGTTGATAATATACCAGACGAAGAAGAATGATAATATACCATTATTATTATTATTATTATTATTGTTGTTGTCATATAACATTATTATTATTATTAATAATTATTTTTTAGAATTTAATTTTAATATATTATTTTTAGTTAATTAGTTCATTAATTTAGTTAATAATTAGTTAATATTTTTTCACTTATGTATTAAACATTAATCCAAGCGTTTGGAGCCTGTTGTTTTGGCGCGCTCTTCTGTACCGGTAGTTGTCAGTAGAGACGCTGCTGTCTCTCTCGCTCTCTTTCAGGTAGGGCCTCAGAGCGAAGATGGCGACGGACAAACAGAAACATGAAGGCAGGGTAAAAATCGGACATTATATTCTCGGAGACACCCTAGGAGTGGGAACGTTTGGAAAAGTCAAAGGTAAAGCTGTCCGAGGTGTTTTGGGTTTCGTGTTATTGTTGTATGGAAGACAGTAAAGCAAAACTGGAGAAGATCGAGCCTTTAAGTGCGGCTAAAGCTGCAGCACTTGTTGTCTAATGACAGTGTAGTCATGAAACAAACATTAACAATAAAGCTTTCTGCGATGATCAGCGTTGATAAAGTTAGCCGATCGATGCTGGCGTAGTTTTCTGAATATGTACGTGCATGTTTTGTGTTAGTCTGGTTTGTAGAGGGATTGGTCGCAGCTAACCTGGTTAGCTTTATGGTTTATGAAGTGATTCGTATTCTGAAGTTGCAGTTTGGTGAGGATTGATGGATTCGCTCGTTGCACAGGCCAAGTGACAACGACAGATGCAGCTAGTCATAAAGTCATCGTCAGAATGACAAGAAAATAGTTTATTTTTAAAAAGTTAATTTTGTTGATAAGGTGCATGCTATGAGTCAGATGAATTAAAAATGCTTGCACTTTTTCTGTGATCCAGTCGTGACTTCAGTAATCGAGCATGACATGTATATTAATGTCGATTAATGACATCCGTATTTGTCAGGCTAGCGTTGTCTTAACTTGGGGTGCAACGTGATCATCGATTCATAATAAAACATCCGGCAGTCACGTCACTTTACTGTAGTGAATAACTTATTTCTATGAACAACAGCAACAACAAAAAAACATCTGAAATATAGTGACACAGAATAGTTATATTTTTATTAGTTGTAATAGGGTATAAACGTAATATATTTACATTATCCAGATAAGTAAATGTGTGTTTTGTCTGTGCTTGCCTTTCACTTTATTATAGCGGTCAAGTTTTAGGATGTAATGTTTATATTTTAAACCTTTTATTACACACACACACATATATATATATATATATATATATGTATGTATAGCATAGCCTGCATAGATACATTCTTCAGTTTGCACAGTTTGAAGGACATTGGACATAATGTTAAAAATAAAATAATGAAAATAAATATTTGCTTTTAAATCAGATGAATCGAAGACAGATTAATTGATTAACCTACTTTTAATTGTATGTTTGCCAAGGAGCACCCAACAGATGGTGACATTTCAAAAAGTCCACACTCTCAATCATGTTTCCTTTTTTCCCACACCAGTGACACCACATCTGATGCAATAATGAAATGCCTACTGTACTAAGTCATGGCTTCCCAGCTTGCTGTGCCCCTGAAACCAATGCATTTGCCTGTGTTATGGGGCAATACATGATGCAAACCAAAGGTTTCAAGACAGGGTGTGTGTTGTGTGGAAAGATTTCTGGGAAAAGAGAAGTTTATGTACCGCTGCTGACAGAACATGGAACCTACTAATCAACAATCTAACAAGTAGCCTTTATAAACAAGGTTGACAGTGATGTTTTAGTACTAAGAAATATGTGAGGTCTGTGGGTACCCACACACACATACACACACACACAAACACATAATTCCCTCTGCATGACGGAGTTTGTGTTAATGCATAACTAGAGCAGTCTAGTTAATGCAGGTGGCCTGCTTTTAAATGTTGCAACTTAACCGAGACCATACCCAGCTTCTAGGAATGGTTCAATGTACGGCCTTCAGCACTTACTGATGCAGCAATATCCAGCCTTATAAAAAGCTGGTTGGCAAGGCCTTTGCCATTATGAAAATAGTTTATGGAAAAATTGAGTAAATGTGCAGTGAACCTCGCACATTAACTGGCTCTGTGATGTTAATGCAAGCCTCAAAGGTGTTGACTTGCAGCTGTTTGAGTGTCATTTAGCTCAGTGTTTGTTACTTCAGGACGCAGATATTACAGTAACTATGTTGATATTAGTCATGGGCCGGTATGAGATTTTGACGGTATGATAACCTTAAGCAAAAATATCACGGTATCACGGTATTGTTGTTACAGCTCTAAGATGTGTTAATTTTACATGTCTGGGTAAAAAAAAAACTGAACACAATATATTTTGAGCAACATACAGAATATTTGGAACAGTAGTATTTGTTTATTTTTTCTTTGATTTGTTTCTGAAATGTGGGCTGTCCTGCAGCTTTTGATGTGGATGGTTGATTTGCTGCTAGAGCTACTGCTGCCCTAAAAAGAAGAAAAATAAACACATAGCCGTTGTTCACTGACCAGCTGCGCAAAAAACTGCGCGAATATGAACGTGATTTTGCGCAGCTCGTCAGTGAACAACGGCTCGGTGTAGTTAATGCTGCTCAATGTGAAAGCACGCACGTGATGGAGATTTACCGCTGATTACAGAACCGGCTTTACTGATAAGATGCGCGTTAAATATCGCATGCGATTTTTCGTGCAGCCCTAGTAAGTTCCAGAGGAAGCTCCTTTGGCCGTCATACACACACGTGACTGACCGCTCGCTCGCACCAACAGGAGGGGGAGGGGGCGTGTCACTCTCTACAGTGCACTCAACCTGAGGGATTCCTACACTTTCAGTCTTTGAGGAGACATGAAAAACAGCGCATACCGCAGGAACGGTATAACGGAAAATATTAGCATGAAATTTTCAAATCGCGGTATACCTTGAAACCGGTAATCGGCCCATGCCTAGTTGATATTAAGGTAACAAAAATGGAAATCAATATTGGTAATATCAAATAATAATATAATTATTTTTATTATTACCATAAACGGCATTGGCCTGACAATTTGCAAATTGATTAGGCTGAATAGTAAAATGGACAATTTAGTAAATGTATACAGCAGCAAATGTGTGGTTTACCAGTGTGGAATAAACACTGGGTGAAATAAAGTATTAGTTTTAGCCAAATTACCAAGTGACAAATTGATTTGTACCATTTGTACAAACAGCCGTTGCCATCAACAGCAAAAGATTGAGAGAACGCTTTCTGCTCCTTTTCAAAAGCCTGTTTATTTTGCTATGATTATATGGTTGCTTGCATTTTATTATTTGTATTTAGCTATTTTTCCACTGCTGTCCGTGGCCCTATCAGAACAGACCTGTCACCCACTGGCACTAATTTTGTATCTTTGTCTGAAACACATTGGACATTTATTTTATTGTATTTGCATAAATGTAATCCTTCACAAAATTTGTTTCTTCTACCTGTCTATGCAGTGGGCCAGCATGAGTTGACAAAGCACCAGGTGGCGGTAAAGATTCTTAACCGGCAGAAGATCCGCAGTCTGGATGTGGTGGGGAAGATTCGACGCGAGATCCAGAACCTCAAACTCTTCCGTCACCCGCATATAATCAAACTGTGAGTACTGATTCACTCCATCTGTATTCTAATACACGGATAATGAATTTGCAGTGTTCTATTTCGGGGCTAGAATATAATACTTTGACCTACTCATAATTGTTTTGAGTTGATTTATATATATATATATATATATATATATTTATCCCAGTGTATGTAAGAGAGTTACAGATTGATGTGTGTGCAAATGAGCCCCCATGTTTGTATGGAAATTTGGACAGGCTTTCTTAGTGACCCTGCTTGCATTTTTGTGGTTTGGAATGAGGCAAGACATTCACATAATTGCAGAGGATGGGAAAGAGGGAGGGGATTTCCATTTCCTCCCATTATAGAGAAGAAGTAACATTTTGCCTTTGATGTTCTAAACAACTTTTTTTTTGTTTTCTTTCACCCTGATTGTTGTCTGTACTGTGGCCAGAAAAGACATGGGAATGTCGGAGCTATCCAGTCATGCTCCAAAACCATTAGGGATTAATTGACATTTCTCATATAAATAGGGGAACAATAGTAGAAGTGAAAAATCGAAGCCTTGAAATATGCCTTAATTCATCTCTAAATCAGTACTAAATAGGGAAAGTTCAGAATTTATTTGTTTTTTTAGAATGATGCAAACATTTTGTACACATTTGAGATTTTTGCATAGTTCTTCAGATGCATTACGTTCACTGCACTGACAGAACCAGTGACATGTATTCTTTGCCAATTTGTGCATTTTGTTTGTTTCATAGTTACCAAGTCATCAGCACACCAACAGACATCTTCATGGTAATGGAATATGTGTCAGGAGGAGAACTCTTTGACTACATCTGTAAAAATGGAAAGGTACATCTTCAGTTTTAATTTGTGGGTTATGATTACGGCCTTAAAAAATTAATTGATTATAATGGATAATGAAAATAACTGACTTAATTTAGTTGTTGTGTAGTTTGGTCTTTGTGCTGTGCCTAGAGATGCTCCATCAGTGATGGCTTTTTAATATTGTTAAATAATTTACAGTAGAAAAATACTTTTACTTACATTTTAATGTGGTGTTCTTATAATGAGAACATTTCAGTTTTGCGGAGTGACCAGCAGAAAGTGAGAAAATTGATGCCACACACATGTTAATCAAATACATCATAGAGCATCTGCATGCTTGTCAATCAAACAGAGCTCAACAGAAAGAAAAAGTGCATTTTGATTACAATAGTTAAACAATAGCCGTACAATTTAGGTTTAAATTAGGGATGCACCGATGTATCGGCCGCCGATTTTTCCTCAATTTACAACCATCGGCATATCGGCTATATAAGGAAAAAGTCCAATATAACAAACCGATGGGTTATTAATTAACTGCGTGAAGGCACTGAGCTGTGTAATGTCTGTTGCATAATCCTAGCGCTGCTGTCTGCACTTTAATGCTAATCAAATAACAAAAGACAAAAGATTGCACACTATTCTTGACTAAATAACTTTTGTAACTTTCATAAGTGTAGCGGACCTCATCTGAATGATGACCAAAACTTTACTGATGTTTTATTAAGTTTTTTGTTCTGTTGTATTTATGTAGGCCTGCTGAATGTTAAATGGATCCAATCCATGTTCATTAGAAATTATTTGATGATGCAGCAATAAAACTGCTAGTATAATTTAATGCAGGTTTTTTTTTTACTTTGCTGATTTAAAACATGATCAAAATACTACCTATTTTGATGCCAAAATTTCAAATAAGAGAGGAAGTGACAAATATCAGTATCGGAATCGGCCAGTAAGTGATTGTTAAAATCGGTATCGTATCGGGCCCAAAAAATCCTATCGGTGCATCCCTAGTTTAAATGATTTGTAATTGTGAAATCCTAAATAGAATGCAAGTAATTTGGTATTTGTTTAAATGAACTGTAACTTTAATGCCATTGGCATAAAAAAACAGTAGTCCCCTTGCATTAGTTTATTGCAGTTCATCTGAACTCTATTCTTCTGCTTGTGGAATAATCTTTTCCAATCTTGCCAGAATAAATAAATTAATCTAAAAATTAATTTAAAAAAATTACACTACTATTCAAAAGATTTTAATTTTTTAAAATATAAATAACAGTTTATTCAACAAGCATTAAATGAATTCAGCATGCATTAAATTGGTCAAAAACGACAGAAAATTGTGTTAAAAATTCTGTTAAAAGTTCTTTTGAACTTTCATTGCATCAAAGAATTAAAAAAAAATGCATAACAATTTCTACAAATATATTAAGCGGCACAACTGTTTTCAACATTGATAGTAATAAGAAATGTTTATTGAGCACAAAATCAGCTTATTAAAATGATTCCCTAGGGATCATGTGACGTTATGGCTGCAGAAAATTTTGTTTTGCATCACAAGAATAAATTACATTTTAAAATATATATTATATGGTGAATAAGACATCTATTCAGAATCGACCCCAAATGTTTAAAAAGTAGTATATATCAGGAGCCACAATAATGGCACAGTAGGTTGCAGAAGGGGAACTGTAAACTGAATGTTCAGGTCAGTCCACATGGGAAATGTGTAAAAACATGTTCCTGTGTCTCTGGTCAGTTGGACGAGAAGGAGAGCAGGCGTCTGTTCCAGCAGATCATCTCAGGGGTGGATTACTGCCACAGACATATGGTGGTGCACAGAGACCTCAAGCCTGAGAACGTCCTGCTGGATGCACACATGAATGCCAAGATTGCAGACTTTGGTATGTGAACTCTTCATATTAAGAAACATTTTAAAGGATTTGCTCTTTCTTTAATGTTTATTTTACAGGCTATACTAACTTAAACTTTGACCTTTCTTCATGTAGGCTTATCAAACATGATGTCAGATGGAGAATTCTTAAGGACGAGTTGCGGTTCTCCTAATTATGCTGCTCCTGAAGTCATCTCTGGAAGGTACTGTTTGCATTTGTTTTTTATTTTGAAATGATCTCAACCTGCTCTCATCCTCTACGATAATGCTCTGTGTTGTTTTGAATGGCTTTGTGTTGTCCGTTCATTTATATTTTCTTGCTGCTCTCGCTCAGGTTATACGCAGGGCCTGAGGTGGACATCTGGAGCAGTGGTGTGATTTTGTACGCTCTGCTGTGCGGAACGCTGCCGTTTGACGATGACCACGTGCCAACACTTTTCAAGAAGATCTGCGATGGGATCTTCTTCACGCCTCAGTATCTGCACCCCTCGGTTATTAGCCTTCTGAAACACATGCTCCAGGTGGACCCCATGAAGAGAGCCACCATTAAAGAGATTCGGTCAGAAACTACACAAACACTGTCCATTTCAATTTTGGCAATGCCAAAACTTATTAGGATGTGGAGAGCAAGATTTCTAAAAGTGCAAATCTCTTTCTCTGTTCGTTGCTCTCCATTCTCAGGGAGGATGAGTGGTTTAAACAAGATCTCCCCAAGTATCTGTTCCCAGAGGACGCTGCATATAGCAGTAATATGATTGATGAGGAGGCACTGAAGGAGGTGTGCGAGAAGTTTGAGTGCACTGAGGAGGAGGTGCTCAACTGCTTGTACAGGTTTGTGTGTGTTTTTCTTTTTGCATCACACATTTTGTTACTTGCACTTCTTTAGGGTGTCTACGCACTGGAGGGAAATTTCATATTAGAGGAAATTATGACTTTCATTTGGAATGGGGAATTGCAGTGGTGTTGATGGAAAATGCCATGTTTTTTTATATGATCAAATTAAACTTTTGCAAAGGACTTTCATGTTGGCATCTAATCCCGGCTTTTGATAAAGATTTCCTGATTTGATTCGATTTAATTTCTGAAGACAGATGAGTTTCATTACTGAATAAGTCTGCTTTTTGAACTAATTGTTTTAGTGAATGATCAGTGAGTTAATAACCCATTCAGACAGTCACTGAAACACTGAAATCATAAATGTTTCTGAATAAATTATTTGAAAGAAGGATTCAGTGACTCACTCATTAAGAAGAAACATGCTGCAACCTACTAGCAGTTTTAGTTTCCTATTTAAACATTATTTCAGTATTCAAAATTTGGTAACACTGTTCCATTAGATAATACATCTAAATAAACTGAGCAGTAAATTTGTTATTATTTATGAATCTTTGTTAATGATAGTTAATAAAAAATACAACTGTTTATTGTTAGTTCATGGTAGGTATGGTCCTTTTTAAATAAAAAAACATTGTATAATATCTCATTATCGTTATTGGCAAAATTCCAAAAATACATAATTTTTGTCAATATCACAGTTCTGTTACATTTGGGTATGTTACAGGTAAAATGTCCATTTCACTTAGCTATAAAAGAATTCTCTCTGCTAATAAGACCGATTTAAAATTGTAACCCATCTTTTTTAAACTACCTGTTGTTTAAAAAGAAACACCTGAAAGAGTTAAATGTTTCAGGAATTGGGCTGTACTAGCGTATAAGCTCTTTCAGTGTCACTGCAGTCAAAATAAATGCTACCAAACAACTATAAACTGTCATCTGTCCTGTTTTTGCCCTTGCTTGCTTTGCAGTCGCAATCACCAGGATCCTCTTGCTGTGGCCTATCACTTGATCATAGACAACCGGCGCATTATGAACGAGGCCAAAGATTTCTATTTGGCTTCCAGCCCCCCGGACAGCTTCCTAGATGACCTGCCTGCGCACCACTCTGCGAAGATTCACCCCGAGAGAGTGCCATTCCTGGTGACTGAGTCCCAGCCACGTCCTCGACACACGCTGGATGAGCTTAACCCCCAAAAGTCCAAGCATCTCGGTGTCCGGCGGGCCAAGTGGCACCTGGGAATCCGTAGCCAGAGCAGACCGAATGATATCATGAGTGAGGTCTGCCGTGCTATGAAGCAGTTGGACTATGAGTGGAAGGTAAGCGCCTGTGCTTGTGTTTTGGATTGTACTTTACATTTGTAGGAACACTGAATTGTTTAGCATTTAAAGAGATTAGCATTTTAAGAGTTATCCTGTATGAAATTCTTTCTTCTGTGGAACACAGAAAAAGGTGTTTTGAAGAATGTTTCAACATTGTGTGATTGTCCACACAATGAAAATGGTGTCCAATGCAATATTAGAATGACATAAGGGGTGAGTAAATGGTGATAGAATTTTCATTTTTGGGTGAACTGTCCCTTTAAGGGGAGTAATTTGTTGCCATGTTTTGGAACAGACTATGGGGATAAATTGCATTCAGACAAGGAACCAGTTAGTCAATTTAGGGACTGGAAAATAGAAATTGTAGTAATAAAGGGTGGAGAAGTGGTAAAAATAGATAAATAGAGTGAACTGCATTTCCTGGTATGCATTTCTACTGCTTGTCCTCCTGAGGTTCATGAGCTTAGGGTAAATTCCATCTCTGCCTTGTGGGAAAGATGTTTTAGGGCTTCTTGTAGATTCTATAAATAGAAAAGGCTTGACCACTCTCTCTCTCTCTCTCTCTCACACACACACACATACAGGCAGGCCAAATAGAATGTTAAAAGAAATCTTTACAATATGATATCTGCATATCATACTGTCATTATTATAACACCTTGGAGCTAAACAGAACCTCTAATGTATTAAGGACAGAATTTGTTTTTAATAGTGCACTTCGTTCAAAAGTTTGGGGTCAGTAAGATATTTATTTTTATATATGTTTTTGAAACCTTTTTGAAGTCTTTTATGCTCACAAAGCTGCATTTGTTTGGTCAAAAAAAATACAGTAAAGCAGTAATATGGTAAAATATTACCATTTAAAATCAGTGTTCTCTTTTTAAATAGTTTTTAAAGTTGTATTTATTCCTGTGATTGCAAAGCTGCATTTCAGCAGCCATTCTGTCTTCATGATCTTTCAGAAATCATTCTAATATGCTGATTTGGTGATTAAACATTTACTGTGGAATTCTAGGCTCCCTGTCGACATCTGTGGATGAAACATAAAATTACAGATGATCATTTTGTTTTTGTTTTTTTATGTCAATCATATTATGAAAAAAAATGCCTACAAGACGAATATCCAAAAACGATGTTGTAGCAGACATACTTCCTTACATGTAAATACACAAGGACAAATAATTATTTTGTTTAATTATTTCGATGTATGCCTTAATTCATGCTGAAATGATGATTGTCAACCTGTGGCAGAAGGTGTTTATATTTTTGCTTTGTGTGTCTTAATTCATTTGGCTGAAGTTCATGTATGCTTGACTGAGTGAGTCATCAGTTTTAGAGGGAAGTGGCTTACATGTCTTGTTTATAATAATTTTCGTTCTTTGTCTTATCTCATAGCGGCCTCTTATCATGTGCTATTCAGGAGTACGCCATGCAGACTTTCTCAAAACAGTGTTACAGTGCAATGTACCAGTCCCTTTTAAAGTTAAAAGCCTGGCTGAATATTAATGAACTTTAGATCCATTACAGTCACATTTTACTCTGCTGACGTTTTTTTTTCCCTCTGTGGTTTGATAGGTAGTTAATCCTTATTACTTGCGAGTGCGGAGGAAGAACCCAGTCACTGGCATACATACAAAGATGAGCCTCCAGCTCTACCAGGTGGACAGCAGGACCTATTTACTAGACTTCAGGAGCATAGATGGTAAAATTGTCACTTTGTGTGTGTGGTTTTATTCAGTGCTTTAAAACGTATTTATTTACTAGTTGGTACTTTAATTTACAGTAATTAATTTAAAAATATAAAAATGTATACATAATCACACATATAAGGATATGAATCACACAGAGTGGTAACTGAATAAATCTGACTCTTGTACTGAATGCAAATATTATTTCAGGATGTCCAAGGTGTTATCATGTTATTCATTACTTAAGTCTTGTGAGACTGTGACAGTGTAGTTGCTCAATGGTTGTTCATTTGACAACATGTAAAAACATGTGAGTTTCGTAATCAATAGTATTTTATAAAAATGAATTTAATTTAACCACATTCTTCTGTCTGTCTGTATATAAATAAAATGTATATAAAATATTTGTTGGCATTTAAAACTAGTTATTGCATTGTGCTAGTGTAGTTATTTTTAGTAACAAGTTAGCATGAAATTTGAAAACACTTTTTACGTAAGAATGTACATTTAAAAAAATATATTCATTTCTTAATTATTATATTGGTTCTGCTAAAATCTCAATGATCATTCCAGAAAAGGAATCATAACTGAAATTCTGTTGCGGAGTGTTCTGGAGAGCGTTTTCTGTATATTTCACTCTCTAAAACCTTCTGTTCTGTTTCATTTAGATGACATGGTAGAAGTAAAATCAGGGACTGCCACACCTCACCGCTCTGGCTCAGTCGGTAACTACCGGACTACCCTAAAGAACGACAGGAATGAAAAAAATGAATGTGAGGATGCAGCAAAGGGCGACGTGTCCGCTCCCTCCACGCCTCCGATATCCGGAGGGAAAGCGGCAGAAGGCTCTCTGGCTTCTTCTCTTACCTCCTCAGTGGATTCCACAGGGGGAGAGATCCTCCCCCGCCCAGGAAGTCACACCATAGAGTTCTTTGAGATGTGCGCCAACCTCATCAAGCTGCTAGCACGATAACTTGTGCTTCCTCTGATGCCTTCTCTCTCACTCTCCTCTGTCTTCCCTCTCACTCTCTGGCTTCTTTTCTCTTTCTTCTGGAATGCTGTCTACCTCTTCGTCCTCTGATATCTGTGTCATCATCCACAGCAGTCCTTCTATCTCTATTCTTTTCATTTCTCTTTTTCTCTCTCAGTGTCTTTAGAGCAATAAGCATGCGGACGGACTCAAGACTCCATGCATCCCACTCGCATGAAAAAGATGAATGGTCTGTGGCACTACAGTCGCCAGGATCAGCCTGTTTAAGAGGATTGAGAAAAGGTACAAGGAGGAAAAGGATGGAGGTTGTTTTTTTGTGCCACAGTTAAGATGTCAGAAAGATTGCTAAGCCACTCTATAGTGTAAACTCTTTTAGAGATGGTTTTACAATTCTTTTCTGGATTTTATAGCAAGGATTTCCTTGCAGAGTGAGGCGTAGAGGTGCATTTATATGAGTTATACACTGAGCTAGCTGTACTGTACACAATGCTGTTGCGATTCTTGGCGGACCAAGAGATATATAAAGAAAGAGCCCTTGTGAGGCATGTGGGACGACGAGTAAGACAGAAAGCGCTTTTGCACAGTTTTACCTGTAAGTTTTTGTGGGCCAGTGTCAGAACTGGTTATACCATTGATGAGGCCTACTGGGAAGGGCACTCGATTAGGAGGAGCCATCTTAAAAAGCGGGGCCAATTTAACGTGGTGGGCACTTTAACACAAAGGGACAACTTGATAAGTCAGCCTTTCTTAAGGAAGAGACCGATATTAAACCCATTTATCCCGAAGGAGTGCAATGTCCTTGCCTCTGTTTCATAGATTTTTGTTTGTCACACCTTAGTCTTTTTTTCTATTCGCTCACATTTTACATAAATTTAAGTATATACAGAATTTAAACATGCATTTGGATTTATATTTATCAGTGCTTTAAATGGGGTTGTAGATTGTATTAAAATTGTGATATTGGACTGGATTTTTTTAAAGAAATATTTGATTGTATCACTGTAAGATGTTTTTTTTATTCCATACACTGCTTTATCAAAAACATTTTTTTACTGTTATTTTATTTGTTTTACAAAACAGTGGTTGCTTGAAAAAGAAGTTCTCCTTAAAGAAAGAAATCAAATGTTTTTGTATCCCCCCCACTTTTACAAATTAAGTCTCTGTAGTAAAACAGGCCCAGTATTAAAACTTGTTTTTTTTATGTTGGCTGAGATGTAAAAAACACACACACAGCTGAGGTGTCTAATAAAGTTTATCGCCACAATGAAAATGGAAAAAAAGATAAAATTAGAGTTGAAATATTGGCGCATACTGAGCGATCTCCTTAATACTGTGTTTGCAAAGTCATAATCGTAAGATCATAAAATAGAAAAGCGCTTCCTACTTGCATGTGACTTTATGTGCCCTCATATGAGCCTGTGTCATAAACAAAATTCTACAAAAGTCCACAAAGGAAAGAACTGCAACCTGTTAACAATGAATGAAATTGTTATGTAGGAGCTTACTGACAGGAGTAATCCTCTTCTTCATATCAGTTCTTTCAACGTATGTTTCATAGATGAAAAGGAAAACAATATAAGTTTTAAGTAAGTTGCTCTTGTTCATTTGCCTGCCCAGAGCTCCAGCTATGTTCAAATTAAATGTCCCAAATTCAATGCTAAAAAAGCTAAGACGTAATTTTAAATAATACATTTATTCTATGGTATGTATGGCACAGCATATTTACATTTTAAAGTCTGAATGTCTTAACACACATTCTTACCGCATTAAAGAAATAACCCTTAGTTCTTATGAATGCAGCAGTATCATATTCTCAAAAAGAAAAGGAGAGTTAAGGCCAGTAATTCTGATTCGACCTTCTGGAATTCTTGAGTCTTTGTTTCATGTTAAGATCTAGTTTCCTAAAAGGATGATATTGTTTTTGTTCTAAACTCATTTCAGAATCTCTATTAATGAGATTTTTGAGCTAAAACTTGACAATCTGTGCTTTGCAAGTCAGCTTAAGACAAATCCAGAGAAATTTAGTTTTGCTCTGTCCCCTTTATCTTTTTTTCCCCCAAAGGTTATTTCCCTGTGTAGTTGTCTAATTTAAATGATAACTCTTCTTTATCACTAGGGAACCATTTCAGTGTCTCCACAGGCTGTTTATTCAGCCATCGAAAAGAAGTTTAGAAAATCTGTTGATGTTCTTCTCTTATCTGCATTTATGTTGATTATCTGTGCAGAGATGCACCTCATGGAGGCTTGCCAATGTAAATTTACAGATAATTACTGATAATTTACAGTTTAAAAGATGATTTGTAAATACAACTGCCTAATAAACTGATACATGAAAAAACAGACTGTATGTTATGTGACTATATTTTTATAGAAATGTTTGATCACTATTTGATAACTTCCTGTAATTACAGTAGTAAGCATACACACAGAACGTTTAAGTCAGACTTCTCCTTTTTTTTGTTTTTAATTAACTAGTAAAATGCTTAAAATTAAAATTTTTTTTAAAAATGTATTCTTATATTTTTGTTGAGCAAACAGGAACAATAAAACCATAATGAAGTTTATCCAAAGGGTTAAAATTGTTCTTAGGCTAAGGATATTTATTTATACATTTTGTCAGGACAAGTTGTCACGTGTTTACAATATTATATATATTTAATTTTTCATTATATTAATAATTCATGATTTTTATAATTAATACTTTTTTCATCAATAAGTAATTACAAAACAAGTCATGTTACATTTTACATTGTGTTTTCATGAGTTGATAAAGAGTTTCATGATTATTTTAGTTTACATTTAGCTAAAAATAATATTGAAAAAATGATCAATAGCTTTTCTATAGACTTTTGTAGACCTTAAGGTATGTAGCCTGCAGAAATAGACTTTCTAAGCAAACCCGTCTTTATTCACTAAAGTAAAATGAAGGCGGTCTCCCCTATGTGTAGGCCTGTTATTTATTGTTTCTTCCAATGCACATCTCTAACGAGAGATCTGTACTTCAGAAAATGACCAGCAGATGTCACTTTAATCCTGAAGACATCTGTCATTATTAGAATTAACTTGAGTTTTGACAAAACATTCGTTTCTGATTTCTAACTTCTATGCATTTTACAGGATTATGCTACATTTTTATAATTATAAATTAAATGGAATTTTTTAAATATTTTATTTTTTACATTTTTATACAACCCATATATAAACATATACCACAGAACCATACATGTGGTTATTTTAAATTTAAATAAGTACGAAGTAGCACGCTATTAATTCACGCTTATAGACCTCTGCTGCACACCTGCCGTAATGCGTCATGACGTAAGCAGCAACTCCTCCATACGCATATCTACAGAGAGCAGCATGATAAAGTTACTCCAGGACTGACCGTTCACGCTAAGCTTTTAAAACTGGAGCACTGTTTCCAGATAAACAACAGTGTTCAATTGTAAACGCAGAAGAAATCTGAGCAGTGTTCGTGTTCATCTCTGAAACTGGGCTTCGCTCTGGTATGTAAACAACAGACTCACCTGCACTAGTGCAGATGGGATAGCCTATCTTTTTGAAATTTATTCACTGTATTATTTAGTCGTTCCTTTGAGCAGTCCAGAAATATATTGCTGCAGAGATGGCGTTTTGGAGTCTTTAAATGTATGTAAATATCATTAATGTTTCAGAGAAAGGTTTAAAAATATCTCAAGGCAAGGTAGAGTAATTATTGCTGCCAAAATACAAAGTATTGGTTATTGCTCTCTCTATTTAAGTTATGTTTACATTAATGAAATATGACGGTGGTTTTAGTTAAGGATCTGGGCTCTGTGGTACAGCTGAGCTAGTCTCAAATTAGTATGTAATCCAGTGAGCCCAAGATATACTGGTCTGTACCAGGAGCAGATTATGTCCATTATTGCACACATACATATTTTTCCCCTTAAAGAATGCAGTAGGCTATCCAGTAAAGCTAACCAGATTGCTTTTCCCTCTTTCATTGCATTCCAACAAAACAGCCTTTGTTTGTGTTTAAGGATTACATTTGAGTTGTTTTGCAAGAGTGCTGACAAATCAACAGCATGGGCATTTGTTACATTTAGTAATCCAGTTCATTTGTAGTTTTTGTCTGTTATCAATGTTTTGCCAATTATATGCATATTAGATGCATAAATGATTTATCCATGACCATGAGTAGTCATTTCAGTTCATATTTGTTTTTCTGCAGTGCGAAAACAACTGTATTTCTTAATATGTGCCAAAAGAAATGATACAGAACCTTTTCTCTTTCATCAGTTGTGTTTTTACATTTATATTCTTAGTTATTCTCAGGTGTTAATTTATGCCCTAAAGCCTTTATGCTTATATCATATATGCATGTGTGTTCATGGATCAGTGTGCATCCATTCGTGTGTGTTGTGTCAATGTGTCCGTGCCCTCCCACTTGCCAAGCAATTCAGCTGACACAATGCTTTACCCAATGCAGGTCTCATATTTCAGATATCTGTCTGCAGTGACAGTGCAGGCTTCTCCTGGTTTGCAGGGTCTCTTTCATTCTTAATTTCTGTCATAATCGGAAGGAAGTGACATTACATTGTGGACACGTGGTTTTGCTTGTTGCTGTTAGTGTGTCACTGAGTTATAACTCTGCATATAACAGCTGCAGCAACTGTAAAAACTATGAAAAAATATATATATATTCAAACCAGTTTATCCAAAAGACTGAGAAAAGAACCATTTTTTAACAATCCATTAATGTTTCACTATCATTGCCTTTCTCATTCTTTCAGCCTCTCTCTTCAGGCGGTGTATTGCAGAACTACAGACTGCTTACATTTCATATCTCCAGCAGGGGGCAGAATATGAAAAGATAATGAATCTCTGTTAACCATAAATAAGCAGACACAAAACCTTCATCTTACACCTGTCCAGTTTTATATTTTTGTTTATATATTGTTTGATTGAAGTGGCTTGAGTTTTAAATTGTTACATGAAATACAGCTTGCAGTCTGGATAAAACCCTACCTGTAACAGTTTCTTGTGGAACAAGAAAAGATTAATAGCAGAGCTCTGGTTGCAATACTTTGTCATTGAGTAATATATAATACTTTTTATCAGCTAAACAACAACAGGCACATCTGTGATATGTTTAATGTACTCTGATTATATATTATTGTCTGTTCTTGTTTTCCCAGCGTTTCCACTGCTGAGAAATTTAACAGCGATATCGTCAATCAGCAGCTGCCATGACTCAAGAAACACATTTCCATCGACAACGTAAGAATCAGCAACTCTGCAGTTGGAGTTTCACCAGTTATCACCAAAATGGTTTTGATTTGCATTCTCTCTTTTTTTCTGAATAATGCAAGGTGGTAGATTTGTTTGTATTTGATTGGGGGTTTTTTTCTTTATAAAGGCATGGTTAGTGTGGTTTTTATTCCTTTTCAAAGGAAATGTTTTAGAGTGCTTGAGTGGATGAAAGAGGAAGGGAATAAAAAAGCAGTGGGTGGAGAGAAATGCAAAATACGAGACTTAAGGCCTCCTGGAGGAGGAGAGCAGACAGAATAAGACAAGGACAGAGAGGAGAAAGAGAGCAGTTGAACTTTCCTGGAACTTTATTAGATTTACAACAGTTTTTTTGTGGAAATTCTAATCAGCAGGTAAGAAAAAGAATAAATATGTCATCTTTTAGATATATTTATCTATATAATTTTGATTGACATTTGAGGGTTTTAATAAGGAATGCATACTACTTTTTCACAGAAATCAGATACATTTTGAAAGTTGAGAATGTCGCCATTTGTAATGTTTCTAGATTGTAAAGAATATGTATGTACTTACTATTTTATTTTGAACTCTGAAATGGTTTTCTTTTTGGTTTCCGCAAGTCTCAATTTTGTTCTGTGATTTTTATATTGTGTTTTCAGGCATGTCAGTTATTTCTACAGTCATAAATTTTCATGCCCGTGGCCTGGAAGTGTATTTTTAGCTTTTACAAAAAAGTTATGATTAAGACACATTCATATTAAACTTTCTGTTCTCTTCCAAATTTCTCTGTTAAGGTCATTTTTGTCTTCTTTGTTTAAACAGACTGGAGTGAGATCTCTGCTGACACTTTCCAGAGTAGCCCGTTCAGCATCGATACACCATATGGGTACCAGCTTGACTTAGACTTTGTTAAATACGTGGATGATATCGAGCGAAGTGACACCATTCGCCGACTGCATTTTAACAAGCGGCCGGGGGTGGCAAATGCTGCCTCTGAGCCGCAACGCATCATAAACCCCACACACTGGACTTCCTCAGAGTCTTTGTCCTCGGTGAGCAGTGATGAAGCCAAGAAAACCTCTCCCTCTTCATCCTCTTCCTCTTCTTCTGTCAACAATAGAAGACCGCCACGTCCCCATTCCAAACCTAAATCTTCCAGTCAAAGACCAGAGGTCCCTCAAGACCTAGTTACCTCTCAGAGGGATGAACATGGGACGCCTACCCCAGCCACACAACATCCAACCCCAACCAAATCAAATCCTCTAGTAGAAAAGACTCTGATGGAAACATGCAGGCGTTTGGAACATGAGAAAGGCTCATCGCAGCAAGGACCTCCAGAACCACAGCCGCGGCGTAGACTGGCCAGTTTTGGTGGTCTTGGATCTACCGGTACCCTGTCTCCATACACAAGCTGGAGTGCCCTAAATCAAGGTGCTAAGATGACAGTCTTAGACCAGCCCAGGCAAGGTACCTTGTTATTGGGGAGCGGCCTAAAAATCAGCTCCTCAAGCTCAGGCCGGGCATCTCCAGTGAGCGGTGTGAGCCCACTCCACCTGCAGATGGTCAGGGATCAGATGGCAGCTGCTTTACGAAGATTAAAGGACCTGGAGGAGCAAGTGAAGGCCATTCCTGTCCTACAGGTGAAGATTGCTGTTTTGCAGGAAGAAAAGAGACAGCTGACCGCCTTGGTCAAGAGCCAAGAGGAAGCTCAAAAATCTAGCGCTAGCATTGACAAAGATTTACAAGAATTGAACAGCAAACCAGCGATGGAGGGTTGGGAGCACAGTGCCATCTCTGGTCTGACGGATTTTCAACAGCTCAGTGTTGAAATGCAACTGCTTGAAAGGAAGATCCAAGATGCACGTCTTGAATCCTCAGCTTTCAAGATGAGGGATCGAATGTCTGTCGCAGTTGGAGATGACAGGTGCATCGATGAAGTCAATGCCATTCATCACCACAAATTAAATTTCAGTAAGGATGTTGCTGTTGATGCCAAACTTGAGACTCAGTCAGTGGCTGTCGGCGTCACTGAGACTATGCTCGGCGTGGTATCCGACAAGGAAGCAGAAACCGAGTTGCAGCAGCAAACCATCCAACATTTAAGTGACCGGGTTCAGATACTGGAGGCAGAGCTTAAAGAAGCAATGCTCAAGGCAGAAATGGGTAGGCTGAGGAGTGAACTGCGGGAAGCAGAAGCGAGAAACCGTGCCGACAAGAGTTCCTCTGCACACCCGCAGGTAAACTGCACCGCCACCCAGACTGATTCACAAACTCGCACTCTTGGGGTTGGAAACCACACCAACCTTGTGCATTCTGCTGTTGGAGGAGGACTAGAGCAGATTTCCATTGATGTTGAAGTGTCCTGCAAACCTGAGATGAAGGTTGCATCGTCTGGCCCAGATACACCTATGAAAGAGTGGGAAGTGCGCAAAAGAGTAGAGCAAAAAGATCAGTGTGTCGGAAGCAAGAGTGTGGCAACACACAGTCAAGGTGCTGGGACAACAGTGTGTATGTGTGATGCTGCCACAATTACCTCAGAGACAATGGAGAACAAAAGGAGCATTTCCCGCCAAACAGTGGGCTGTGGTGACTGCACGGTCGACGTGGATGTCAGATCTGTCAAATCACAAATTTCCCAAGGAACTGTCACTGACCCAGTTCGAAGTGTTGACTTGGGTGTGATGGCAATCCCTCAGACCATGTCTCAGCGTACCAGCACAGCCTTTTGCACCATCTCGCGCAGCACCAGCACTTTGCAAGCCTGTATCTCTGAAGCCAGCACCAACACAAAGCACACACTGACCAGAGAAAGACATACCAACACAGCACATGCAATGACCCGATCTCTGGCGGTTGGAGATGGGAAGGTTTGCAACCGAGTGTCTGCTGTTCAGATGCACTCTGTTGGAACCACTGCATGCTTAGATAGAAGCACAAGCATCCCTGCTGTTCCTAATGTTATGACACGTGACGTGGGCGTTGGAATGGCAAATATCAATGAGAATATCCTCATCGGACTTCATACGCGCAACATTGCATGTGGTCCATCCTGTCTGCCAGATCCGGTCAAGACGCGTAGCATTGGCATAGAAGTGGGAGACGGGAGAATACGCGACTCAGAGGGCCAAATGTTTGTGCTGACTGAGCCTGGACTTGACCATTATATAGATCGCATGCAAAAATTACTTAAAGAACAACAGGACCTATTAACTGACAGTCACCCTGGGGCAAAACATGAGGCCATTCTACAGTCCCATGATGTTTTAGATAAACAAGTTGGAGGTAATGATGTGTATATTTGTGTTTCTGCCTTTGAAAGCATTTTTTGGAATTTTAGATACTTTGTGGTTTCAGCTGATTGCTTGCTTTCATTTTCTTTCTAACTCCCAGGCATTGCACAAAACCAGACATCATATGAAACTTCAAAAGTTAAAGAAAAGAATCAAATGGAGTTGCAGATGTCTGCTGCTCTTCATGGTATGTATTATTTGTTTCAAAGGCAACTCAAGTCAGTTAGCAAGCAAAAGTATAGCATCCTGGTCTAAATGACTCCACCCGACAAAGAAGTGCATGCAGGACACAAAAAGAAGCAGAAAGGAGGAGGCTTTTTTTCAGAGCAATCTTTTTGCATTGGAATTTGAACAGGAGGTGAAAATAGCACTCTCTGGTTTGTCTTTTGGCTGAATAAGCCCTACACTTAGAATATTTGGGTTGCTGTTGGCTTGTGGAATGCTCTCATGTCTTTTGGTATGTGGCAGACACAGGCATGAATACCATCCACACTGGAAGCCTGCTCTGCGCATGGTTTCTGAAAGACAGGAATGTTTGTGTTTCAGGAGTCCTTATTTCAGAATAAAAAGAGCCTTTAGCAGGTGTGTGTGGTGTATAAAGGAGTGTGTGCATGTTTAGGTGCTGTCATGGCAGACCATGAACAACAATGGAATTGTTAAGCTGCTTTTTTTTTTAAGGCAAGGATCTGCAATTAAGAGGATTCCCTCAGAAAAGACTTAATTTCTTCTTATTTATTATTTAAATATTATGTTGCAAGGAAAGGGAGATAAACATCAACTGTATGCAGATTTAATTTTATCCCCAAACTTCAGTTTAAAAACCTGTTTTAAGAATTTTGCAAACAAAAATCAGCAACAACAACAACATCAACATCAACAACAACAAGAAGCAATATCACATTTTACTTTGAGTCATATATTGTGTCCCATCTTATTAATTTAATCAGGAATATGATGGCATTTCTTTCAGGCTCACCCAGTGATGATCGTTGTCTCAGATCCATCATTAAAAGGAGAAGCACCAATCTGAAGTCCATGGATAGTATGAACCCTAAGCCTGCCTCACATGGGTAAATAAAGGCTTTCATTATTTAATCATAACTAATAAATTTTAGCTCAGTGTCCCATTTTTTCTTAATGCTGAACTAGAATTATTTTACCAGATTGGTTGTATGATTAATGTTGAATAATATGCATTGCTATTCTTACCTATGCATTGTACATTTAATTGTACATCTCTCTCTTTCTTTGCATCTACACAGAGGTACTGTGGACCCCCTGTTTGAGGGTGGTGATTCTGAGGATGAAGAGCAGAAAAAAAGAGAAAAGAGGGAGAAAGAGGGGAGTGCCAAATATAAAGGGAAGATTCCCAAGAGAAAAGAAAGGTTCATGCTTCTAACAAGTTTTGTTTTATCAGTGCAAGATGATGCTGTTTAGCAAAACGTTATCATGTTACATTTGTTTTCTACTGTAGGTATAAATTTAGTGAGAAGATGCTTTCTGCCTGCCAAACTCTGGAGGTTCACCTCAATGGCAGCAAGGTTATATCCAACAGAGAACTGGTGAGTTTCAGAACAGTAACAGAGATCTGTGTTTTAATGTCAGTGCTTTTATTGTTTCCAGTTTTTTTTCTTCTCTTCAGTTAGTGGTTACTGTATAGTAGATGCTTTTTGAGGAGTCTTAGTCTGTAACATTTAAAGCCCTTTGAATGTATGTGTTTTGTATATCCTTTATTATCAGAGATGGATTCCCAGACTTTAAATCACTATTTTTTAACAGATTGTATAGGTTTCATTCATTTTTTTTTTTACTTCTCTTTGGCTTTTGCTGAGTAATCATTTCACCCAAATTGTTAGTGGCTGAATTGTTACTGTGTTCAGTTGCTTTGCAGCAACAACAACAGTGTTGAACCATCTCAAGACAGGTCTAGCTTTAGTGAGCAAACATGTTTATCCCTAAAAATGGCAAGACCATAAAGAGACATCAGAAAATTAATTTATTGCTATTTTCCATCTTATTGGGACACAAATAATACAACTTGATCATTTTTTTCAAAGCATGATTTTTTCCCACAGGATACATTGCCAGTTTGGGGGTATAAATTAACTGAAAACAGAACACTTGTTTATCAATGCTTGTTACAACATGGTTGTAATTCCTGAACGCGTTAGAATATCTAATAAGATCTAAGGTTGCTCTCTTTTTAAAAAAGACACATAGCAGATTATTGCTGAAGTGAAAGCATTAAAAAAAAAGAAAGTATAAAAAAGTTACAGAAGTTTAAGTTTGCAGTAAAGATAATGCAGTATACTATTTTTTAAAAATTGTATATAAAATAAACACTTTATAAAATATGTTGCACTTCAAATTGCTAAAAGAATCCAAGCCATATGTCTAACCAAGTTATGTTCCAAATTTGAAGTTGATATCATCAAAATTGTGGTTCCTGTGAGATTTTGTTTGGGCACTATACCAAAAACTTGGGTGACACCACTGGGTGACACCCAAACTCTATTGATTTCTTTTGATGCAGTTTTCTGTCACAAATCAATAATTTTCTGTCATAATATCACTTCTATTACAAAACAGTCACCAAAGATGGAACCTTGACTGTCAGACCTTTCCAACTATGTGTTTTGTCAAGATTACAAAAAGATTGGATTTTCTAAAACACAAGCCACAAAATCA
Source organism: Sinocyclocheilus rhinocerous (assembly GCF_001515625.1). Taxonomy (NCBI): domain Eukaryota; kingdom Metazoa; phylum Chordata; class Actinopteri; order Cypriniformes; family Cyprinidae; genus Sinocyclocheilus; species Sinocyclocheilus rhinocerous. The sequence goes on from NW_015665036.1 coordinate 38,261, forward strand.
CAGAGTATATATATTTGTTTTTATATCTTGATTTATACCCCTAAAAGGGTGATGTATTCTCTGAGATACAAACATTTAGAGACAGATTACAAAACATTTAAGCATTTAATTCATGAAATTTCAATGTAAACCTAATAAGATAATGCTGAACAACAGGTTTTTTTAAACAGGTAAGTCCCCTCCAACATGTGTAATATGTGAACTAGATCAACTTTTATAGGAGGGTGAGTAGATTTCCCACTACAGGCGACCATGCAGTTTTAAATGCTGCCCATGAGCTAAACAAAGAATGTATGAACAAAGTCAATATATCTAAATATTCACAACAAACACCCTTTCAACATGAAACCAAGAAATGAGACCTACACTTT
>NW_015665036.1:42135-54200 GCF_001515625.1 Sinocyclocheilus rhinocerous
CTCTATTGATTTCTTTTGATGCAGTTTTCTGTCACAAATCAATAATTTTCTGTCATAATATCACTTCTATTACAAAACAGTCACCAAATATGGAACCTTGACTGTCAGACCTTTCCAATGATATGTGTTTTGTCAAGATTACAAAAAGATTTGATTTTCTAAAACACAAGCCAAAAAATCACAGAGTATATATATTTGTTTTTATATCTTGATTTATACCCCTAAAAGGGTGACGTATCCTCTGAGATACAAACATTTAGAGACAGATTACAAAAAATGTAAGCATTTAATTCATGAAATTTCAATGTAAACCTAATAAGATAATGCTGAACAACAGGTTTTTTTAAACAGGTAAGTCCCCTCCAACATGTGTAATATGTGAACTAGATCAACTTTTATAGGAGGGTGAGTAGATTTCCCACTACAGGCGACCATGCAGTTTTAAATGCTGCCCATGAGCTAAACAAAGAATGTATGAACAAAGTCAATATATCTAAATATTCACAACAAACACCCTTTCAACATGAGACCAAGAAATGAGACCTACACTTTCCCTGCCTCTCCCCACAGCCTCTCAAATGTTTGTATCCCACAGGATACGTCGCCAGTTTTAGGGTTATGAAACTTCTCAAGGCGCAGAAATATATAACTCAACAACAGGAAAACAAAAGAAGGACATACCCAACTTAATTTATGATGTATTGTGGAACTGTATTTCAGTCTGAAAAGCTCAGTTGTTGATGTGTTCTATGTTTACTCACTCATATCCCATAATTACCCACTGGCATATAGATCAGATTGTTCGGTACTCTGTGGGATTTGGGGAAGTTTAAAATTATAGTGTTGCTGTATTTTCTTTCTGTGTTAAAAGTAATTTAAGCCTGCTTCATTTATTTGGTGTCATTTTTGTTCTTGCCTTAGCATGTCTAAAAAAACAATTCTGTGTGGTTTACACAGATACTCTACCCGACATTTTAGTTAAATTTATTTATTTTTCATTTTATCTGTTTGTCTTTGTAAAAGCGTTCCTGCCTGAGCACAGTGCAGCAGGAGTGGTTCTGTGTGTCCAGTCAGAAGAGGGCATGCCGACAGATCGTTGAGGACTTCCTCTTCGCTTGTCGCCATGTCTCGCCTGATGTCCTGTGCTATGTGGCCAACATGGCTGACCAAAATGGCAACACAGCCCTCCACTACAGTGTGTCGCACTTGTTGCTGTACTTTCTGTGTGTGTAGTAATTTAAGCCTGCTTCATTTATTTGGTGTCATTTTTGTTCTTGCCTTAGCATGTCTAAAAAAAAATTCTGTGTGGTTTACACATACTCTACCCGACATTTTAGTTACATTTATTTATTTTTCATTTTATCTGTTTGTCTTTGTAAAAGCGTTCCTGCCTGAGCACAGTGCAGCAGGAGTGGTTCTGTGTGTCCAGTCAGAAGAGGGCATGCCCACAGATCGTTGAGGACTTCCTCTTCGCTTGTCGCCATGTCTCGCCTGATGTCCTGTGCTATGTGGCCAACATGGCTGACCAAAATGGCAACACAGCCCTCCACTACAGTGTGTCGCACTCTAATTTCAGCATAGTAAAGATTCTGCTTGCTGCAGGTACCTTGAAACTTATTCATCTATAATCCTAGATTAATCTGTTGTGAAGTAGCGCACCAGATCAAACTTTTCTGTTCATTCTATATATCTTTCTTTTATTATTTATTTAGCTGTACTATTATTACTTTTTATTTAGCTGTATTAGTTGCGCTTGTTGGTTCTGCTTTGAATATTTCAAAACCAAGTATATACTTTTTAAATACTTTTATTCAGCAAGAATCCATTAAATAAATGGTTTTCTAATGACCTTTCTATTCATGAAAGAATGAATACTTTTGAGAATGATTTCTGAAGAATCATGTGACACTAAAGCCTTGAGTAATGATTGCTGAAAATTCAGCATTCCATCACAAGAATAAGTTACATTTTAAAATCTATTAAAATAGAAAAGTTATTTTAAAATGTAATAGTATTTCACAATATTACTGTTTAACTGCATTTTTGATCAAAAAGCCTTGGGGAGTATGAGACATATGTATATGTATATGTATGTATTCATACAGAGGTATTACATTTTTCTGTTGAGAGACACTCTCAAAAGGGTTTAAAAAGGGCTCCAATTGTGGATAATTCATTTGGTCTTGATTCCTTCTCATGCAGGAATATGTAATGTTGATCATCAGAATAAGGCTGGTTATACTCCCATAATGCTTGCCTCCCTGGCTGCCGTGGAAACGAAAGACGACATGATGGTGGTGCAAGAACTCTTCAGCAGAGGAGATGTTAATGCCAAGGCCAGCCAGGTATCTGTCTGTCTATGTTTTTGACTGAATATTGAGCTATGTTTATATGAGTAATTGAGAAAACAGTTTCTACCCAAGAGTATCTGTGTATCCTTTTGTGTACTGTTTGCTCAATAGGCTGGTCAGACAGCTCTCATGCTAGCCGTCAGTCATGGGCATATAGATATGGTCAGGGCTCTGCTGGCTGCTGGGGCAGAGGTCAACATCCAGGATGATGAGGGGTCAACTGCTCTAATGTGTGCTGGTGAACACGGCCATGCTGACATTGTCAAACTCTTACTGGCCCAGCCAGGCTGTGATGCCACACTGACTGACAATGTGAGTAACCACATGGCTATCTGAGAGAAAAGATTTACAGTAATGATGTAATATTGTCATTTGTGTTTTAAATTGATGTTCTTGTTTAAATTTGTCTGTGTGCTTTTGCTTGGTATATTTTGTGTCTGTGTGCTGGTAGGACGAGAGCACTGCTCTGTCCATTGCTCTGGAGGCTGGACACAAAGATATCGCTATGCTTCTCTATGCCCATGTCAACTACTCAAAGGGCCAACCGAGGGTATGACTATTCCTTGTCTACATTTGTACTCTCTTATAGCATTTTACTTACTTACCAATAACATATTTTTACCAATTACATTAGCTGCACAACAGTTTCTGTTTGTGTGTGTGAATGCTCATCCACAGGGTTCTCCTCGAAGCAAGACACCACCTGGTGCACGCATAAGCTCTTCTGATTGATATGACATTTGTCCATGCTCTCTTCATCCATTCAGACATCCCATCTGAACGACCTGTTCAATCATATGACTGAGATGAATGTGACAGGTTATGTTTTCCAACAGGTGTAATATTAAAGAGAGCAGTATTTTCAAAAGTGCAGTGCACTGTTGGTATTGCAAGCTGCATCATTTATTTTCTTCTTTACTGACAGTTATGTTTTCCAGATATAAAAATACCAGTTATGCAGACTGACCGTAATAAAGACCTACTATAATAGGAAACTGCATGTCAAAACAGTTTTATATATTAATTTTAGGTGATATATACATTTATATGCATTTTAGGATTATATACATTTTTTTCACATTTTAAAAGCTTGAATTAGTTTCTTGTAATATATATTTTACCAAGTAGGCTATACACTATTCACTTCCAAAATCTGAAATCTAGATTTTAAGAACTCTTAATAAAAGTGAATGAAATGTAAATGTCATGTTCATATATAAGTAAATAAATATGTGATTACATCACCACCTTGTGTTTACTGCAAATATTGCATTACTTTGCTCTCTTGTTGTGTTTTAGATCTGTAGAATTCATATAGTTGTAATGCCATCTAATGGTGAAAAGCTGGACTGCATATGATCAGCAGACATGAGGAAGGTCGTGCTAACTCTAAGGAACAAATCTGCAAAGAAATATTATTATTATTATCATTATTATAACAATCGAACTGACAGAGTGTAAACATACCCATTGTTTCAGTTCGTTTAGAATCTGAACCAGTGATTCCCCGATTCATGAGTGCAATTGAATTGGTTCTTTTGAATTGGCCATATCGTTTTGGAATCGGTCTGAATCATTCTGACTGATCACTCACGGACTGAATTTATCATTTCTCACTCCCTGAAATGGTTAACATGATGCTGTAAAACAGAGAACCATAAGAGCGCAGGAAGTGGATATTTGCCTACAATTAATTAAAAACCTGCAATCTGTCATTTGTCAGCCATGAAGAAGGTCTTTGTCAAGGTCAACACCTGCATGCTGCGACTGCGGGTAAAGACATTTTCCGACCAAAAGAGTATCAAAACATTAAACGAAAACATCAAAAGTACCATGTAACATGACTTTAGTAGTAATTAAGGACCAAGTTGTTTAAGTGCTGTGGTTTTAATTTATGTAAATGCTGAAATACACTACACGATTTTTGCCCCGATTTTCCGCCGATTTGCAGACTCCCGATTTTTTGGCTTCAGACTTTGATCCATCAGTCGGAGGATATCAAACATTTTTGAGCCGATTTTAGAACGTGTTTTCATTTGTTGTCACGCATCTTCTAGCAACAAGGCACACATATTGAGTTTGCTATGATCGGAACAACTTTAAGGTCTGGTTGTAGTGTTATCCTCAGTCCTTTAGTGTATGATGGACAGCTTTTCCTCTGTGACTATTACAGAGTCGGTAAGTGATGCCTAGTATTGTTTTAAAATCTGTTAAGATTTTAAAAGTCATGTAGTGTATTCCAGTCTACACAAGACTGGAAATTTAGAAAAAAGTGACATTATTTAGTTCGTTCATTAAGCTGTTTTATCTGGAACTTTATCTGGTCCCCCAGAAGACAAAATAATCTTAAAATGTTGATCTTTGCCTGAACTGTATAATTCATTTTTTAGATTGAAGAACAGAAAATATGGCTTTTAAACACACCTGGCCTTCTTGAAGCATATAAGATATCAGTGTTCAATAGCACAGCCGGTGATGAGCTAATTTTACCAGCCTCTGCCGCTGTCTGCTCAGGAGGGAGCAGCTCCCACACCAGACACTGATACAGCTTAGAATGCTTTCAGTGGTGCATTTATAGAAACTGCTCTGGATATTTGAACATATGCCATTTGACTGTGATCTGCTCTTTTTAACCCCACAGAGAGTTATGGTGTCCCAACCCAAACAGACGGGTAATTATTACTCTGATAAGAAATGCCACTCCATGACTTTCACATGCAGTGTGAAGGGCATTTGATTGTTCGGACATCATCTGAATTTAATACTTGTCACGAAGAGCTTATCATTTAGAATTCAGTTGTTACAACTGGATATTTTCTCTACTGAAAACATGACAAAACTCCAAAAACTTACATAGAGCAAAAGTAGTTTGGACTACTTTTATGATACTGCTTTTCTGTGGCATGTCACAAATCTTAGAGGATCTCTCGAGAACCTTGAGTCTGAAAAATACATCAGATAATCAAAAATATATATATATAAAATAAAAAATTGTGCCTATATGTATTGGTCGGATATCTTTTGCCATTTCATTGCATCTTGCTATTTTTTGTATATATAGTTACAAAAAATACAAAATATTAGACTTTCATTAAGAGCCACTGGCCAATTAAAAATATATATATATTTATTTATGATTTTTTTAAGCTTAAAAACGCCATTCCCCATTCATTGTAACTGCATGGAAAAGAGCAGCTAGTACATTTTTCAAAACTAATTATTTTGTGTTCCACAGGAAACAAAAAAGTCTTTCAGGGTTGGAATCAACTTGAGGGTGAGTAACTGATGGCAGTTTTTTAATTCATTTTTGTGTGAACTAATCTTTTAAATGAAATCCTGTGTGATATTGCATTCTACTGCATAATGACGATCAGTTGGAGCCCATTTTTATAATCATGTTTGCAATTGGTAACAGGACAAAATAAATTATTCACAAAAAGAGGGACATTTTTATTTAAGAATAAGCAAAGAAATATAAAAAGGACAACAGCTGACATTCAAATCTTATGTAGAATCAGTTCAGCTGTAGTGAAAAAGAAAATAGATGGCTGTCAGATAAAAGGCAGCCTATAATATTACACAAACAATATTCAATTCAATTCAATTCAAGTTTATTTGTACAGCGCTTTTCATGATACAAATCATTGCAAAGCAACTTTACAGCAAATTAAGTTTCTACAATATTTAGTGGTAGCTTATCAGTGGTGACTGTCAGTCAATGTACATATGGCAGAAATGTACGGAAAAATCAATTAAAGACGTAATCAAACAGACGATGAACACTATTAACAGCAATTATTATCATGTACACAATATCTTGTGGTGAGAAATTAATTTGAAGGCTGTGTCTATTAAGGTTAGCTTAGAAGATTAGCTTTTTTTGTGTAGCTTTTGTATAACATGACTTACTACATCTATGTTTTTGATACCTGACACATCAGCTATGTGGATGCATGCATGGACTTACATTAACTTCATTGATTATAGTTCAGCATGTCTTTGGATTTTAGCTCATCTATATGTAGCTCAGAGACTCATTGTGTTTGAGAATGTTCAGCTCAGTGTGTCTGTGTTTTGTGATGGAATGCTATAGCATTACAGCTCTGTGCGGTCTGCAGCCAGTAAAACGTGGTGTTGCCATAGTAACCGCCTGAGATGTTTTACCAAAATGCCCTTGTCGACCTGATAGCAAAACATGCATATGAAATGTAAAATTATGACAGCGTGTAATCATACCACAACACATGCAAACACTAAAACTCTACTCTTCCGTGATAAAACAATATTGATACTTCTCAGAGGCTTGTCAAAAATATGACTGGATAATATTGTTTGATAAATTAAACAATGGCTTTTGTAATGAAGCTGTTGCCATGGCAAATGTACATGAACAATGTTGCATCTTAAAACGGCATCTGATTTTAAACAGACACTTAAGAGGCATATTTCATTCATGAAAATTAAGGAAAATATTGAAAGCAGAAATATGACTCATCACAGGGATTTCTGGTGACAGATGGCAATTTAGCCTCCTAGGAAATTTTGGCAATTTATTAAACTGAACTTTCATAATGGATTTAAAATCTGATTGCATAATGCTAAAATTGATAACACATGACATTAAAAAGTGCAGATTTTATGTACTATCACAAACTCTTCTAAGTTTATTTGCTGTTCACATAAAGAGTTATTTGTCAAGTTATGGTTTATTGCCGAGATTAATTTTAATTACAAATATGATAAACACATGGCCAATTTTATTTTTATTGGTGTATGTGCCCCTGACACAAATTTCACAGCTTTTTTCCCAGGGTCTGTTTTGTCTATTTCAATTATTTACTTTATAAAGCACATTTTCACACCCATACCAATTCAGCAGTATCATTTCAAAATGAATGTGTCTCAGGACTGCCATCAACCGATTATATTTGGCCAAGAATACATTCCAAGTAATATCAGGACACAGCTGAGCCCTTGCAATAATACAGCAAAAAAATAATTAAGCATATGCCACGTCTGTGAGCTACATGTGAAGCTACTTTACAAGTTATTAGTCTCAGATCTCAAAGGGAAGCAGACAGAAACTATTATGTTTTGTACTATCTGGTAATATGTATAGCCCCAAATGATTTCACCAGAATCTCTATTCTTTTTTATGTTGTAAAAGCTCCCAGACGCAGATACAAACATGCCATTAGCCAATTTATGTGCGTGTGTTTGAGAGTGTGTGCAACACAACATTAACAACCCTGGAATCCTCTCAAGATGTCAGTAAAGCTGGCAAAAAACCCATCTGCATAGGCACAAAAATGGAGCCCGCTTCTTTTAACAGAGGGGCGGTTAAAAAAGACTGAAGGAGAGCATAAAAGAGAGGGAGACGGGAAAGGGAAAAAAGGAAAAGAAACCAGATTGCGACAGTCGATATTAAAACATGCAGTGAGTGAGAGAGAAAAGGAGAGAGAGAAAGGGTGGAGAGAGAGAAAAGCGAGCTGCAGGCCTTTCCACGGGGACAAACTAGCAGAAAGGCATCTCGCAGTTATTCCTTTCTCTCTCTCTTTCTCTCTCTCAACATCCTAACTGCAATTGATTTGTGTATGAAAAGCTGGGCGCTTTTCGCCCCCCTTTCGGGCTGTGCGTTTTGAGTGATCAGCTGATGAAGAGACTGGCTGCGCGCTGCAATGCTGGTTTGCTAATTCTCTCTCCTCCAGACTGGAGCCAGCCTGGAGACCACAGTCAGGTAAATAGCCCTCTTCATTTCTCTCTCTCACTCTCTCTCTCACCCTCTCACTCTCTCTCCCTCTCCTTCTCACTTGCTCTCTCTCCTGCGCATGCAATCACACCAGGCTTCAGCACATGGGCACACAGACAGAAAGTGAGAGAGGGAATGTGTGTGTGTGTGTGTAGGTGTGAACTGTGTCTGGTGAAGGAAAGCATTGCCCAGACAAATCGGTTGTGTGGATCCTGACACCTTTTTTTCTTTCTAGAGGTTACAGGAACAGACTTGTATAGCGTAACAAGGGTTTTGGCTTGCTGCACCAAGTAGAGACTCTCTAAATGTGCTTTCTGCAAACACCCTGTTTTGTGTGCAGTGGTTCAGTTGTGCGTCTGTGCATGCGAGCGCGTGTGTGTGTGTCAGTGTGCATTCCATCATTATGCTGTTGATTATTAGGCCTCCTTCCTTCCACATGGTCCCCAGGGGTACGTGTGAATAAATGCATTCCGTGTGTTTCTCTGCGCGCTTTCATATTTGTCTTGCGCCCATGTAGAGGATATTTGTATGAAATATTTGCGTCTGTGAAGGCTGTTCTCTCGCGTCAGTGCATTGCGTCTTGTTTTGTCTGATTTTTTTGTGCATATAAAAGTATATGAGAGCGTTTTGTGCGCTGCGCTCGTGTTTGATTTAGACATCAATGGCTGGTGCTGCCTGCATAGCGTCATACTCAGAATTCATATTTTCATCCCTCTCATATGCTCTCTGCGGCAGCCAGGCATATCACTGCACTTTAATTGCCTTTGTATAAAACACAGACTCGGCAGCACACTCACTCACTCACACACACACACACACAGAGAGAGAGACAGTGAATTCCGCATTTGAAGCGTGTGCATGTTGCTAGCCGCTGCGTTCTAGTCCCGTTTTTAATGAAACGCGTTCGGCGCACTGTATGGTGAACCGCACGCCACTGTTCCGTTATGTCAGGTGTGTTGGCTGGAGAACAGCATCGCCGTAAACGTCAATCATTTAATTCACAATGGGACTGAAGATCAGTGTACCAGCGTCTCCTGCCTCCCCAGCAGCCCCTGTGTTGGATCATACAGAGCTAGTGGGATATTGTTAAGTGATTCTTTATCAAATATTAAAATGGAAGTGAAAGCAGCTGCTCGTGTTAGAGGGGACTGAAGATTGAAGGCAGATTGCTGGTGAGACTTATAGCCAAGATGATGATGAGTTGGACCTGGAAGCGTTCGGATGAAAGGCCAGAAAGTTCATAAAACTGCTTAATAATTTAAAGGGTTAGTTCACCCAAAAATGAAAATTCTGTCATTAATTACTCACCCTCATGTAGTTCTAAACCCTTACGACATCTTCTTGTGTTCATCTTTGGAACACAAATGAAGATATTTTTGATGAATTCTGAGAGCTCTCTGACCCTCCCATAGACAGCAAGGGTCCTTACATGATCAAGGTCCAGAAACGTAGCAATGAGATTGGTAAAATAATCCATGTGACATCAGGGGTTCAACCTTAATTTTACGAAGCTACGAGAATACTTTTTGTACGCAAAGAAAACAAAAATAACGACTTTATTCAACAAATCGTCTCCTCCGCGTCACCCTGGTGCCATTTTGGAGAGTATCCACTGAACGTAAATCGTATCCGCATGACGCAGCTGACACAGAATAGCATACGCTGTTTACGTTCAGTGGATACTCTCCAAAATGGCATCAGGGTGACGCGGAGGAGACGAATTGTTGAATAAAGTCGAGTTAGAACGACATGAGGGTGAGTAAATAATGACTTTTGGGTGAACTAACCCTTTAACGCTGACTGTCTTGCTTTATTATTACTTAAAATTCAACATGGCAAATAGGTGGTAATTCTACATTCTGCAATAGTGCATTAATTACCATAACGTTTCAACTGTTATTTGCATAGAGAAGGTTGATGATGGCACAGAAACACTATGTTAAAGTTAGGTTCTGTGATGGTTATTAATACTACAGTACTGATTAGCAAATTCACATGCACCATGCATTTAATACTTTTTTTTTTTGCATAATAATGTTCTGAATAGCTCTTATACATTATAGAATAGTGTTTATAAGAAAAAATATATACATTTTAGAAATTGTAATTTCAACCGTAACTCAGTAGAACTTTACAATAAAGTTATTAAAGGAATAGATCACCCCAAAATGGAAATTTGCTGAAACGTACTCACCCTCAGGCAATCTATAATGTAGATGAGTTTGTTTCTTAATTGAAACAGGTTGGAGAAATTTAGCATTACATTGCTCACCAATGGATCCTCTGCAGTGAATGGGTGCTGTCAGAATGAGAGTTGAAACTTGATAAAAATATTACAATAGTCCACAAATAATCAACAGAACTCCATCAATTAATGTCTTGTGAAGTGGAAAGCTTAATAAACAAATCCATCATTAAGAAGTTTAAACCATTGCTTTAGGCTAACATATGAGTCCCCTACCCTTTCAATATTGCTTTTAACTGATAAAAACATAACAAAATCACACACACGCACACACACACACACACACACACACAATAATCCTCAAATAATTTAAGTCCATCAATGAACTTCTTGTGTACAGAAAATCTTAAGGGTTATTACTTCTGGATTATTGTGATGTTTTTATCAGCTGTTTGGACTCTCATTCTAACAGCACCTATTGATTGCAGAGGATTCATTGGTGAGCAAGTGATGCAATGCTAAATTTCTCCAAATCTGTTCCGATGAAGAAACAAATGTATCTACATCCTGGATTGCCGGAGTAATTTTTTAACATTAGTTAATGCAATAGGTATCATAAATTAATAACATTTATAGCGTTTTATAGCAATTATTAATCTTGGAACATGAATTTACAATGAACAATAGTATATTTATAAATTAACATTAAATTAACGAAAAATGTAAGGGGGTCTGAATACTTTCCGTACCCACTGTATCTACATCCTGGATTGCCGGAGTAATTTTTTAACATTAGTTAATGCAATAGGTATCATAAATTAATAACATTTATAGCGTTTTATAGCAATTATTAATCTTGGAACATGAATTTACAATGAACAATAGTATATTTATAAATTAACATTAAATTAACCTTGAGTCAATAAATACATATGTGTTCATTATTATTGTCCATTATCACAATAGGCTATCTAAAGTTGAACCTTATTTTAAAGTATCCTATCTAGTATAACTATATCTATCTATCTATCTATCTATCTATCTAAAAACATATAAACAAAATATCCATTCTCTTTCTTGTTAAATGAAAAGTGAAAAACTATTCATAGTTGTAGGCATTATTTTTTTTTATCTTAAAATGTGCACAGTGAGGATATTTTAAGTTCCAGTTCATGATCACAGTTTTATATAATTTAAACTGCAAAATCCTTATTTTTGTCAAATCCAGTACTGCTCATCACTGTTTCCATGTCTTTTTCTCAATCTCAGGCCATCCAAAACGGAGTGTCTGAGGTTATGGAGGAGGAAAGCAACTTGAAGAAACGAAAAAGCGATCAACAAGGCAACCAGGGCTCTGAGACTGGTCAGGAGGTGGTCAAAAAGCGACGGGGTCGCCCTCCTGTCGAGAAACTGCCGCCCAACCCTCCCAAGCTCACAAAACAGATGAACACCATAGTAGACATGGTCATCAACTACAAGGACACGTCAGTAGTTAAACACACAGACTTAATAGGTTGTTGTTGGCTGTTTTTATTTCTTGACATGATGTAAATCGTGACACTAAAACTTTGCCAGCAGTTTTAAGTTCATTCTCTTTCCCTTTATTTTTGCATGTGTGCTTCATGTCAGACAGTACAATAAAAAATTTTAATACCCCTTCTTGAATATATCACTGTTCTACAGGTTGGGCCGACAGATCAGTAAAGGTTTCGTTCAGCTGCCCTCAAGAAAAGAGGTGCCAGAGTACTACGAGCTCATCCGCAAGCCAGTCGACTTCAGG
>NW_015665037.1:0-1019 GCF_001515625.1 Sinocyclocheilus rhinocerous
GTTGTTGCATTCAAGCAATTGATGCCTAATTGCCGCTAATTCAAAAGTGAAAGTAAAATGTGCACGGAGCTTTTAAGCTATTTAAAAGCGACGGAAAGCCAGGAAAAGAGGGTAAATTCAAACGAACTAAAAACAAACAATTGCTTTATGCCGAATTGCCGCTATTTGAAAGTGAAAGTAAAATGTGCACACTGCTTTTACAAGCTATTTAAAAGCAAAAGGAAAGCGAGGAAAAGAGGGAACGCCCCCGCCCCTCCCCCCACGGTGATACCGGTATTACCGGTGTTGTCACACGTCGATTAACCGGTGGGAAAATTTCCTCACCGTCACAACCCTACCGCTTGGTCGATACTTTAAAAAACAAAAAATGACATTTAACGAACAAAAAATGCTCCAAACGTTTTTCTAAATTAACTTAATAAAATAATGAAACGAAATATAATCACTTTGCCATTTCATACAAAACTGAACTATTTTAGTAGCTGAAACAGTATTGGCCTATAAGCTTTTTTGGCAGAAGGGGGAAAAAAAGACGGGCTCGGGTCGGACTCGGGCCGGTAATTCTGATAAGCTGTCGGACACGGGCCGGGATAGGGCTAGATTGAGGCCCGTGTAGGGCTCTAATATCTCTGCCTTTCATTGACACATGATACGACATAAATCAGCACAGGGAGGTTATCGCGGGGCCCCCCGCAGTGCGTGCCCTGCGTACCCGTCCGCTATGCCACTGCTTATAGCCTATTAAATATTGGTTCAAATAAAGGCAATAAGTCGATTTTTATAAAGGTTTACTAATACTATAGTTAACTCTGGATTCAAGAATTAGCTTTTCATTAGGGCAACTACAAAGGACAATTTAATAGTTCTAATAAACTTTAATTGCAGAAAAATATTAATATTAATGCATTTTAAGTATTCAAAAATATCATTTGTTTTCATTCGTTATTTATGAATTAATATTTATTCCAATTGCACTAACCCCAGCAAAACATTTATGGGGGACTGTGTGGGCCAGATGG
>NW_015665038.1:0-115 GCF_001515625.1 Sinocyclocheilus rhinocerous
TGATAAGCTGATAGGGACAGCATTGAATTAGTGGTACGTCAACACGGGTGTATACAATCTAGTCGAAACCACTGAGGCAAGCAGCTCAGATCATTACTGAGGCTGAGTAGGCGCA
>NW_015665038.1:239-1575 GCF_001515625.1 Sinocyclocheilus rhinocerous
GCCGCCATGCAAATGTCCTGAATAGATATGCCATTTGCCAGAGTCCGCGGGTTGAGTGGGCCCGAACCCCTATAGGACATTTCACGCCCTTAGAGCCATGATAAGCCAAAGCAAAAGTGTGACAGCCTTTGCTTGGACACAGGCAGGCCTTTTGTGTGCTCTCCAAAGCATACAAATAGCTGGTCCGAGAGCCTGAAGAGCCTGAGATGTCTAGAGCGCTCGATATAAATGCGCACCACACGTACAGGGCACAGCAAAAGTGTATTAAGCGGCTCCGGCCCGGCCAGTGTTTCGGGACGGAAAGCAGATAGTGTTATGACCTGCGCTTTAGATGGAGTCGAAAGCACTTTAGGCACATAACCCTTCCTAGGCTTTAAGTTGAGTCTGCAATCACCTGGCCTGAACTCAATACACGAGTCATCAATTAACAGCGCCTGCAGGTCCCCCACTCACTTAACAGAGGCAAGCGCAAGCAGGAGCGCTGTCTTGAGAGAGAGCGCACGCAAGCTTACTGAATGTATGGGCTCGAACGGCATTTTTTATTTTTTATTTTTGGCTCTTGAAGGAAGGCAAGAATTATTGGTATTGGGTAGTTGAATGGGTCTTCGCCCTGCGACCCGCACCAATTTGTGAAAACTCTTCATTTATGTGCGTAAAGACGTCTAGTGGAAGGAGCCCTAGCCTCAGCGATAGTGTTCAACACGCGCTGAGGAAGTGCATCTGTTACTGGCAAGTTCCGTCGAGTGGCCAGACATGAAGGCTCCATGACTCTGGATTTGGATGTTATATCGTTAACTGTGCTTGAGAGAAGAGGTCTCTCTTCAGTGGGATAATCCACGGAGGGCTTCTAGCATCTCCACCAGTTCTGGGAACCACGGCTGATTGGGCCATTTCGGTGCCACTAGCAGAACAGATTCCCTTTCCTCTCTGATTTTGCAAAGCACGCGAGGCAGAAGTTTCACTGGAGGAAAAGCATACTTGCGTACTTTCGGCCAGCTGTGAGCTAGTGCATCCACTCTCAGGGGAGAGTGTGTCAGTAAATAAAACAGCAGGCAGTGAGTGTTCTCTGCTGATGCGAAGACATCCAGCTCTGCCCTGCCGAATACACTCCAAATCATATTGACTGTCAAAGGATGTAATCTCCACTCCCCGTGGATTACCCCGCCCCTCGACAGTAAATCTGTGCCGTAATTCAGGCGTCCGGGGACATGTACTGCCCGGATGGAGAGGGGGTGTCGATCTGCCCACAGAAGAAGGTCTCTCGCCAGCCGCAGCAGCGGCCGCGAGCTCACGCCCCCTTGGTGATTTATAAATGCTACCATTGTCATGCTGTCCG
>NW_015665038.1:8706-9047 GCF_001515625.1 Sinocyclocheilus rhinocerous
AGTTAGCATTTTCCTACTGCACCTTTAAGCCTTGTTCAATGAGCAGTAGCTTTGCTAGTGCTAGTGCAGTATTTTCCAGTATTGCTCAAGTATTTTCCTACGTGAGCTGTTTGTTTGGCTGTATACAGTTTTTTAAATGGATAAAATAACTCAATCAAATACAAACAGGCCTCACTCAAAATCACAGATTTTTGAGAATCAACTTAAAATAAATGAGCACATTTCACTAATTATATTAAATACATTTTGTCATAGATTAATTAATTTAGGAGATTTTACATGATTTATTCAGGTAGATTCCATAAAAAAAATTAGCCTTAAAAACTACTCAAAAATATTAA
>NW_015665038.1:9155-13288 GCF_001515625.1 Sinocyclocheilus rhinocerous
TGAATGCTATGTATATTTATTTTAAATATTTTTAATGTTCTTTAATGTTATCCATCGTTTTTTTTTTGTGCGGCTCTTTTTTTAAAGTATCGGTTCAGGCACTGGTACCGTTTTAAAAGTATCGATTTGGCACCGGTATCGTAAAAAACCCAATCGATACCCAACCCTATATAATGACAGTTCTGAGTTTAGCTCTTCTGATGCACAAATGCAGGAAACTGTTGCACCTGAGAGGAAGAGGAAGAAAAAAAAGATGTTCCAAACACATCACAGATGTAGGAGGTGAATTAGCTTTGGAAAGTTCTGATCATACAGTGCCTCAGTCTCAGAGCCCGATGTTGAAATCACCTGAGACAATTACAAAGAAATCCAAGAGAAAGAAAAGCAAGGAAATGAATGAAAGCACAAGTCACATACTGGATGATAGTGCTGAACTAGAACCTGAACAAACAAAGAGGACTGACTTAATCATACAACACAACAATGCAGACAGACAGGCCAACATTATGATCTCACTGGGAGATTCTGTAGATATTGGTAAGAAAAAAAGAAGAGGAAGACGGATACTGAAAATAATATTACAGATATCTCCATATCTCAGAACACTGACTCACCTGCAGCAGTAAATGGAGATGACACACCCAAAAGACCTGAAAAACGGAAAAGGATAATGTGTCATGACAGAGCAGGTTCTGTTCAAACTGAGTGTAATGCAAATATCTTTTTTCAGTCACACAGAAAACATGATACATATGAAGAGAATAACCTAAAGGAGGGATCTGGGGCAAGAGAACCATCTGTGTCTCAGACTGATGATGCTAGGTTGCACAAAAGCAAGAAAAAGAGGAAAAGAAGGGAGTAAAGTGAATCTGTACTTGATGGCTAAAGCTCTTCGGTGCACAATGGAAATGTTTGGGCAGGAGATGAAATCACTGAGTGTCATTTATAATGATGGTATAGCAGTTACACAGAAGAAAGAGGGGAGGTGGAAAATAATAAAAAGTAATTACGCAGTGGTTGATATGTCAAGGTTTTGGAGCTCAGTTAAACCGTTTCAAAATAAAAATAATCTCAATCTCTCAGGCATTTTAGACAAGCTATTAGCCGAAAGTGTTGGTAAAAGAGATTTTCTGTTCTTGATAAATGGCCACAAAAAATGTGAAAGCAATGAGAGAAGTTTACAGATAAATACAAATGGAAATGTTGTCTAAGCCTGTGATTAAATCTTTTTTTTTTAAATTAATTTAGTTTGAAAGAATTATTTGTGAGACTGCATGATTTGAAGCAAGATGAAACCCACAAACACCTGTACATTATTATTGTTACTGGTTTTGTATATGTGTAGATGATCAACATTCTAGTGACAATGGATTTATTTAATTAGGTTTATTTAAATTTATTTTTAATAATCAAAACATTTTTATTCGGTTTATTCAATCATTGTACAGCCAAATTATACACACTCATCCAGAGCACTGTATCCTTTTTATTCAGTATTTTTATACAAAAGCAACATGTTTGGTCAGTATAATTGTGACATATTTTGTACATTTCCATTATGGACACTTTATGCTTACTCTGCTTCAGAGAAATAAAATGTAACGGGTTTCCCCGTGTGATAAACACATCTTTACTGACCTAATCCATTTTTTTCTTTCTCTTTATCAAGAGCTAAATCTTAACAGTTTGTTTGTGATTATATTTTATGTGCGAATAGTTTCATGACTTTGAATTCATTTTGCTGGATGCTGACACATGTTGCTAGTTACCAAAAAATACAAATTCTGTCATTTATTCACCCTCAAGTCAATCCAAACCTGTATGACTTTATATCTTCTGTGGAATTTGAGATAATTTTAGAAATGTTTGAGTTTTGTTTTTTTCTTCTTCTTCTCCATAAAATGGAAACAATTTGGCACCAGCAGTGTTTGGTTACTAACATTCTTCAGAATAACTTATGTTTCACCAAAGAAAGGTTTGGAACAACATTAGATTGAGTAAAAGATGACCGCTTTAATTTTGGGGTAACTGTCACTTCAATTCTTATACTAATAGTATTTAATAAAAGCAGCACTTCCAGTCTTCCAGTTTGAAATAATCCTCATGTATATGCATTAGTGGTGGGAATTTTTCAGTGATTCTTTCTGCAAGTTTCCTCATTATGTCAGTCATTGAATCATTCACTAAACCAATTCCTTCAAAAAGTTCTTAAAGGAATGTGCGTTGCTTATGGTGTGCAAAGGTTGAAGTTCTGTTTGTTTTGTATTACATATTTTATTCTGTATAATTTTGTCGAAGTCAAGTCACTTTTATTTGTATAGCGCTTTATAGAATGAAGATTGTGTCAAAGCAGCTTTACAGCATCAAACAGGAAAATAGTTTGTCAATAATGCAAGAAGACAATAAGAGTTGTTTTTTTCAAGCTAAAGTCAGTTCATTGATGATTCAGTGATGTCATCATCCAGTTCAGCTCTCTTCCAATAGTGTCTGTGCAATAGAGTCTTGAACTGATGTTTAAAAGACCACACTCACAATTGTGCTGTTATGAATTTCAGAACTACAGATTACTTGCGGCCTACCACAGCATTACTCGTGTAATTTCACGATTTGTCTTTCTTTCTTTCAAGTCATTTTTTAATCGAAATTTCTTTATATGGAAGTAGGCCTACTTACCACTATCTTAAAGGGTTAGTTTACCCAAAAATGTTAGGCTGTGTTTTACTCACCCCCAAAGGCATCCTAGGTGTATATGACTTTCTTCTTTCAGACGAATCCAGTCGGAGTTATATGAAAAATTGTCTTTGATCTTTCAAGCTGTTTAATGCCACTCAGTGGGTGTTGCATTGCTTCAGTCCAAAAGAACTTAAATAAAAATCACCCATCCATAAAAAAAAGTGTCTCACATGGCTCCGGGGGATGAACAAAGGCCTTCTGTAGCGAATCAATGCGTTTTTGTAAGAAAAATATCCATATTCAAAACGTAATAATCACTTTAATGTAGCTTGCGCCAACAGTTGTACACGGAAGCAGTTCCGGGAGCATGACGTATGAGGTCAGCGTTGCGCATGCGCCGGTGAGCCTCGTGAAAACGTCTCCCGTTACTGTTGTAACCTCGGTTCCCTGAGAGACGGGAACGAGACATGGCGTTAATGCCTTGGGGACTCCCTTCCTTCCTAACCTACCTGAAATCTTATTGCACAACGCCAGTGAAGTTGCAACTCTCACTGGCCAATGCCAGCCAAGACGGCGAATAGGGGCGGGGCCCCCGCCACTATATAATGCGCCGTATTGGCGGCATAAGCTCAGAATCTTCCTTCTGAACCAACAGTACAGCAGACCTGAGCAGTGAACACGGCGGCCTATGCCATGTCTCGTTCCCGTCTCTCAGGGAACCGAGGTTACGACAGTAACCGGAGACATTCCCTCTCGAGAACGGTCTCTCGACATGGCGTTAACGCCTTGGGGACTGTATAGAACAACGCAGTGGAAGCAGCGAATTAAAAAGGCTCGGCCTCGGCGGAGCTAGCATGAACAGTTCTTGCAAGACACTAAAAATAATCCCCAACCAATCAAATACGACCCTGCGACATGCCTCGAGGGGATTGGATGTAGATTCCCGCTTAGGGATCCAATCAGGTTACTCAATGTGTGATGTGTTTCCTGTAATCGGTGCAAGTTTAACCAATGTGTTATAACCCCTTTTGGTAATCAAGATTATTAAATGTGTATGCAAACTACCCGATATTGAGCTTGAATGAAAGCTTGTTTTATTCGCCGAACATTGGTGTTAGTGAAAATTTGATATTCGGTATCATTCTCTGGTGATAGTACTTTTATCAGAAGTTATTTAAAAGTTCCAGAAATGCCCCCGACGGGAGCATGTGACTTGTGCACGAAAAAGGAACCACACAGGGCGTGGCTAAGCCCCCCAGCCACTATCTGATTGGAACAACGACCTGTGGGATGGACCAACCTCGAGCCTGCTTAAAAAGGGACACAAAGCTCTCTCGCTCGCTCGCTCTCTCTCTCTCAAGACCTTTGGCTTTCACTTTGGTGACCGCACTACCAAAGCGCTCCCTTGCCGTAACATCGCACAAGCGAGACTCCAGAACTCAAACACTTCAGTTGAAACT
>NW_015665038.1:27853-55419 GCF_001515625.1 Sinocyclocheilus rhinocerous
TGTATGTGTGTTTTAGCTTAGTTTTAATGTAACCTAGAATAGCCAATAAATTCGTGTTTCATTTATAAAGAATCATTGTCTGGTGTTGTATAATTTTAAAGTCAAACCTTGCCAAGATCACGCTACCTAGCTCGTAGCTTACTTATCAAAGAACGTATTAACCCGTGGCCAGGGAAATACAAATATTCAAATTGTTAAAATATACTGAGGTCAACGGCTCGCTGGACGACCATTGATTTAAAGTGTAAACTATCAAACTGGAAATCAGTTTTAATCAGGTGGACCTCGAATTTTTAGATTCGATTCCTCTCAAAACCTGAGCTAGAAATAAAATTAATGATTAATTCCCTTATCAAGAATTAATGAGTTAAATTCCTTACAGTGACGTAACAATCACCTGGTCCAAACTGCATGCAGTCCACATTTACAGAGAGCGCATGCAAATCCCCCATGCGCTTGACCGAAGCTAGGGCGAGCAGCAGCGCTGTTTTAAGCGAGAGCTCCCTCAAGCCAACAGTCTGAAGTGGCTTGAAGTGCGGAAGGGCTAGCGCCCCCAGCACCAGAGCTAGGTCCCAGGATGGCACTGTAGGAGGGCGAGAGGGTTTTAGTCTTCTCGTGCCTCTCAGAAATCTGGTCACTAGATCGTGTTTTCCCACTGAGCGCCCGTCGATAGCAGCGTGAAAGGCAGAGATAGCTGCAACATAAACCTTAAGAGTGGAGGGCATACTGCCGCCGTCCATTCGTTGTTGCAAAAAATTCAGAATGTCAGACACAGGGCAATTTCCAGGGTCCCGACCATTCGATTCACACCATCTCTCAAACACTGCCCATTTACAAGCGTACAGGCGTCTCGTAGAAGGGGCTCGCGCCTCCGTAATCGTGTCCATCATGCGGCGAGACAACTAGTCCGGGTTTACCAGTTCCCGCACACCATCCACACCTGAAGTTTCCACCATTCTGGGTTGGGGTGCCATACCGAGCCGTCCGCCTGAGACAGGAGATCCCGTCTCAGCGGGATCAGCCACGGGGGAGCCGTTAGTATTTTCAGCAGATCGGGAACCAGGGCCTGTTCGGCCAGTACGGAGCAACTAATAACAATGACGCCTTCTCCTCTCCTCCTCAGTGGGGGGAACGCATACAGACGGGCATTCGGCCACGGCATCGTGAGTGGGTCCCCGCCTAGGGGAGAGCGTGACAGAGAGAAGAACAGAGGGCAATGCATGTTCTCCTCTGTCGCGTACAAGTCTACCTTCGCTTTCCTGAACCGTTCCCAGATCAGCCTCACTGTCCCAAGGTTCAGTCTCCATTCTCCGTGAGGAATCCCGTCCCTCGATAGCATATCCGCGCTGCTGTTCAGGCAGTCCGGAACATGCGCTGCTCGAATGGAGAGCAGATGGTGATCGGCCCACAGCAAAAGGCGTGCTGCCTGTCTGTAAAGGGCTCTTGAGTGTACTCCGCCCTGGCGGTTTATGTACGATACCAGCGACATGTTGTCCGTGCGAATCAACACGTGATGCACCCGGACTTGCGTGAGGAAACTCAGAAGAGCCAAAAAGACCGCTCTCAGCTTGAGGCGATTTATGTGCCACGTTCTCTCCGACTCTGTCCAGTAGCCCGAGGCCGTTACGCCGTCGCAGTGAGCTCCCCGAATTCATTTTTGGGTGAACTAACCCTTTAAATCCCATTGACCTACTTCGATTTTGCAACAGAGTAGATAGAGGAATAATCAATAGTGAAACGTAGTAAATAAAATTATTTATATTCTATTCACTGTATAGACTTTTGTTTTAAACCTTTTTTTTTCAGTTGATGCACTATGTTTAGTTTGCATAGGCCACCTGCGTTTAATAGCTATTTATTTTCCGCGTATAATCTTCTGTGACATTTTGACCATGACCAACATAATCGCTCGATAAACCATAGCACAGTGCGAATGTGAAACCCGACCCATGCGCGTTTAACGTAGATGACACACAAACGCAGTAATGCCCTGGGCTTAGCCTTTAAATAAGCACTATATAACAGCAGTCACATCGCACCGGCGACTGGAGGAAACGGCAGTTGTGTGGAAACTTTGCGCTCTCGTCTTTCGAAAACCGCGCGTCAGTGTAGCTCTCGCTATGAGTTCGCGAACTAATGTTTCTTGTTTACACGAAGCCAGACGGGTGGCTATTTTTGGAGGCACACATGGGAATGAGATGTCTGGCATAACGCTGGTAAATATGTGGAAACAGAATTCAGCCGAGATAGAGAGAAACGGACTGCTGATCAAGCCGTTCATAAGCAACCCTAAAGCAGTGGAGAAATGTATCAGGTACATCGACACGGATCTGAACAGAGCCTTTACGCCCGAGAACCTCAGGTAAATAAACGTCTTGCACAACCCGTTGTTTTCTGTAAAAGTCCAGCTCGTTTGTTTATGGTCGCATTCATAAAACAGAGCACAGTCAAACAATGGACGCGAAACGGTCGCGAAAGTTTCGCTCTCGTGCGTTGGAGGTTTATTATCGCGTTCTGTGTGTGTTGTTTATTGTTGTCATGCATTCGTCAGATCGACGTCTTTGGCCTCTGTGTTTTGCGTCCCGCGCCGTGTTTGAACGCTGAAACAGCTCCTTTACATGACACAACATCACTGAATCGAGCGATAAAGTATCAGTGGAGCGAGCTGTCAGCTGATCCGAGCCGCTCGTGTCGTGACTGTTGAGAACCGTGAGTGGAGTGTGATTTGGGTCATGAAAAGAGCCTGCAATATTGCATCCATGACAACACGAAACCATTGTTCATTTTCAGGGTAACGGGTGTAAAACTGACCTTATGAGGACCTTTAATTACTTAGGCTAAGTGTTTTTTGAATTTCAGTTTTATAAATGTGACAAATTACAATGAAATAAATTATAGGAAGTATATTTTTTACTCCAGTTAGTGGTTATTTCTACAGTAGTTTGTAAGTCTTGAGTCTGCAGAAGTCTACAAACAATTGGTTATTCCAGCAGTTCCACTGATGTTACCCATGAAAAGATTTATTGAACACATTTACCTTTTGTGACAACATGCCCCATCACAATTAAACAGCCTAATATTTGCTTTCTGGTAAATGTAAACAGTAAAACAACCTACAAAAATATGAAGACTAGAATTTTAGTGAGGACATAATTCACAGAAAGTATTCTAAGTTAAAACACATATGAACTATAAATTTGAAACCAATAAACCCAATCCAAGAGAAAATGCATTTCCTTCACTTTTAAGTAGAATCATGAAGTTTGAAAGCATATGGGGGGAATGATCAGTACAGTGTACCAAATGTACCATGAACAGAGCATACCTACATTTTACATACAGATATCAAAATGAACAGAATTTGTTCTGTGCTTAAATGTCACATTAAATACAGGGGCGTTGATGATTTGTCGTAGAATGACATAAAACAGCAAAACAAAGCAATCAAAAAACCTATTTCATTTATTTATTTTCATTTATTAGACAATTTAAATACAGAATGAGGGTTGCAAATTGAGACTGGCATGTCTTGGTGGTATTATAAATTATAAACTGACCTTGGTCATTGATGTACAGTCAACCAGGAAACACTGCGTACATAATAATGTACTGTGAGGGGTTGCAAAATGTACACATCACAACAGATGCTCACGGTTAACTGTTCATTGTTTTTATGCAGTTTTTTTTTTTTTGAACCAGCTGGAAAGCTTGATGAAATTCTCTGAGCATTATTTTTCAGTCCCCCCTGCTTCGTGTGCTTGTTATATGCATCTCTGTCTGAATCCTATTTCATTCCTAATGGTGACAAAAGTGCATAATTTTGGCAATGTTGTGAAATAGGAATATTGCTGTAACATTTCCTCTAACTCGGCAATTAGAGCAGTAAATAAAACATTTAAAAACTTCAGGTTTCTAGTTTAGATTTAAAAAAAAAAAAAAAGAAGAAGTAAATAAGTTATTATTTATGTAATAGCTGATCTTTTTGTCGTTCACTGCTCTGTTAAAAAAAGTTAACGGTACACTTGAACCTAACTGCTATTCAAAAGATTTTTAACACCAGTACATGCATGTTATTTTCCATTAGAACAAAGTTTTCTATTGATTTGAACTTCTAGATTATTAAAGTTGCCATTTGTGGAATTTAAACTACTTAAATATACTTCAAAAAGTATTTTTATGTTTGCATTATGTAGCCTATTGAAAATATGTTTTATTGATTTACCTTTTTGTTATGTCTTGTTTGTAATTATTGTATTGATAAAGGATTTTTCTATCCACAGTGCTCCAGATGTTGAAGGGCGGCTATATGAAGTCCAGAGGGCCAAGGAAATAAATCGGATGTTCGGACCAAAAGGAAGCTCGGATGCATATGATGTCATCTTTGACCTTCACAACACCACCTCAAACATGGGCTCCACCCTCATCCTGGAAAGCTCAACAGACCTCTTCAACCTTCAGATGGTGCATTATATTAAAGTAAGAAACTAGATCCAATTATACTGTATAATGATATTAAAATCATCTTGTATTTTTTATTTACCCTCTGCATCTACACTACTATTCAAAACTTTGGGGTAAGATACTTACTTATTTGCTTATGTATGTATTTATTTAGTTATTTATGAAAGAAAGTAATACTTTTATTCAGCAAGGACCCATTAAATTGATAAAATGTGACTGTTAAGACATTTATAATATTACAAATGATTTATATTTTAAATACATGCTATTGCTTTGAACTTTTTATGCACCAAATAATCCTGAAAAATATATCACAAGAATAATAAGCATATTAATCAACATATTAGAATCATTTATTTCAAATAAATGCTGTTCTTTTTAACTTGTATTCATAAAAAAAAATCTTGGAAAATGTCATTGTTTCTGTATAACTGTGTTCAACATAATAAGAAATGTTAGTAATGAGAAATCTTTTTTAAACACCAAATCAGCAGGTTAGAATGATTTCTGAAACATCATGTGTCACTGAAAACTGGTGTAATGGCTGCTGAATATTCAGCTTTGCCATCACAGAAAAGAAAAATAAATAAACGGTTATTTTAAAATTTAATATGTCACAATATTACTGTATTTTTAATCAAACAAAAAACGCTTTGGTGAGCATAAGAGACCTCTTTCCAAAACATACAAAAAAATAAAAAATCTTACTGACCCCAAACATTTGAATGGTAGTGTATAATAATTGCTGTTAATAGTGTTCATCGTCTGTTTGATTACGTCTTTAATTGATTTTTCCGTACATTTCTGCCATATGTACATTGACTGACAGTCACCACTGATAAGATACTACTAAATATTGTAGAAACTTAATTTTCTGTAAAGTTGCTTTGCAACGATTTGTATCGTGAAAAGCGCTATACAAATAAACTTGAATTGAATTGAATAGTGCACAAATAATTTGTTGCATGTATATACTGAACATTAAATTCTTTACCAAAACATTCCAATACCAAGATTTTGCTTAATGTCTTAAAATAAACAAATATAACATCTTTACACAGACACCTGTGCTCTTCCCACTTACAGAAAGCTATGGCTCCCCATACCTGTTTAGTACTCCTAAACGAACACCCACAGCTGAAGTATTCAACCACACGCTCTGTGGCCAAACACCCTATTGGTGAGTACAAAGTCCTGGGATACTCAGCAGGTCAAACCTTATTCTAAATCAAGTTTAATATTACCCCTGAAAGTCAGCCAGCAGCTAAGAAGTGGAATAAGCAAGGATACTATGAAAAGTCTAGTTATAATGAAAGCATCCAGAGCCTCTGCAGATAATTCTGTAGACATCTAGAGCTCATTCCATGCCATTTGATGAGACTCCTTTTTCCATGAATTAATATTATAGTGGAAACCCAACACAGTACCAGTTGCACCTTATTTAACATGGTTTTTCACTGCTGTCTGTGATCAGATTAGACCTGTGACCCTTTGTTGGGTCACGACCCACCAGTCAAGTACTAGTGACTTATATAGATGTGTTTGTGTTGCAGGTCTTGAGGTGGGCCCTCAGCCGCAGGGTGTTTTGAGGAGCAATGTATTCGAGTCCATGAGGACGATACTGAAGCATGCGCTGGACTTCATCGAGTTCTTCAATAGTGGTGAGATCAATCAAGGTTAAGGAGAGATCAGCATGCTTACTGCACTGAACCTGGAATGTGTTGCTATAAAGGGATTTCAAAGGCAACCTGAGTAGCCACAAGACAACTTAAGCCCTATTCGCACGGGATTAGTATTATCTGGGGACCTTGTGTGATTTTGAAATTACCCCCCCATATCTGAATTTCGTGTGGTGAATTCGCACGGGATAAGCGAAGCCTGTGATTTTACTCGAATTTATATTTCCTATACAATAGGATTATTTTCTAATATAAACCAATAGTAATCATATGTGATGGTATGGACAGTGACAGTATGGGACCATAATGTTGTGTTTTTCAGATGTGTCACACAATTTGATGAGAAGAAAGAAAGAAGTCTCTTATGCTCACTGAGGCTGCATTTATTTGTTCAGAATTACAGTAAAAACTATGAAAGGCAATGTACCACACAATTCTCAGAATTGCGAAAAAAAGTGTGTAGTATATATATAATTGCAAGATAAACTCAGAATTCTGACTTTTTCTTGCAATTCTGAGTTTACATTTCACAATTCTTTTTTTTTTAAATAAAAAAATAAAAAATAGGTAAGTCCTAGTATTTATCCCACAATTCTGACTTTTTAAATCTCACAAGATAATACCTCACAATTCAGACTTTTCTTCACAGAATTACAAGTTTATATCACAAACTTCTGAGTTTATGTCACTATTCTGATGTTTACCGTTTAAAAATAACTTTTATATTTCATAAATGTTAAAAAATATTTATTTATTCCTGTGATGGTAAAGCTGAATTTTCAGCAGCCACTACTGCAGTCTTCAGCATCAGATTATTTCCTATATTTCCTATACAATAGGATTATTTTCTAATACAAACCAATGGTAAATGTGCAGTAACAGTATGGATCTATAATGTTCTTCATATGTCACACAATTCACATTTTGTATTATTTTCAATAACGCATTTGAACAATGTGTTTCTCATATTTGATGAGAAGAAAGAGAGAAGTCTCTTATGCTCACTGAGGCTGCATTTATTTGTTCAGAATTACAGTAAAAACTATGAAAGGCAATGTACCACACAATTCTCAGAACTGCGAAAAAAAGTCTGTGTAGTATATATATAATTGCAAGATAAACTCAGAATTCTGACTTTTTCTTGCAATTCTGAGTTTACATTTCACAATTCTTTTTTTTTTAAATAAAAAAATAAAAAATAGGTAAGTTCTAGTATTTATCCCACAATTCTGACTTTTTAAATCTCACAAGATAATACCTCACAATTCAGACTTTTCTTCACAGAATTACAAGTTTATATCACAAACTTCTGAGTTTATGTCACTATTCTGATGTTTACCGTTTAAAAATAACTTTTATATTTCATAAATGTTAAAAAATATTTATTTATTCCTGTGATGGTAAAGCTGAATTTTCAGCAGCCACTACTGCAGTCTTCAGCATCAGATTATTTCCTATATTTCCTATACAATAGGATTATTTTCTAATACAAACCAATGGTAAATGTGCAGTAACAGTATGGATCTATAATGTTCTTCATATGTCACACAATTCACATTTTGTATTATTTTCAATAACGCATTTGAACAATGTGTTTCTCATACCGTTTATAGATGCTTCATGTTTACATAACTTTCTTTGCCCCGTGGCCATCCGTTTCTCTGCCAGGATAGTGTGTGGCATTTCAAGACAAAACGGTTCTGCTCTCAGGTCATTGAGTCAGCAAGCACTGATTTAAATATGAACTGTCCAACCTTGGCATTTCAGCCAGTTTGAAGTATAGACTTCTTCAAGTTTATCTTCCTCTTTTTTTCCCCTCGACTGTGGAAACATTTGAACAAGGTAGTCACGTGTACTTTCAGCCTGACATGAATACACATTTCCCCATGCCTCACATTAAGCAGGAACATGTTGAGCTGGGCAAGGGTGGCTGGTTTCTCTTCTGGTTTTGCCGTTTTGTGACTTGAATGCTTGTTTGCTAGTTGGTTAGTTTCCATGTCATTGGTAGCTTGCTGGGTTTTGTAGTGTCATGCTGTGTAGAGGGGCCGCATTGTTGTGGATGAATGTCTCATTGTGAGCTCTCAAACGTCCTTTCTGTTTGCCAGTGTGGAGCCATGTTTGGACCACATCAACATAACAAGCAAAACATAAAGAAAAGTGTTTATAGTGAAACATGAGGAGCACTTCAGCACGTGTCTTCCTTGTAAGGGTGTAATGTGGGTGTAAAACAACATATTATTGATCATTTTAGACTTGCCAGTTAACTTAAAATATGAAATATGTTGTATTTTTTTTCTAGATAGCGATAAGGTGAAGGATGATCATATGGCAACACTGTAACGTAATGTGAGGAGTGCCAAACTCTTTATTTAGTGACCACCCATGTCAACACATGTCTGACATACTCATAAACCTGACAGCCTGACATTAACATATTTCATTAACACAGTAACACAATACAGGATGGAAAAATACTGGAAAATTTCTCCGAATTTTGAAGTGAAGCTGGCAAATAGGTCTGCTTATTTACGGAAATATTCTGCTTTTATAACATTTTCAGGCCAGCTTGATCCCACTCCCCGCTGAAAGAACCAAAGCTGAAAAAATATAGCATGACCTAAGCATAATAAACATGTTTCTAGATTGAACTACATCTCTATATAAGCCACTGATTAATACTTAAAGCAATAATTCATCCAAAAATGAAAATGTTTACTCACCCTCAGGCCATTCAAGATGTAGATGAGCTTGCTTCACTTACTCACCAATGGATCCTCTGCAGTGAATGGGTGCCGTCAGAATAAGAGGTCAAACAGCTGATAAAAACATCACAATAATCTAAAAGTAATCCACACCACTCCAGCCCATTAGTTAATGTCTTGTATATTGAAAAGCTGCATGTTTGTAAGAAACAAATCCACCATTAAGGCATTTTAACTTTAAACTGTCGCTTTTGACCATATGAGACCTTTCGTATTAGGAGGGAAATATGCACAGATCAAGGACTAATTACAAGCAAAAATGGTCCAAAACCGTTATAAACAAATGTGTCAGTGGATTATTATGTGAGGGGACAACAGGGGATGGACTTTTTCATTGGAAGAAGCGTAATTTTGGACTAATGACTCACATTTTGACCAGAAGCAACAAAAACGCCTTAATGATGGATTTGTTTATTACAAACACTCAGCTTTTTACTTCGCAGGATGTAAATCGATGGACTGGAGTTGTGTGGATTACTTGTGGATTATTGTGATGTTTTTATCAGCTCTTTGGACTCTCATTCTGACGGCACCCATTCACTGTAGAGGATCCATTAGTGAGCAAGTGATGTCATGCTAAATTTCTCCAAATCTGTTCCGATGAAGAAACAAACTCATCTACAGTGCATCTTGGATGGCCTGAGGGTGTGTAAATTTAAGGAAATTTTCATTTCTGGCTGAATAATTCCTTTAAGTGACAACAGACAAGGTCGAATATATTTTTTTCCCTTTACTTTACTTTTTTCACCTAGTTTTCCGTGTGTGTGTGTGTGTTTTTTTTTTTTTTTTGGTCATAGGTGTAGAGTTTCCTCCATGTACAATAGATGTATTCCGAGTCCAGGAGAGAATGGACTACCCCAGAGACACCAACGGCAACATCACAGCTATGGTGCATCCTCACCTACAGGTATTAAATGGACCATCTAGTAAATGCATAGAGAAGTGTGTTTCTTTTGAAAGGAAAGCACATACCCTCAAGCGACGTATAAAAGCATTGCTCTTTATGACAGGGATGCAGGGAGGGGGAAACACATGTAAGAAAATGTGTCCTATGACTCGTTGTGTCCTTTGTGTCCTATGACTCGAGATGTTTTCTGTGCTTGTTTTCACTCCCAGGCTTCACTTGTTTTCCACAGTATGGTCCTGTTCATTCCCTCTCTTTCTCTTTCTGTGTAGGACTGTGACTGGGAGCCTTTGAACCGGGGTGACCCTATGTTCCTAACGTTTGATGGGAGAACAATCCTTTATGAAGGTGCCAACACAGTGTACCCCACGTTTATTAATGAGGCTGCATATTATGAAAAACAGCAGGCTTTCACGACCACTTGTAGAGAAATACTAGCTGCTAATGCTATCAGAAAAGCATTCAAGTAATGTTTTCTCTTAAAAGTCACTATGACACTCAGATAGTTGACATGACATCTTTGTTATTTACTGTACTTTAACTAAATGTCAGCTTCAACATTTTTCTAATTCTGGAATAAATATAATGGAGTTTTATGACCTTTATTTAAAAAAAAAAAAAAAAAGGAAACACCACACGACTATTTCATTAAAAAGAAAAAAAAAAGCCAAAAGTTTAATAAAATTGTCTTTAAAGAGACGGTATCAAGTCACATATAAAATATACATTATATATAACATATATATATCTATATATACCATATATAACACTACCACTGAATGAATTCAAATAAGTTGTGTTTTGTACTGAAAATGTTTAATGAAATCCATGTTATGTAATGAAGAATTTATACTCTTGGATTTTTTAGATATTTTATACAGTAGGTAGGTCTACCTCTAGTGTATGTCTGCACAGTTCAGATCCTGATGTAGTGTATGTGAAATGCACAATCTCAGGAACAGTCTTCACTGCCCTCTAGCCTCTGATTTACACACTGTTGACTCAAATACTGACCTGAAACGGCCTTAAAACAACCACAAAATAACCTCTCAGCACTGTGCTTATACGTCATGCATCATGGGAAATTAATCATCTGTCAAAACTCTCTGTATTTTGCTGTTTGTGATGCAAAAGTGTTGTAGTCTAAGTCTTGGAGTTCCTGACTTCATCCTCATTCAGTGGTGCAACCCAAGTATTGCCTTAATTGAACAAATAGAAAAGATTTTTTGTCTGATAGAAAGAGTTAAGAGCTCTTACAGTAGGAAGATAAAGTAATATTCAATAGGATTTGGTATACTATATGGTGGACTTTATAGATTGATGGATAAGCTCAGCAGGCACTGAAAAGCTTTGGCAGAACTGATTTTAGAGAAATATGTGTGCTTTTTCCACTGTGATTTTGTTTTGTGATGTATATGGCTTGTGTAAATTGTCGAAAGGCCCATTATTGTGAGTTATTTTTTGAAATAGTGTTATGTTTTAAAATATATCTATCTATGCAAGGAATAATATATTCACTTTATGTGAACAGATGTTCTTAATTTGTTCCAAATTGATGAAGAATCTTGATTATTTTTAATACATTTACCAATTATTCCATACAGTTGATTACAGTGTTGTATGATGTCGTTAAGGTCCAGGTGATATTTCGTATTGCTTGATAAAGTTCAGTGTTGTCAAAATGTGGAATATGATGTATTTTAACATAATAGGCATTGTCACAATGTATTTGTATTACATGAAGTCTTGTCAGTCTTAATGAGATGAATTAATGTGGAGTAAATAATTTCATAATGTAAATGTATTATGTAAACCATTTACATAAAGCCACAAGAGATTTCTATTTTGTCTCGCACAGATCTTTTCAAAACGAATAATAAAAAGTTTATCTTTATTAAATCTGATTTGCACTTTTTAATTCAACAGATCCTCTATTATAAAAATGCTTTACCTAAAAATGAAAATTATATTTATTTACCCACATTGATGATAAAAACATCACCATAATCCACAAATACTTGACTCCAGCCCATCAGTTAATGTCTTGTGAAGCAAAAAGTGTTGTACATGTAAGAAACAATGTCATCATTAAGGCGTTTTAAATTTAAACTGTCATTTCTGTCCAAAATACCAGTCCATAATCCATAATAATGCTTTCACCAGTGTAGAAGTCCATCCCCTGTTGTCCTCTCATATCAAAATCCACCAACATATTTGTTTAGGACTATTTTTGGCTGGTGCTTGATCTGTGCATATTTCTCCCCTGACTCCGATGAGACGGCTTCTTCACTGGAGAAAGTAGTATTATGGATAGAGGATGGTTTGAAGTTAATTGATGGACTGGAGTCATGTAAATTATTTATTCTGTTATGATCAACAGTTTAGACTCTTATTCTGACGGTACCAGTGTTTTAAAGTATTTGAGTAAATGTAATTTGTTACTGTACTTGAGTATCTTTTTGGCTACTTTGTAGTTTTACTGAATATCAAAGGTATTAGCAACATTTATTCTTTACTTCACTACATTTTTGAATGGGTATATGTACTCTTTACTCAATACATAAGTAATACAATTAGTCATTACATTTTGCATGGCACCTAACTTTTTCTGCGGCAGTTTATTTTTGCTACAAAAGAAGCAATATTTCCATCTACAGAGCATTAAAGGTGCTATATCTTGTGCGTTTTGCCCTTACTCACCGAAACTTGTCAACAAGGCTGCTTTATGAGAATACGAGTGCATTAGCAGGTAGTTGTGAATCACTGGTGTTTTATATACGAGATAAGGACATTACTACAGCTAGCGATGAGGCTGAAACCAGCACGTCTAGTGCAAGAAGACTTTGACTTTATAATTTTACTTAAAGCTGCAGTCCGTAAGTTTTGCCTCTTTGTCGCCATCTCTGTTTGAAAACCTGGAATTGCAGCTGTGCGTGGATGAATCTAATGTTTTGAGGAGAATGTGTGTGGCAGTCAGTCACCGCACTTGTGTGGATATTGTACTTTGCACTCACAGATTCTAGCCTACCTCTTGGAATATATGACTCAAATAAGCATTTTCACCATAATTCTTTCTGGATTACAATCCACCATCAAAATGATACATGTAATTACTCCAACTGCTATGAGAAAAGGCTATAAACGATCGGCCACCTGCAGGATAGCATCTAGCCTAGTAGACGGGACAACTTCTTTATGTTTACAGACGTGACGTAATGACGCAGTGCCATGCTCGAATTTCCCACGAAAACCTACCTGTACCACTCCAATTAGAAAACATTATTATAAGATAACCGTTGTAATCGGGCTAAAGTAAGGCGATAGTTTCGAATACTGGCTGGTTATGTACTTGCTCAAATATTGATTTCGGATCATTTTTAAAAAAGTTACGGACTGCAGCTTTAACATTATTTTATTTATCCGTCATACTGAAGAGAACTTTTAGAATTATATTGGTTTACTTATGCCCTTCTTGAGCACTTGTGCTTCACTGAGACTTTAGTGTCTATAGACGTTTAAGAGGTGGTTGTGTTGACATTGATTTATTGGAATTTTGAGGTGTTCAGTTTTATTTTGATTATAGAAAATAAACGTGATTGCTCTCCTCACAAATCAACTTTTTCTTGCTTTTCACTGGCATTTCTCTTAGATGTTGAGGACTAATGCATCTTTGAGTCTACATTGGGGACCAGCAACTGAAGGTGAACTATCCCTTTAAGTACTGTTAAAATCAGATACTCTTAGACTTATTCTCAAGTCATTTGTGATTGGTTATGGACTTCTAATGGAGTCATTTTAGCTGTAAAATATCTGTACTTTTACTCAAGTATGGTTTCCAGGTAGCCTACTCTTTACACCTCTGGCCAGGCACGTGCACTGCAGGTAGGGCTCAACCTGTGCAGAGAACATGCCCTTTTTGCCCTTACACTCCGAAGTGCCCTTTTTTTGGTGGTGGTGTTTTGTTTTGTTTTTATTCTTCAATAAATCAATGCTATTGGTCACCCTTTACATCTGTCTGTCTGTTTTACAAATATTTAGCCAATGAAAGGTATTAAAAAGAGCTAGTGACTAAATCTTGTTGGATCCGCTCAAACTGTCAGTAAAACCTCATAACTCCACCCCCTCTATCTTGACTGAATGAACTAAAGTTCCACAGCAAGTCTTGCAAGGGTAAATAATTATCTTGTAGGTTGAATAAGTACAGCGTTTTCTTTATGCAAGAAACAGTCTATAAATGCTCACATTTTATGTATTTGAGGTCTGAGACATGTGGGACCGGAGAGAGAGGGCTAGCATTTTCCATCTAGTCATAGCTAATAGCCTACACTTAAATAGCCTGTGCATAGAGTAGCATTTCAGCTTTTATAAAATGAGATTTTTTCCAAATGTATTTTACAACAGGAAAAACTGAGCGCCCATGTAGCTACAACAAACTTTGTAACCTGTTGATGAAAACGTAATGTGATGCCGCCGTTTTAATGACGGACAAAATGCACACAATCGCTGGTCAAAAAGCCTGTAACTGCATTTGAGTTTGACACAAAGCGACTGTGTGATCCTCGTCACCTAGGTAAAATATACTTCTAAGAAATTTCTTCTTTGATTTATGATTGCTGGTACACTTAATTTATTAACATTTAATCATATTATATGGTCGCATGGTTAATTCATGTTAATTCATGAACTTCATGTGTGCAAAGCAGAGAAAAAATGAATTGTATGTATATACACTGAACAAAATTATAAACGCAACACTTTTGTCTATAATTTTGTTCAGTATATGTATATATATATATATATATATAAAGAGATTAAATTCATGATCATCACAATTAAAAAAAAGAGGGAGTACACGAGCAATTCACAAACAGAGGACCCTATAAATAATGCTGACAACAAAATAATACTGAATAATTGAGAGTATTATTTTGTGTTATTTAATTTGTCATTAAGGAGTCATTCTATAATTAGGGGTACATGTCATGTCCATGGACTCTATTAGCAATTTTACAAATTTTTCAATAACTTTTTACTTCAAACAATGATCACTTTTATGTCGGGACATTTCTAATTCATTTAATACAAAAATCCAACAGATATCCATCTTTTATCTTGCAAAAATGGCATATTTTATACTGGAATTTGCTGTTTTTGTGCTGTCCGATTTGGTAAATGTGAGGTTTTGCTCTTCAGATTAGCTCTAAAATACATGTTTCTGTATATATTTCTTATAAATATTTGTCCAAAATAATCATTAAATTATGAGAAAGGTGTTTTAAAAAATATTTTTCTCATGCATCTACATTAAATCATCCATTTTGTGTATGTCCGAGAAATCAGTGTCAACTGTGTTACTCCCTATAAAACCCCCTATAAATCAGCAATGGTTTGTTCCAATGTCACATGTCCAACATCATGTGATGTATTTTCCTCTTTTGGAGGGAAAATTGAAGACAGTGTGGAAAGTCATAACTTCTCTTCAATATTTTATCTAGATTATTGTCTGCACATAGAGTAGATTAATTGACCGCCAACTGTGTTATCAACATGTTCTGGTGAACTTACTACCTAACTACCTAACTTAACCCCTACTAACTATTCCAAGGTCAGCAGTTTGCACAAGGCCCTAAAATGGCTGAAATGTCAACTGTGTTACCTGTCATTTCTGTTACCCATCAACTGTAACACAGTTGACAAGGATTAACATGGTTGACAATGTTGGTAATTCAGTGTCAATTTATGCTCCCACTGAGTGTTGTTGATAAAAATAAATGTTCACATACTATTGTCATTACACAGAAATTACATAGGAATTGCCTAAAACCCTGGAAAACAACGGATAAACTTAACTGATCTAATCACGGCCACACTTTCTGTGAACTCTGTATCCATAATATTATATACACATTATATTCACATTTGTCAAGGGTTAAAAAGCATTCAGAATTCCTCATGATGGACATAAACCTATATAATATTATAGATTTGGCATATATCTATTTCTGCTTAGTCATGACTGATAAAGTGTTATGATGTTATTGTGTAAGTCCTTACAACTTGAAGTGTCATGATGCATTATAAAACTTCATTTACCTTTATAATAATACAATATATTCATTAACGTTATAATATATATTATTATAATGTGTGTGTGTTTAAAATGCTTTATGGATACTAAGTTCATTCTTACCTGTCAACTGTGTTACTTTGTCAACTGTGTTATGTGTGGTTTTTATGTTATAAATCTTTTAAATGTGAACTAAACCGTCAGAAAAAAAGATGGGGATATCTCTGGGGATGGATGACTTTGGTAAGGATGGTGAATAAGACTAAATTCAGCGTACTGTGGATTTATGTTGAAGAAAAGTTTCATCCTTCATGATAGCATCCCACAGTACGCCCATTATGAAGCCCCAAATTCATATTTTAAATCAGTTAGACAGATAACCTCAAAAACTCTGGTGAATAGACTCAAAAACCTTCAATCAAATGTGTAATCAAACATGTGGGACTTCATTCATGTTTCATTTGACACAACATTTGTCCATAACACAGTTGACAAAATAATGAATCAAATGTTAATTTTCATTAACATATTTAAAAAGTCATTAGAGCTTAAACTTGCCAAACAATTAATTTAACACATTAAGGGGATATATTATTCAACCACCTAATTTATTT
Organism: Sinocyclocheilus rhinocerous; assembly: GCF_001515625.1. Taxonomy (NCBI): domain Eukaryota; kingdom Metazoa; phylum Chordata; class Actinopteri; order Cypriniformes; family Cyprinidae; genus Sinocyclocheilus; species Sinocyclocheilus rhinocerous. The sequence goes on from NW_015665038.1 coordinate 44,341, forward strand.
ATCAAAAAAGAATACTGATTTTCTGACTTTTTGGCTGACATGAAATGTACCCCTAAATATAGAATAACTCTAAGGAGTGACCAATAAAAAAGGAGGGGGGGGAGAAGTTTCAGTTTCAGCACATGCCCCTCAAAAGGTCTGTGCACGGCCCTACCTCTGACTGGCACCCCTGGCAGAGGATTCATTGGTGAGCAAGTTATGTAATGCTAAATTTCTCCAAATCTGTTCTGATCCACATCCTGAGGGAAAGTAAATTTTCAGCAAATGTTCATTTTGGGCTTCCTTTAAGATCCTACATGTTCTGTGTTTTGTTGTACAGATTGACCACTAGGGGGAAGCGCTTCATCATTAAACCCTTTCTGCCCTTGATTCCAAGATATTAGCAGTTGCAGGATTGTAGAATTCCCAAATTCACAGTTTGTTGGAGATTTTTAGCCACATTTGCTTTAATAAGAAAAAAAAAACAGCAAAATGTATGTTTTCATTAGTGAACAAATGCCACATAGTGACTTTCCCCCTCATACTAACTGTAAATGATCTGTGGGATGGGCAAATATGCATACTATCATGAAATGGGCATCTAAATCTTTGTTAAATCACCATCATCTTGTTTAAATACCAAGCGATTCATTGTTATTTGTGTGTCTTACTCACATGTGGGTAATGCAGTGCATCATGCATGTCACTGTGTCCCTTCTTTTTCACAAGTTCATTTCATCAGTTTGCTAGAAAGTGTGGAGTGATTTTAATGTGTGAATCACCATGGTAACTGAACCAAGTTATGTATCATGCATTTACAAGTGACTGTTTATTGATAAAAGTTGAATAGGCTTTTAGTAAAAATGACCTTGCAGTTCTGGGACAGAGTCCAAAATGGAACTGGAATAAAGAAACAAAGTCTTCTAAAGGTTTCTCTCTTTGCCAAATGAAAGATATTGCGATGACCTTCCATCGAATAATGGTACGAGCAACTAAAACAAGTCTGAATTTACAGGAAGACATTCTCTCTGTGGCTGCTATTCAAGCAGGAGTTAAATGCATTGATGCGTATCAAATAAAGGATGATCTAATCGGGTCTTCAGTTTCTGACACTGTTCATTGTGCTGCCAGTTTTATAATGGCTCTAAGCCCCGTGGCTTTGGCATAATTACAATAATTGGTGAATAATTTTTAGGTATGCTAAGAATTATATTAGATCATGTTAGATGTTTACACCCCTCTGATGGTTCACGCAGACTGAATGTTTTTCATCAGCTGAAGATGTGATGAGACGAGCCCTCAGCCTTTCAGAGGTATGACTGCATTAGCTTCAGTGAATGCACTCGTCTCCTGTTTCTAATGTAACAGCCCATTCTTCCTCTTTCCTCCTCCAACTGCCTCATAATTACCATCTTACTCAGTTTTTTCCTCCCACACAAAAAAACAAGTGATTTTTCTTTTTCCTACACTCTAAAAAATGCTGGGTTAAACACAACCCAGTGCTGGGTAAAATAGGGACAAACCCAGCAATTGGGTTGTTTTGACCCAGCGGTTGGGTTACTACCCAGAAGGTTGGGTTAAACATCTAACCCAACCGCTGGGTCAAAACAGCCCAGTTGCTTGGTTTGTCCCTATTTTACCCAGCACTGGGTTGTGTTTAACCCAGCATTTTTTAGAGTGTAGTTATTGTTTTTTTTATTATGCATTTTCTTTTTTTTTTCTTTTTTTATGAAAATGTCATGTCACCCTCACAAAGCTATATATTAAATGAAAACTTTGACAATATTTACTTTAGTGTTATTTTAGTATCATTGAGATACTATTGTAGTTTTAGTAGTATATAAATATGTATTTCATAGATAATATTTTGAGTTCATTTTTATTTTGTTAGTTTCTTAAATAATTTAGTTATTTTTGTTTTTAGTTTTTATAATTGTTAATTTACGTTTTAGCAATTTTTGTGTTTTGCCATTTTTATTAGTAACTGTTTTTATGTCTATATATTTGTATTAATTTTTATTTAAGTTTTAGTTTGTTATTTTAATAAAATGAGAAAATGAGAAATGTTGGTTAGACAACTAGCTAAATTAAAATACTTTTCATAATTATTTTGTTTCAATTAATGTTTATTTTATTTCAAGCAAAAAAAAAAAACGTTTTTCCCCCCATAATTTTAGCTTGTTTATTTATAATAATCCTGATTTACTCACCGTCATATCTCATATCGTTCCAAACCTTTATGTTGAACACAAAAGAGATGCATTCATTCATTCATTCCATACAATGAAAGTCAAAAGATTTCCAGTCTTGATTTGGACCCCACTGACTTTCATTGCAAGAACAAAACAGTTTAAACATTCTTCAAAATATCTTCTTCTCACAGAATAAAGAAAGCCATACATGTTTGCAATACAGTAAGGGTGAGTAAAAGATGTCAGAGCTTTTTTTTTATTTTTATTTCTTTATTTTTTGGCAAACTATCCCCCTTTGAACCCCCTGTATGGTTGTTAACCTGTTAAAATAAATAATTATATAGTGCTAAACCATTGAATGTCCCACACAAATACATTTTACAAGGGCTCAAGTTGAAAGTCAGCACAGAATGGGATCAAAGGATGCAAAATGTCATGAATTATTAATACAGATTCCTGCTGAAACTGCATTTGAATTTCCAGTGCTAATGCATAAGCATACTAAAAACCCTCGTGTGAGGGCTTTGTTTCATTGTGCACTGCTAAGTTGCAGAGGTTAAAATGGTAGTAATTTTTACAAAAGAAAGAAAAAAAATGTAGCATTTGTAGCATCTCAAGCTCCTAAACACTTTCTAAAGTGGATTGATCCATGCAGCAGACCCCTCTGCCCCCTCTCATCTCTGATGTGATATGCGGCTATCAGTACACACATCTCTCATCTTCAGTTTCTCATAGAACTGCTGGGACCCGGCCATTCCAGTTCTCCAGTGACACGATGATACCCATATCGAATTTGTCCTGCACGTCTCTGCTAATGGTATCGACATCGGGGTGAGAAAGGGAATCTGAATGAAGAATAGGCCCTGACAGCTCTGTACAGAAAATGGACCATGAATTAGACTCAACTGGGACATAAAAAAACAGACCTCAAATGTACTGGAGGACACTTCTCCCACTCTTCTCCCAATTACCATTATAATATGTCAATAATCAACCAAATTCCAATCTTGCAAATAATGCACAGAGAGCAGAATTAGGATTAAATCCATTAATTATCAAGACACAAAATGCATCATAACAGCCTTTTGCAATACCACAATGGACAGACACAGGAGACGCAAGAAAAAAAGTGTCCACACTGAAGTCAAGAGCTGTGTTTGTTTGCAGAATGCATGAAAAAGATGCAAAACAAACAAACAAAAAACAATTGCATGTAAAACAATGAAACCCCTCTTCTGATTAAGAAAATACAAAGATTTGTGTGTCTTTGCCTTTATCACTAAACTTTTGCCCATCATTTTTCTATTGCTCCAACTTGATGCATTTATACTTATATTTAATATTTTATTTTTGATATAATATATTATAATTAAATATTAATGATTAATTATTGTTACTTTTAGTTTAGACGTGTTTGCTACTTTTACTTTCCTTAATTGTTACTTATTATTATGTTAACTATTATAACTATTATTTGAAGTACATGTATTTATTTATTTTATCATTTGGAAGTACATATTTATTCATTTAATTGTATTTAGACGTGTTTGCTACTTTTACTTTCCTTAATTGTTACTTAATATTATTATGTTAACTATTATAACTATTATCTGAAGTACATGTATTTATTTATTTTATCATTTGGAAGTACATATTTATTCATTTAATTGTATTGTTTTATTTTATTTACATTTGGAAGTACATTTATTTGTAAACCTGAACTGAAATGTATATCAATAGGCAAACGCATGTTTACTCAACAGGTGCGGCTTCAATGGTGTGTAAAAAAGCAACCGCAGGGATTTTGCACGACTAAATGTAAACGGCCAGTGGATCTGATTGGCTCCGTGTCCAGCTGACGTCACGACTTTCCAATGTAGCGGAAGCTGAAAGTTTTTTTCAGTTGTAAACTGATCGGTGGTGTGAGTGAGTGAGTGGATATGCGCGAAAGAGAAAATGAACAGTCGCTACTTCACAACAGGCGTTTGAGACCGTGAACCCAAGCTGTTTTAGCTGGAACGAGACATTTTCAAGGACCTTTTCCCCCCACCCTGCTTTGACAATGTGGGAACAGGCGGAATTTGAGAAGCACTGGAGGAACGAGTTTCCCGACGGTGAAGTGCCCGTGATGAACCTCAACTCGGTGGAGGACATAGAGGCAGAGCTGGAGAAATGCAAAGCCAATCTGAAGGTGTTACAGCAGGCTCTGTCGGAAGAGAAGTTCAAGGTGATTTACCTGCAGACCACCATTGCGCAGAAGAAAACTTATGACATCGAGAGATGGTGTAACAAGGCAGATTCAAATCAGGACAGTCCTTGCGACTCAGAGAGCAAAGGCGGGGACGTACTCCGGGGCAGCAAGACAGGTAAGCCCATCCTCGTCCCTCCTCGGAAAAAGCCCGATATTCCACAAAGACTCCCCTCGGCTCGTGACATCTCTCGGTGCGTTGCCGAGCAACGGAACAGCGAGCAGGACAGTGACCGCGAGTTCGAGGACGTGGAGCTCAACGAAAACTTTCTGCGAAAAAACATCCTCAACCCAAAAGGTAACGTTCGGGACAGTCACCGGCTGAATCCTCGCGTCCGCTTGAGTCGGGATCTGGACTCGGATGATGGCAGACTGTCTCCTTCTCTCGCGCTCCGCGGCTCTCACGGGTCTGGACGCAGCACACCTGACGGATACCTGAGCTCCGACCATGACGACTCCTCCTCTGCAGGTAGGACAAACTTAACTTAAAAACTCCTACCATACCAGTTTCTTATCACCTTCAAAGCGCCAGTTAAGTTCCCTTCAGTAGGAATGTGGGCTGACACTGTTGATCACTTATCAAATACGCAATTATGCTTGCTATGTCACATGTTAGTCTGTTGAAGTGCATTTTGGGAATGTGTGTCACAGGACGTTGCTTAAAGGAATAGGCTAGTTCGCCCAAAAATTAACATTTACTGAAAATATACTCATTATCCGGCCATCCAAGATGTTTATAAGTTTGTTTCTTCATAGAAACAGATTTGGAGAAATGTAGCATTACATCACTTGCTCACCAATGGATCCTCTACAGTGGATGGGTGCCGTCAGATTGAAAGTCCAAACAGCTGATAAAAACATCACAATAATCTACATGACTCTAGTCCATCAGTTAATGTCAAAGCGAAAAGCTAAGTGCTTGTAATAAAAATATGAATAATTAAGACATATTTAATTTCAAACTGTTGCTTCTGTCTAAAAAACAATTGCTGTAAACGATCATTTGGTGAGCCAAGTGATGGAATCCAAAATTTCTCAAAATCTACATCTTGGATGGCCTGAGGGGGTGTGTAAAATTATTAGCAATTTTTTTATTTTGGGTGAACTATTGCTTTAATGAACAGTCAATGGATCTTTCTTAAACCAGTGAGGAAATTGGATAACCCGGAGTGGAGTGGAGATGTGATTATAGAAATCTTTGAGTAAAGAGGGGGAGGAATCTTTAGCTGCATTGGAAATCTAATACGTCCCTACTATATAGTAAGCGTAAAACTGAGAGTAGTATGTCCGAATTCATAGTAATTGTAAAACAGTTGTCGAAATGTACCTGGATGGCTTACTACTTCTGGTGAGATGTTTTGGGTGATTTTGAAACTATTTTCATTGGTGGAGAAAAACGTATACAAACTAAATGGCCAAATATTGTCTGAAACTTTACTTGATATTTATTTGTGGTTTATAGAACAGTTCTATAAAACTAAAATATCACACATGCTATCATACGGTTTATTTCAGTTGTATAAATATACACAAACAGTTAAAAATTAAGCAAAAAAAAAAAGTATTTGGAGACTTCTGTCTATCAGACAGATCCTTTTCTTCATTTGTTGTCCATATACTGTCAACTGCAGTGCACAAGTTTTTCTCTTCTGACAGTTTTATCAGTTAAATGCTGAATGTATCAAAACACAATCAGCATTTAACTGATAAAATGCTGAATGTATCAAAACACAATCGCTTATGTAATTATCTCACAACATGATCAGCTGAGTGTCCATAATTTGCTCTCACAACACCACTGTGACACAGATAGGAGCTTTATCCGATTTGACACTCTTTTAAAAAAAACCCACAATGACTCTAAAACAGGAAAGAGGAAGAGGCACCAAATCTGATGGAACCCGCACGTGTTGCTCCTATGAGACATGCTCACTCACATGTTACCACTGTCTTTGACCCATCTGCGTAAAAGTTCATGCATACATTTTATGCTGATCAAAGGCAGGATCCCAACCCCAAACTTTATATTTACTTAAAAAATTGTGCATTTGTTAGTTTAGGGAAGTATATTTGGTCAGTGGTGTGACAAATATACAATAAATTGATTGATTGTTGTGCTGGGTGACATTGTGCAAACATTAACAAAAGCATTCTTAAATGAAATTAAATCCATAAAATTCTTGCCAAAATGCAGTCTGATTGGATGCACAGCCTTAGATGTCAACAACAAAAATCTTTGTATTTATTTAGCCATTATAACTATTAGTTAGTTTCTTTTATTATTTGCATTTGCCATTCTTTTTCCTCAGCTCTCCATAACCAGAACTGCAACCCTTTTCTGCATTATAAACCACTGCCTTTGAGTGTTCATTCTTAAGTGGATTGATAAGAAGCATCCAGGCAAACAGTTTAGTTTCCACAGTATTGTTGAGATTGTGGTACAATGGAAACATAACGGCTCCATATCTGTTTAGTGTCAGTTGACTTGTCTGGACTGTCTATGAAGTTAGCATGCACATTACTTGCTCTGTTAGACTTTGTCTGTGACAGTTTGATGGACTGATCCGGTTCATTTAATATGGGATAATCAGGGATTGGGGTTGATTGCGTTGCAGTGGGTTGGAAGGCAAAGAACATCTGGGCCTCTGGAAATGATGTGTGGGTGTGGAAGCGAGAGAGAGAGAGCGAGAGATGAAGATAAACGCCTAGGAAGTATTAGAGAAGCACTGACCATATCCATATCATGTTCATCTCCATCAAGGGTGTAAGTTTGGTTTTACAATGTGACGGGAAATTTTAACGATAATGCATGTTTGTCCTACACATTAAAAATGGCCTTTTATAGCTGGTTGTTCGTCTTTAGAAACAGTATTTATATATTTATATTTCACATCAGTTTGTACACAGAATGTCATATGTCATAATTTCATACATTTGTATAATATCTTAAAGTTTTTAAACATATTTTTCAAGATAAAAACTTTTTTTTTTGGCAAAGATCATTATTTTATAAATGTCATTACGTTTTCGAGAAGTCGCACCACATTACATTCTACAACCTGAACTTACCTTGCCTATATTATCTGATATTTTAAGAAACATATTGATCTTGTTGCACATGATTGGTTGACGTGTCGGTTGGACTACATGACTTTATTGGTTGCACCACATGACAATTTTAATGAGCAGTGAAGCAGTTTTGTAAAAAAAATCTCTCTCTTTTTTTTAACAAGAAGAGAACACTTATGATTATTTGGTCATGTGTATTTTTACTAATTCTCTTTACTCAGCAGTGGCACTTTTTATACAGTGAATCTTTGGTTTGGGAGGTAGTACCTATCTTTTTCCAGTTGTGTAACTACTAAATGTTCTCTGACTTCCTGTCAGTTTTACATTAACCATGTAGTTAACAAATGTGGGTGAATACGGCTGTTTAAAGGGAAATACAGTTTTATAGAGTCCATTGTTGGCCATGTGAAAATCATGGCATCAGCCACTAAAATTTAGTGAAGCAGTTTTACCTTTGAAACTAATGTCTCTAGCCAACGCTTTGAAACTGTTTGAGTTTATAATTAACCTCAGCCTCACTACAGCAATTGGTTTAAATGCATCTTCTGACCTAATTATCAGTCAATTTATATAAAGCCTTGAAGGCTTTGAAAAGGCTCTATGAAGTTTTAGTTTTAAATGAGATCAGGTTAATTCTGTAGTTTATGTCTCAAGTATCTTTTTTTTCTTTCTTTTTTATGTAATGACTCAATTATAGAGTAGTCAAGAGTCTTACAACAATGTCTAGTTGTCGTAAGCTCCAACAACTTAGTCAAAAGTTTGTTTGCACTGCTGCAGGATGCAGCTGGATCAAACATGAAAATGACCAAAAATATATGTGGCTCGGATGCAGCACCTTCACCATCTGTTAGATTTCCTCTGTGATGTTTCACTTTCAAGGTCTCTCTAGCTCCTCATCTACAGCAAAACAGGTGCCTGCCTCACAAATTTACATACTTATATAGATATTATTAGCATGAAGCTCAGCACATCGCCCTTTTGGTGCACATTTGCATAGGCTCATGATAGTGTAGTAATACTTGAGTTTGACCTGAGATTGATTCCATGTTTAAGGTCCTTTTCCGATCCCTTATTAATTATCCCCTCATTATTTTATCCCAATAAAGGTATAAATGCCCCTAAAGCTTGTAGAAAATGTTTTTTTTTTTAACCCTTGTGCTATGCTGAAAATCCAAATTTGTTATTTCCGGTCAAAAATGACCAGCCTTTTAAAAAGTGCTTGTAAATCTCTAATATGCAATATTATCACCAAATCTTGGATTCTTTTTTTTTTTCATCAGTTTCCTTTCAATTACAACAGGTTTGGTATTTCTTTTGGGAACTGATTGATCATAGGTCTCATTAATCTGAGCCTGTGCACCACAGTTTTTGAGTGGGAAAAAAACTTTATGGATAATTTTGGCAATGTTCACTCAAAAACTGAGGTCAATGGGGCCTACTATCAATTAGTTCTAAAAAGAAATACAAAACCTCTGTCTATTTAAAACAAGTTAAAAGATTGAATCCAATATTTGGTAATTATATAGAATAATAAAAAATGTACAAGCTATTTTTCGTAGGTCAGCCATTTTTGAAGTGTAAGGTGGGGAAAACAAATCCAAAAAGTAAAAAAATGATCACAGTTTTTTAGGAAGTTCTTATACCTTGTTTGAGCAGAGTCAATACGTTTTAGTCCAATGTGATAACATTAACATTTTGGGAAAAAGAAAATCATCTCCGGGTCAAAATGCCTGGAACACAACATGAGGGTTAAGGGAGTTGTGTAACAAGAATGTAAAACAGTAAAGCCTGTTTTAGTCTGTGTTGTAAATATTCCTGAGTGAAATACATGAGTTTTCCTTGATTTTCTCTGTCATGCTTTCCATATGAGAAATGTTTTGCCTGTTGAGGCGTGTTTCTACAGAACTGGTTAGCGAAGAGAATACTCCGCACTGCCTGCCAAGCTTGTGCATGAACTGTGTGTGTGTGTGTGTGAGAGAGAGGGAAAAAACTGTAGGGGATATGATGGCAACTAGAATAAGTGTCTCAGAGTTTACACAAACAAAAGTCTCTGTCAAAACTATCTCTTCTAATAATAAAGATGTCTGAGATAATTATTTTAATTATTTATTAGATTATTTCTAATAATCAAACATAATTAAGTCCAAGATATAGTGGAAGGCAACAGAGATTTTACAAGGAAAATTAAAGAAATCTAAATTATACAAAAATAAAGTTTCTGTGTATTAGGCTCGCCGTGATAGACGGTGCTGACGGTGATACCGGTGTTAAGCCACAACACCGGTTACGTCACTTACCCACCGTGGCACCGACCCCCACCGTCGTTTTGATTTTTTATAGTAATAAAAATAATTAAATTCAGTAAAAGAACAGACACTACAATTAAAAACTGAACGCAACTCAATGCAGTTGAACGACAATTGCATCACAGATCAGATTTCATTTATCCAGTGAGGAGAGTGAGTCGAGCTGACTGACAAGAAGAATGGGGTGAGACAGACAAGACGATCGCGGATGATTTAGTTTCGAAACGCAATGACAAAGCGCCTGTTTGGCAATATTTTGGATTTTGAAAAGCCTGTTGACTTTTGTCGTTTAAGGTGATTTTGGAAGTTTTTTTAAACATTCGTTTCTTATTTAATTGGTTCCACATTGTTTGCTGATTTTTACTTTATTTAAACTTTGTGTAATTTATTTATTTCATTTGACATCAAGGTGTATGCCGTGCCTCCAAGCTTTCTTACTCCTTTTGCTAATAAACGTTCTACGTTTCTTATTTATTTGGTTATATATTATACATGCTTACTTATTTCCAGTTTTGTATACCTATTAAACTTTATGTAAGTTATTTGTTATTTTATATTAGGCATAGCCTGCCCTATAGCATGGTGTATTTGTATTTGTTTTGTTAATAAAAGTTCTATGTTTTATATATACGCTAAAGAGAGTTTGACGTTGTATTTTGTTGTTGCATTCAAGCAATTAACGCCGAACTGCCGTTAATTCAAAAGTGAAAGTAAAATGAGCACGGCGCTTTTAACCTATTTAAAAGCGACGGAAAGCGAGGAAAAGAGGGAAAATTCAAACGAACTAAAAACGAACACACACACACATATGTTATATTCTTTTTTTGTTTGGTGAAAATCTGCTCAGTGCTCACAGAACCCTGTTCTAAAGGGTAAAAAAAATCATTATTTCTTAAAGTATTGACTGTAACCTCCACTTTTATTTGTTCACAATTTATGTTTACACTGTTCAGTGTTTATATTTTGAAAAGTGGAGCAGAATATTATTAGAGATCCATAGGTTCATCAGGTCTTCTTTGTAATACTATCTGTTATCTGTGGGAGCATGTGTCTGTTTGTTGTTGTTATTAGAGAGATAAATGCATTAGGGATATGCCGGTATCACGTTGATAATTAATTGCTAATGCTTTCATCACGGTATGCGGTATTATCACGATATTGAAATTTAGTTTTAAAAAAGTGCTGTCATAATACAGTATAACAGGTTTAATAATTTTTTTCTTATAACAAAAATAACTGAACATTTAAATGCAATAAAGCAATACAGAAAAATGTATAAAGTTAA
>NW_015665038.1:55502-55763 GCF_001515625.1 Sinocyclocheilus rhinocerous
CCACTATTTGAAAGTTAAAGTAAAATGCGCACGCCGCTTTTACAAGCTATTTAAAAGCGAGGAAAAGAGAGAACGCCCCCGCGGTGATACCGGTATTACCGGTGTTGTCACACATCGATTAACCGGTGGGAAAATTTCCTCACCGTCACAACCCTACTGTGTATATATTTTAAGTTTCAGTAACTAAATTAAAGAATAAAAATTAAATAGAAAAATACAGCTCCATAGTAGAATAATCTACTACTACTATACTATATATAC
>NW_015665038.1:56067-74510 GCF_001515625.1 Sinocyclocheilus rhinocerous
ATTACCGTGATATATCGCATTACCGAATACCGGCACAAGTCTAATTGTGGTCTTCTCAAAAACTGCAGATGTGTGTAGAGATTAATTTATTTTGATTCGCTCTAATTTGTCATAGTATCTGGGCAGAAAACAAGAATAAGCTGTTGCATGAAAGACATCTCCCTCCAACTGTCCTGTCTATTAAAAGCTTTTAAAGTGCTTTAAAGTCAGCTTGAACTGGTTGTTGTAACCAACTTTATCGCGATTATATCCAAGTAAAACAGAATAATGAAGAAGAAAAAAAGAGAGCGGTGCTTAATTTTAAGGTCTTGTTTATACCAAGAAAGATAACCATTAATACTAACAATGTTAGCCAATGGATGATAAGGTTATGTTTATTCAAAGTGTCCACTGCTTTTATGTTGTCTACCGCTTTATATTCTTAAGCTCTTTACAGCAGGATGGATTCTGATTGGCTATAAATGTTTTTAGCGTTTATCATCTGAATGATTAAAGATATTGTTGCTCTGCGTCATTATTGTCATAGTGTTGGTGTAGAATTCCTTATTCTTTTAAAGTTCAAATAAATATTAACGTTGTAGTTATTATGTTTTCCTGCCCAAGCCGTCAAACCAACATCGTCAGAGAATTAATGGCATTTCAGAAAAGCTAATTTTTTAGATTTTGGTTAAGATTGTAAAGACAAACGCCTTTTTTTCTATTAACTTGCACAGATGAATTTTTCACCACAAGATAAAGTGCATCAAAAACAAAACAAATAGGGTCAGTTATGATTTCATTTTACATGAAATTAGATACAAAGCTTCACGTAATTTGTCTGGCCAAACTGGAGCACAGTAATAGCTAATTAGAATTGTCGACCAATTGATCAGTTTTGCCAATTTATCGGCACCGATAGCTGATTGCTAGATCTATCGGCAGAAATCCATACCGATAGTTTTTCCGGGTTGCGTCCGTTGCTGGAGCAGTTGAGAAGGTCCGCTGTTATTATACAGTACGAGAGCGAGAGTGGCCTCTAGAGGCGAATCACTGACACCACGTGCTGTTTGTTTTGACACGTGACACTGTGCGCTGCACAGAGCGGGACACTTTAGATGAGGATTTAAATCAGACAACGAAACGCTGTGTATACAGTATACTACAGTACATGTTTTTATATCATTATAAAGTAATTAATTTGTTGACTAGATGCTGCATTAGTGGCAGCACCTAAAGTGGTTAAAACAGTGTGACCAAAACACACTCAAGTCCAACCAAATGTTTAATGCCACGATTGTTACCATCTATTTGCATTAGTTTATATCCAATTGGTCACTTTTATGCATTTGTTATCCATCGAAGTTGCATATTTAAAGCTGTGACGTGAGAAAGCACATTAGCGACAGAAATCCTGCCGCTCCACAGAGCGCCAAATAGTTTTCCATTAAATTATAATATATTTGTCCCAGATCGTTGTTCGTTTGTGTAATGACTTCACCCTAGGCTGGAAGATTGTGTATTGTGCATTTTCAGCGAAACGTTTGTCTTTCTGTGGCTCTAATTAAAGTCTGTATGCTTCATATAGAGAGCTACAGTACAGTACACTTTTTTTTTTCCATTTTGCTTCTTACTTCAAACTCATCAACGCCACTTTGTTCATTCCTTAGTGAACATTTGCCTGTTTGGTCATTCAACAAACTGTTTAGACCTCCGCTTGAACTGAACACGATGCTTCTGGTGTGTGATTCCTGCGAATTATAGACGCGACACAGTACTGCGCTTTTTGTCCAGTGTGGTTTTTGTTAGAGTATACATACAGCATGTATGTAATTTCAATGCTTTGGCCTTTGTGTAGATATTTAAACATGGCCATTTTTAAGCATGACTGTTTGGATTTATATGAAATGATTTACAAAAACATTTTACTAACATTAACTAAGGTTAATATAAGCTATAGAAGTACTGTTCCTTGTTAGTGTGTTAATTTCAATACCTATACATTTAAAAAAATTCTGTTAACATTAGTTAATAAACTATGAACTAACATTTATTAATATATATTAATAATATATTAATATTTTTATTCTATTTAAAAAGCATGGTTCAGTACTTTTTTTGGAAAAAAAAGTGTGGTCCAACCTAGCTATCGGTATCGGTAAAATACACTATCAGTCGACCTTTTTAATTAGAAAGTATTTGACATTTAAAGTGCCCCTATTATGCTGTTTTTAGTTTCCTAATATTGTTTTGGGAGGCTCCTACAACAGGTTTAATAATAAAGGTCAAATAACGCTTTAGTTTTCTCATAATATACATTTAATTTAATTTTAATTTAATTTCTCAATGATTCGTAAACGATTTGTACAAAGCAGTTCAAAGAATCAGGCTCTCTAAACCCCTCCTTTCCGTGAGCCTACTCTGCTCTGATTGGTCAGATGGCCCAGTCCTATGTTATTGGTCTACTGCATACAACACGTATTGGAAACAATACGCCCATTGCCATAACTGAATGACAGCTCCGGAGAAAATATATATAGAGAAAAGATGGTATCAATTTTACCTTATAAATTTGAGCCTGAGTCCGATAATGAAACGTCTAGTTGATCAACCAGACACTGATTCGCAAGCATGACTGGAGCAGGATGTTTCTCAGTGGTAAGTGTCAACTTAGTTTGTGGTAGTTATAAGACGTGATAGCAGCGTCATTGTTAGAATTTATTTAGGAGCATGTGGGGGAACTGTATCAGAATGCCAAGCGAAGATGAAAACCTCTGCTGCCATGAAGTACGACAGGTAGTATTATATGTTGTGCATTAGATGCCTCTTTTATAAAGAATTAAGTTTTTTTTGAACGATCTGTAGAAAATATAAACATCTATTATTTATCATACTTATATGTTGTGATTCGATGAAGCCAGCTGGTCCAAATAAACGGTACTGAGCCATCTTTCAAGAGTAAACATTTTGTGAATCCCACGTTGAACTTTCTGAGATTAGAGAAGCAGTCGTCAGTAAAATGACGTGAACACAAAAAGATTGGGATTGTACTGCTGTGGTATCGTTGAAAAAATGAATGTCAACCACTGATTCTTTGCAGCCTCATCATTCGGAAGTGAAAATAAAATGAATTTACTTTCACAGCGTAGGACACGTGTCTTCTCGACATGATGTTAACCACACAAACAAGCTACAGTGTTTGAGTGTGGATCAAGTTGTTGGCGGCCGGACAACGTAGAACATAGGCGGGCATTATACAAATGTGTTACCCTGTGATGTGTAGCCGTCACAAAAGTGGGATTTGAATTCCTGATGACTTGTTTAGGTGATTCAGAGTGGATTTTTTTTGAGAGACAATAACTTTATTTACTGTGCACTGTCGGCTTCACAACTTTGCAGATAGTTTACATTCACAGACAGCTATATTACACACTGCATGAAAGGCAATATTCGAAATGGCATAATAGGGTCACGTTAAAAAAGCATTTATGTGGAATAGGGTTTTAGACCAATGAGATTTTACTGTGGGCATGGCTACCTAGTGCAAAAGGACAGCAATCAAGCCATGTGACCAACAATATTTTCTTTCGCTTGCTGCGGTTAATGGCTATTTATGACAAAAACTCAAAATCTCAAAACAAAGCTGCTTTTCTGTCCATAGTTAGGACAGAATGTAGTTGCATCACAAGTTGCATCTATAAATTTCCTGCAGCAAAAAAAAACAAAACATCTAAAACAATCTAGTTGTCTAGTAAACAATCCTGATATTTGACCCTTTACTGAACCCTTAAACTGATAACCCAAAGCTAACAACTTTATTTTCTTGAAGTTTTTTTTTATGCTGACAGATGGAGATATCATGGATATCAGTCAAACCCTTTCCTAAGTCCATGGATAAAGTGAGTAGTGGGGGGATGTGAACTGTGTGTGTGTGTGTGTGTGTGTTTGTGGAGACCACTTATGTGCTGTATGGTGTATGCCAACTGGTTAAGATGGTCTGCAATGTTTCTGCACATGCATCAGCATCACTTTGCAGCTCTGCAACTGCGATCAAAGAAACCCAAAGCAAGTTCAAGATGCATCTCATTTCCTGCTGTGTCATGCTGTCATGCCATAGATTCACACCATCATTCATTCAACACCATCAGCACCTCAATGCCGTTAACTGTGGTCTTAACAGCTCTTCAGTGTTTTCCTCAGAGGCTTGTCCTCCTTAACCACAGAGACAACATTGTTGTCTATTGTTCAAGGCCAACACACCGCCGGTTCATAATCATTTTATACCTGTCTGATTGTGATAAGTATTCAGGAAACCAATTCTGCCGAAATCGGATGCTGATTTATTGATTTAGTGTTCTATGAATCCTGTTCTATTCACTTGCACAATAAAGGTTGTTTTATTTGCTCTTGCTGTGGTTTTAGTGCAGTTTAAACCTGTAGTACAGTTAGTATAGTTGCTTATACAAGATTACAGTTATTGTTACTGCTGTAAAACCATAGCAAATGTGATGTCATTCAAATAGTCAGATAATCTTTCCAAAACATTTAAAGTCATTATTGGCAGACTCCTAACAAGAAGGCTATATCAAACAGTAGTCAGCAACGTGTTGCTTTTTATAGTTATAAAGCAGCATTGGATATATTCAGGGAAGGCAATCCCAGAATCTATTTTATTATTGTACTAGAAATAGAATAGAAATAGTAAAATCTAATAAAAAATGAAAATATTTGTGTGTGTGCCGTGTATGTTTGTGGTTATTGAAGATTCACGTCATTAGCTTAGCAACATGTTTATGCCTTACTTTTTTGTTAAAGGGGTCATATGATGCTATTTTAAAGATCATTATTTTGTGTATTTGGTGTAACAGAATATGTTGACATGCTTTAATGTTCAAAAAACACATTATTTTTAAAATACTGTACATTATTGTAGGTCCTCTATGCCCCGCCTCTCTCAAACTTAGAACGAGCCGTTTTAGGTAGGCGTGGTTGACTCTTAACTTTTATAAAGAATATCTCTTTGGATTTGAGACTTTAGTCTTTGCAACTTTACAGATCTTCTTTATGCACCAAGAGCTTGTAACACTCCAAAGAGAAAGGAAAAATTGAAATCGCATCATATGACCCCTTTAAGGCAGCTCATTTGTTTTGGAGATTTTGTCATTTTGGTATCAGGTTTTTTTGGTGACTAATGTGTTTTTTAAATAGTAGCATTTTGGCGGAAACTGTATGTTTATCGTTAGTGATAGACAAAAAAGAAAGTTAGCTAGGGCACTTAATTGACTAATTAAAGACAAGTTTGCCGATTTTCAATCAGCTTTATGTTGTTGCAGAATGTCAATGAGCAATGTCTACTCTTTCTCCATGTTACCTGCACCCAGATATCCCTGTTTATTTGTCAGCAAGAGGCCGCAGGATGATGCGTTTTGACATCAGAAAGTCATCTTTCTACTGCATAGTAGGGCTGGGCGATTTGTATTGGCCGATTTGCGATATACGGTATATATATCTCGGTATTTTCGTTTTTGTATTTGGATGAAAAAAAATCTGTATTTAATATATATATATATATATATATATATATATATAACTACAAATATTTCAGCGAAATGTATATTTTAGTCAGCGTTATTGCGCTCCTGTTTCATTGAGCTCTGTCTGTTTGGCGCGCTCGTTCACTAAAGTCTGTGAAGTTTAGCGGAGAATCCCAAAGCAGAAGGCTCATGCACTTCTGACAGAAAAATGGAAATATTTCCATGGCTTTCTAACATTTACAGATGGAGAATATACCTGTGAAATGTAAATTATGCATTCAGGAAGACAGCACATCTCAAACACATTAAACAGCTCGAGTAGCCTAGTGTCTCTTTCAGCGGCACACGCAGCCTTTCTGTCAGAGCATATGACGGGCCGAGCCGCTTAAACTAATATGCGAAACGAAACTATAAACTATGTCTTACCAGTTTTTAAAGGCCTTAATATGAAGCTTGTCACATGTTTAGTAGAACAGACTGAATTATGCACTTTCTCCGCAGCAGCTCAGTCTGTGTCCTCCGCTATATTTTCAGATGCGCTCGTATCAAACTACTGTATATCGATATAAACGGTATTGCCTCATATCGAATCGCTTATAAAGAAAAAATCGATATATCGTACAAACTCGATATACCGCCCAGCCCTACTGCATAGACAGCTAAGTTTTATTAAAAGCCCATTTTGCTAGAAGCAAATTACCCCCTTTAACCCTAACCAAAACATTTTTTGTGCATTTGTGCCTTTTTGTATGAATAAGTTTTTATTTAACAATTTTGTGTACATCTCATTTGCATTTCATGAACTGTATTATGCATATATTAGTGTCATTGCCAGCTATCATCCACCCTGCTTGATAAATATTACCAGATTCAGCCACTGAATAACCAATATAGGTCAGGCATAATTTATCATTGGTAAATTTTTGTAAGCTGAAGCTTGTCTGTTGACAGCAGAATCTGACCGTGTTGAAAGAAATTATAAAAGTTTTGTGCATCTTCAAACAGATCTTCAGCAGTTTTATCTCGCTGACCTTTATAGCAGGTTTGAAGTACACAGTCTGTGCACATGTAGCTTGTCATATGATACGATCAATGCAGTTTTACCAGAAGCACACATCTGCTGACGGCTCACTAGTCTGTCCTGTTTGCTTGATGATTTCCCATCAAAATGAGGGTGAGACTTTTCATATTCATCTAGGTAATGAGCAAAGTGATTTCTACAGCTGTGCTATGATCAAGCGACTTTGAAGCATGATTAATGTGTGTTAACAGCTGATAATTTCTTTTAGAAACATTCCTGAGGACCTTTTAGACTGACATCACAGCTGTATGTCATCAGGCCAGGCTGTCAGGAGCATGACATCAGGACTTTAATCCTGCTACATTTGTATAGTAACGAACAGTCTTTAAAAAAACACAAACTTAACCTCTGTTATAGGCCTTTAGTCAGGGTAGAAGCCTTATTAATTACGCAGATGAAAATGAGGCTGTGAATTATAGACTTACAGTCTTTACAGTGGCATGCACTGATCTGGTCTTAAATCACATGTAATTTTCACAACTAACATTCAAAACTTTAAAAATGTTGTCAGAACAATCGGTATGTTGTTAAGCAACAGTACAAACTCTCAGCCTCGTTTTCATTCCTGTTAAAAATTAAAAATTACTTTGTTGGCACACATGGCTAGTTTTGAAGTGATCAATTAATGCAAGTTAATCCCATGAAAATAATAGTTTGTTTTAGTAATCTTTCATCAAAATCTGAACATTTCTGGAATGGCATTTCTCTGATGACGTCAGTTTGATGGCTTGGACAGGATATCCTTAACCACTCCCTTCCAACCGTTAATTTGCTGCGAGGAGTGCTAAAATAAAACTCTTTAAATATGGCGTTATGGTGCTACCCTGACTAAGGTCTGTTTTGTCATCATGTAATTGTAAGAGACATTTTTTTAGGCACATTTGCTGCTGGATCCCCCAAATTTTTCTTTTATATTTATATTTTAATCTTTTAATTTAAAGGTCTCATAAGCAAATGCTCATGATATAAGCATTGGTGCTAAAAGAACATTTTCCTATAATTCAAAGTCAAGAAATAAGTTAAAATTGTACAGTATGGTGTTAGTTCTCAGGGCTGCACACAAAAACATGCAGCACGAGCAGTATAGTCAGATTCAAAAATAAATGACTCTTTTTGAGCAACAACCATTGGATAGAAACTAGGGGTGGGAATCTTTAGTCACCTCACGATCCGATCCGATTCCGATTCTGGGAGTCACGATCCGATTCCAGAATGATTCTTGATCTACTTTTTTCCCCCCTTATTAATTAATTAGTTTACCGACTTGAGAATCTTAAAATCCTTACATTTGCATATCCTTACATAAGTAATTAAGTACTTTTACAAATAATTACAAATTGAAAAAATAATTAAAACAGTTGTATGTTAAGACTTTTAAACTAATACAACTTCAAAACATACAAGCAAGTAGCAAATAATAAAGAGGAGCATAAAAACATATTACAAACAACAAACAAAGAGTGCTTTCAGTATTTAAGATTATCTGAATGTTTTCCATTCAAGAACTGTGAGTGATTTTTCTTCATCTTTACTGTTGTTTTTACTATAACATCATAGACAGCGGGAGATCTATTAAGCTGCATTCACGCACGGATCTCTTTTGAAATATAAGAAGTAATGTGGTTTGTCCTGTCCGTTTAATCCCTTAACCCCTTAATTGTCACTCACATTTTTGAACATAGACATGAAATTGCACTATCCAAACTTAAATTTTTATAATTCATGAATGAAAATATTTTGTAACATGATTTTGATGTACCATTTTCATGGTAATGCAATGTGTAAACTTAGACGTCCCACAGAGGGGACGGGTGACAGTTAAGAGGTTAAGACATAACCGGCTGTGTTTACATTAATTTTGCGTCATAAAACCATTTTGAGACTCAAGTGCATTAAACCACATACATGGAGTCGCGCGAGCAGTCTTCACAAACAAAGCGTGCGTCAGCATTTGAAATTGAACATCGATGGATCGATTTTTTTCTCCCACTCCTAATAGAAACAAGTCCCATCCCTACACTTTTTCCTCTTTAAATAATTCGTTACACTCAGATGTACATTACGGAATAAAAGATCTGCCACTACTTCCAGTTCATTGCGACTTTAAATCATTACTGACTGGTTGTTTGTGACAACATTTGCAAAATTTTTTTTTGGTAATAAATTATAAAATGCATTAATGGTGGATGGTAGTGCTGGGCGGTATACCGGTTCATACCGAATACCGGTGTTTATTTTTGTTATGATATGAATTTTTAAAATACCGTAATACCGGTGCATGTCGCTTAAACAACGTTTGGAACGCGACACTGTTTGAAAGGGGTCCCTTTTCACTGTTGCACTGTGGTGAGGGAACAGCTGTATGTGTTACTAAGCGTGAAAGTTTCGAAACTGAAGCTGTAGAACTAATAGAACGTGATGACACAGAAGAACTCATCCACAATATCCACATTGACCGCCACAAATATCCACCGCCCCTGCCATCAGCTCCCGCGTCTCACACACACACACGAGCGCGACTTTAGCTCTAGATTTAGCAACTTTCAGACCCTTTTAGCGGCTTTTTTCCATAGAATATTCATACTGACAAACCTAGCGACTTTTCTGGATGAACCTTAGCTATGGTTCAGTTGGAAGATTTCGCCAGTGCTGTCCCGCGAACGCGAGGTCTGACTTTCCCGGAGAAGTGTCACCTCTCTCGGCGTCTGTTCTGTGCAGTGAGCGGCAGAGAAGCAGCGCTTTCAGTTGGCCGCACCGCAGCCGACTCGTCAATAAATGAGTACAAAACAGCGTTTCCAAGCACCTGTTGCTTACTGATTGTTTGGAATTATAAATATGTGCGTAGTTCGTCTGTTAATATCACATGCAGTTTTTTGTTTGTTGCTTTTTTTTTAGTTTGTTACTCAGACGCAGGCAGTGCGCTGCATGAGACAAAAAAGTAATATAGCCAAAACAACCGCATAGCCGCTCTTTAGTGTAGATGCATGTTGATTTTATCAGACGATGCCTTGATTATAAATGAGAGTGACTCCTGGTTAACATGTATTAAAAGGGGTCGTGTTTAGTCACTATTTAGTGTGGTATTTTTTGACAATATTCACTCATCATGTCAGTAAAATAGGGCATTCTAAGTCAATATACTGCAGTATTTCCTCTCTCAATCAGTAGAAAATATGGTTAACACCCGGTCATGCATGGAAAAAAAAAATACCGTCATGTACCGTGAAACCGGTATAATTTTGGTCATACCGCCCAGCACTAGTGGATGGGGCTCCCTGCTGCAGAATTCTATAGGAAACAGTGGGAGGCATAAACCTCCTGCAATGGGAACATTCTCACTAATTCATTATAAAACCATGGAAGACCCCTCGTTACAAACAGACAGGACATGAGGAATGAGGTTTAGCTGAAACACCCTGCTTTCACAGAAACCCCAGAGAGGAGCAGAGAATGTGGACTTGTTCAGTGGTTTGTGGTAAGCAGGTTTGTTTTATGTTTTTTTTTCCCTCCTCCTCTCTCTGTCTGTCTGTCTCTTTCTGGGTCTCAGCGTTCTCGTCTCACACGTCTGCCACAGTAACATTTTGTGTTTTAAAACCTAACATCTAAAATGCTGAACCATGTGGCTCAGCAAGTGTGGTATCCCACAAATACATCCACCCTGCATATAAATGCTTACAGTACACATTTTTTGTATCTTGCTGGGTCAGTTTTTCACTTTTCACTTTTTTTCCCACTTCAATTGTGTGTTTGTTTGTGTGTGTTAATATAAGTGCATCCCTGCCTTTTGAGCGCGTTCCCCTCTTCATCAGTCTCACTTCTGTCTCAGACCAGGTGAAATGGAGAAGTGCTGGACATTTCTGCAAGGCTTGCATCCTGTGTGTTTTTAAGTTAACAGATGAGTTTGTCAAAAGTCATTGTCTTCCTGTGACCTTGGCGTTAGTGTAACAGAGCAGAAG
This sequence comes from Sinocyclocheilus rhinocerous, assembly GCF_001515625.1. NCBI lineage: Eukaryota > Metazoa > Chordata > Actinopteri > Cypriniformes > Cyprinidae > Sinocyclocheilus > Sinocyclocheilus rhinocerous. The sequence goes on from NW_015665038.1 coordinate 66,615, forward strand.
TATTAACAAAGGGATAGTTCCTCCTAAAATGAAAATTCTGTCATCATTTACTTACCCTTATGTTGTTCCAAACCTGTATAACAACTTGAAAGAAGATATTTTGAATAACGGCTCAGTGTTTTGTTGTTCATACACTGAAAGTCAAACATTCTTCAAAATATCTTTTGGAAGGACATGAGAGTGAGATGGAAACTACATCCTTTTCAGTTTAAAGGTTTTATCGGAAGAGTTCATTTAGAGATTTATTTGCTTTCAACAAGCAGAATCATTGAATTTAGTAGGATTCCTTTTACTTTTGATTCTGAATTATTCTTTCATAGCTCTCTTTTTCTCTTCAGTGGAATTAAACTGTCAGTGTGGTGTGCTGGGTTAGTAAGATCAGGAGATGATGCGCTTACAGTAGCAGTGCATTGTGGGTGTAGCCCACTTTGATTACTCACCCTGGGCTTTCTCAGCTTTCTGCTCATTCATGGATGATTCCCTCTTTTTCTCGCTCGTTGTCACGTACACATACAAACACAGACACACACAAACATATCGGGTGTGAAGTGTGGTTAGCATTTCCCTTTGAGAGGGTTCTGTGCATCAGTTAGTCAAGCTATTCAACTTTTTTTAAGTAGGAGTTTAGCTGGTAGACATGCACCTTAAAGTGGTTGTGAACAACATTTTTTAATTTTGTAATGTTTCCTGATTTATAATGTTAGTAGGATTTTTAAAAACTCAAAACTGTCATAATTTGGGGGGAAAAAAATTTAAACACTCAGTTTAAATGGGCGTGTCTTCTTTAAGACTTTAATGTAAAGGCCACTGCTGTGATTGGCTATTGTCTTTGCATATTAATTAAGTGTTACATGTGGAACTCTTTTGAAAACATAGACTACTATTACGTTTTTACTAACACAGCTGCCATGATTAATCACAACTTACATTTTTTGAACATCTTGCGTCATTAGTGTTGCATTTTAAAGTCTCAGGTTAACTTCTAAAATCTGTGGGCCTCTATACGTAAGCCGTCGACTTACATTTTTTGAACATCTTGCGTCATTAGTGTTGCATTTTAAAGTGTCAGGTTAACTTCTAAAATCTGTGGGCCTCTATACGTAAGCCGTCCACCATATTAGAATAGTCAAAGCCGGTTCATGAACACTTGAAAGCAAGTTGACTTTTCTGGAATTGTAGTTATATGCATGTATGAATATCTATATTTGCAATAGACTTAAGCAAATGATTTTGCTAAACTAACACAATACAACAAGATGAAGGTGTTAGCTAACACATTAAAAAGTTATCATAGTTTAAAAACCTCTAATATTGAGTTAATACATATAAAAACACAAACCAACACATTCTCACCTGTGAAATGTATATGTGGAACATATGTGGAACAGAGATTCTAAAGGACCTTTATACACAATTAGATGATTTTACATAAGATGCATGCTTGCATTCAAAAACTTTTAGCAGAAAGAACACATTTTATTTGTTTGAAACATGTACTTTTTCGTATTTTTTTTTTTTTACATTTTAAAAGTTTTCTGTTAGGGTTAGGTTATAGTATTTGTAGTTAGCTGTATATAAAAACTATAGAAGTCTATGGAATGTCCCCATTTAGCCAAGTAAACGTGTGTGTGCATAAAGGTGAAGTTTTTAGTCATTCTTAGGTTAGTTGTTCACCACAGTGGTAATGATGTTGCACTGTGCTCCTGCAGAGAGTAAACTCTCTAAACAGGAAGAGGGAGGTGTGTGTGTGTGTGTGTGTGTGTGTGTGTGTGTGTGGAGAGCACTGTTTACAGTGTCTGCAGGCAGAGCCCACCATAATTTCCGCTCGGTTTAGAAAACCACCGAAAGGATTCAAATAACAGAAAATAGAAAACCCTGCCTTGATTCTGTGAACTCTTTAATGAGATTGGAAGTATCATCTTTTCTCAAACACAGGAGGAGATATAAGTGTGTGAGGGAGTGGAATGCTGTTAATGTACAGTAGTATAAGCTAGTTTAGTACTCATGAAGCTCATTCAGAGTGACGCATAAGTACGAATAAAAGCAACTCGTGTGTCCACCCACCTACACACACAGTTTTCCTATGTCCGCAATGACACTAGAAATCCTACATCATTTCTTAGTCAGCATGTGTCAAAACTCGTGTTGAGAGGGAAGAAAGGGAGGACTAAGGGGCTGTTCACACAGAATGCATTTTTGTGCTGCTTTTCCGTTGTTGTTTTTTTTATGTTAATATGCACTACAGACATGTTTGCTCAAGATAAAAGAAGTTCAACTTTTAAAAAACACGTCTCTAGCCCGTTCACACCAAGAACTATATAAGGTAACTATGACGTTAATTTTATTAGCGTCCACATCAGTGCACAATAACGTTCTCTTTATTTTAAGCGTGCACTGCAGTTTTGTCACCTGCCGCTTTAAATGCTCAAGCTCTTTAAATCGGGTGGATGCCCTCAATGCTTTTATTGTTCATTAGCTGGAAAATATTGTGATGAAAGTGATTTCAACAATATTGTAAAGTTCCAGTCTTGGTTGCTGATTGGTCAATACAGTATTTGTGTTGTGCTAATTAACAATATAGTAACAGTTGTGAAACAAATATCAACAAACAATGCAGACATATCAATGTACAGGCCAACTCTTAAAGGGATCATTCAGACAAAAATTAAAATTCTGTCATTATTTACTCATTTTGTTCTAAACCTATATGACTTGATTTCTTCTGTGAAACACAAAAGGAGATATTTTTTTAATTTCTCAAAATTAGTTTGTGTTTCACACAAGGACAGACTAGGTTTAGAACGACATCAGAGTGAGTATATGATGACAGAATTTAAATTTTCTATCATGAGAGATGGCACTTTATCAATTTATTTAAATTTGTATTCTTGATATTTTTAATGTCTGCTAACTGTTTCATAAAAGCAGTGATGCACACAAGGCCATGTTGTATTTTGAACATATTCATGGCTAATGAAGGGTTTGCTAATAACAACCTTCAACCTTGACAATATTCTCAATAATGTACATATTTGAGTGCATTTTTGACATAGAAACAGAGCCACAGTGTTATTTTCAGATAATTCAACCTTGGCTTGCTTACAGCTGGATAGGAGAAAGTATTTTTAACCAGAAAAAAAGAACCTTTATTACTAGTGCTGATATAGCGGCATCACTAGATGGCAGCAGAGTGTTTGTGTGGTCAGTGTGCGGTCAGCAGGCTTTTGAGTGCATATAAACAAATGTATTTTAGTTTCTCAGAGAGCAGCGTTTTCCCCAGGCAAGACATGATGGTTATTGTAGAAAAAATGTTAGGTGAAGAGCTCTGTTAGCCACCTCGCTCTCTTTATTTCTCTCTTAATTGCTCTCTGTTACTTTATTCCTAACAAAAATATACCTTATTTAGTGTAATTTACAGCCACAGAGTGAGTATGGTCATTTACAGTGAATAATATACCTGGCATAAAAATGCCAGGTATATTGTTCACACCACTGATATTCATATTTGATTAGTATGTTGTGAGATGCTCTGTGCATGAACACAAGCAGATATCCGACCACCCGCACCCACTAGGGGTGGGAATCGCAGGGTACCTCACGATACGATACGAATCTGAATGAGAAGCCCTCCCAAGCTGATCTAGGAACAGCTCTCCTGTCCCACCTGCAGACTGAAGCCTGTAAACACAGCAAACGCACTGTCTAGTGAGTGAAGCCCAGTATTTATTGTCCAAGCATGTCCAATGAACTAGTCCACAATGTGTCATCAGACCATACTTTATTTATTTGTTTGTTTGTTTATATTTATTGATGTGGAAAATCCTGAAGTCATGGCTTGTGCTTGAAGAAATGAGAGGCAATTCCTCTTATTCTGTGACTCTGTGTTATGATATAGTGACTTCTATTGCTGTATTTCATGGGCTGTTTTGTTTTTGTTTTTGTTTGTGTGTGTTTTTCTTGTTTCGATTTTGTTTTTCATTTTATTTTTGTGCTATTTTTTGAGTTTTGTTTTTGTTTAATATTTTTTATTTTATGTTCTGTTTTTGTTTTGTGTTTTTTTGTTGTTGCTTTGTTTTTTGTTTAGTATTTTTGTTTAATTTTTTTTTTTTATTTTTTTTATTTGTAGCAGGGTAGAACAGTGCTAGTAAAGCTGTTTGAAATAGCAGAGCGAGAGAGAGAGAGAGAGAGGGTTGATTGCTTAACAGGGCTTTTTGTGTTTGTGCTATGTTTTTTTTTGTTTTGTTATTTGTTTAGAATTCTAGCAGTATAGATCATTAAACAGTTATGCCAGTAAAGCTGTTTGAAATTGCACAGAGAGAATGAGAGGTGAGAGGGTTAATTGCTTAACAGGGTTGGTGATTTGAGGAAGATAGTGGTGAAGAGAACAAACAGAAGGACAGAAGCAAAGTGCATGATGGGAGAGAAAAGCTCAACTTGCATGTGGCTTGGGGCTGATTTTGGTTTGCAAGTGCATTACTTGACCTGTCAGTTTTAATTAATGTGATACTGCATCCCCCATGATTCAGTACCCACCCTCTGTCTGCACGCCATCTCTTGCTTTCTCTCTCTGCTTTTATCCTCTCCTTCCAGCAGTCATATGCCCATGCTGCTGGTGCCAGTGGTATGTTAGAAAGTGGAGGGTATGTATCATTCAAACCCTCAGCGGTGGGGCTTGTCTTTAGTTCATCTCAGAGAGAAGAGAATAAATTACGTACATACACAATAGACAAAATAGCCAAGAATAAGAAGGGGTAGCATGTTGTTAAATAAATATATAGTATAAATATAAATTATAAGTTTGGGGGAAAAAAGGGCGGTTTGACCAGAAAAAAAACAAACAAACCATGACCTTTATTTTCTGTCCTTCTAAAATAAAATAATTTTATTTCTAAATATATGTTAAATCATCTGATTGCTATGAATTTTATTATGTATTTAAATAATTTCTGACTGTTAGGCTACATTAAAACCGGATCTTTATGACATTTTAGGTTCTCAAAACCATTAGTAACACTCATGAACAAAGACCACAATGCGTTGTGGCAAGTAATGTCATCTTTTAGCTTATAAGTCAAAGGAAACATGGTTTAAGAAGTGCACAGACACCCTGTTTCCGCACAGCACCATTTTGGTGGAAAAGCTCTATTGGTTTCCCATCAGTCAGTGGGGCAGAGGGCAACACTCTGTGTGTATTCTTGAGCGATGACATCCAGCTCCATTCAGTGCTAATGATAGCAGTCTTGAGCTCTCACCACCACAGAGCATGTTAAAGGCTTTCTGACCGCTCAGCAGGATCAAGCATCAAATTTGTATTGGCCATTTGTGATTCAGCAGGAAGAGGACAAATGTGGCATGTGTGTGTCCTGTGGTGTGTTTGTCATGGTCTGCTGTCTATACATTTTGTGAAGTGGGCTTTTTGTTTTGGTTCTCCACAGGGCTGTTACCACCACCGAGTGTGCCCCCTCAGTATTTAGGTTAGAAGGTGATCAGTTAGTATAGGTTTTTATCAGTGACTGTTCCACTGCCCGTGATATTAGACAGTATTAAGCTTTTGGTATAGGCAATGGAATGGATACTTGTTTGTGCACATTGCCATTTCCCCAATGTTTTACCTTTATGTCATCTAGTGCTAAATTGAAGTTAATCTTTATAAACTCTAATAACTTAATAACACTACTTAATGTTTATTTTTAACAAAACACAGATACCAAAACTGAAAATAATGTTTATTTTTAATAATCAATTAACACTACAGAATGTTTTTTTTTAACAAAACACAGTTAACGAAACTGAAAATAATGTTTATTTAATAATCCATTAATTAATAAAATTTATTGAATAATCACCATTCAAATAACAAAATGAGTTGTATACAAACATTTCAATTGCTCATAAAACAGGTTTTATATCAACTTTTTAATGATATGATTATGTTTCTACACCACTTTGTTTTGAAATATAAACTTTTTAATGGTGGCTGTAATAAAACCTTGTTTTCATGACAGATTTATTCAAACATACATTAAACAATGACATCAGGTTAAGTAAAAATAAAACAAATAGGTAATATAGTGCATATATTTAGGAAAGTGCTCCTGTCTAGAGTTACTTTTTTCTAGTTGACCACTGAGTTGTGGAAACTGAACGGCTTTCCTAAGGATGTAACATTACGTGACACAGGGGTGCCTGCAGGTGTAGGGCTGAGCGCTCTGACATACCTGAGAATCATTTTCCCTGCAAATATTTCAGCAGTTATTAGTTGTGTCCTTTATTTCTGTTGAATGAACCAGGTGGCCACAGTGTCAGTTATCAGCCATAACAGTAAAATACTTTGTGGTTTTTGGAGCCAGCATTTTAGTATCAGTGCACTAAATAATTTAATTACTAACCATAATAATTCAGGATTGTTCATTTTGTTTTGATTTTTTTTACGTTTTCTTAAGTGTGTCTGCATGTGCAATGTTATTCTTCTTTGTGCCCAGTTTGTGTAGCACATCACTCACACGGTCCCCCGTTGTGTTGGAGTCCTGTTGGCCTTCATCCAGAAACAAAGGGCTGTGTGCATGCATGTGTGTGTGTTATGCCAGATCCATATTTGATGAACTGCTACTTATCTCTGCCACGAGTAGCTAGACACACACACACACACACACACACACACACACACACACACACACACACACACACACACGTATATGTAAGAACCTGTTTCTGTCTGTGTTTCTTATGTGTGTGTGTGTTTGACCTAGATTATTCTGCTCTTTGTTTTAACGTTCTGTCACATTGAATAGTCTCATGCATAGACACAACTGGATTGTGCAGAGATTGCTTTGTGCTTGCATAGAGTGCACACGTTTACATGCCCACGTGCACACACACACACACACACACACACACACTTGGCAAGAGACAGTGCTTTAATTTGGGGTCTTTGGGGGCCTTTCTAAAGGTCTGATTTCAGAAGACCTCTGGCGAAACATTGGAGTATGTGTTTATGAGTTTGTTCACATATATAGATCTTAAGTGTTTAAGTGAATACTCTGTGATGCAGTTTATGTATGAATCTGTAATGAGTAAGTATACTGTTACGTGTATGTATGTGTGTGTGTGTGTGTGTGGACGGTGTTCTTTGTGTTGGGTTTAGTGCCGGCAGCTTGCTGTGAGAGGTTGGGAGGAAATCCTCCCAGAGCCTTTGTGTCCTAATTGAAGTTGTTCAGTCTGGCTTATCACAACCCATGCCCTGTGTGTGTATGTGGGGGTGGGGTTTGGGGGAAGAGGGCTGTCTTTTTAGATTGATTTCATTGAAATATACATGATCGGGTGAGATGTGTCTTGTGAAGTAAGTGGTCCTTTGTAGTTCAGAGAGATTAATTAAAGAGTCCTAATAAAAGAGCATGATGCTGTGTATTGAGCTGTGTTTGTTGAGGTGGATCATTTTTAATAAGAGGTATTCAGATATAGGGCTGGGCGATATAGCTAAAAAATTTATCAACGACATAGAGTTTCATATCGTTCGGTATCGATAATTATTGACATTTTTTATAACCTTTTTTTAAAACAAAACGCAATAGAAAAAAATGTTTAAATTTAACCACTGTGTTTTTAATTTACCCAATTTACTGAGACAAACAACATTTTTTTTATCAGTTTTAACAGTCAAACAAAAAATTAAATTTAAACAAATATGTCCTTTCTTATGTGTTATATGCAGATTAAATAAGTCTTATGGAAACTTTTGGCTTGTCTCCCGAGGCCACAGGAGGGCGCAATGAGCAAAACAATACAGCGTATTAAATTAATTATGCAATGAAATAACATAAAAAACATGCATAACGTCTAAATGAATATATATATATATATATATATATATATATATATATATATAGAGAGAGAGAG
>NW_015665038.1:74910-87424 GCF_001515625.1 Sinocyclocheilus rhinocerous
TGTTTTCTAAAAGTTTAAACTGTTTTAACTTTGCATGGCTTTCTATACATCTCTTGTGTGACACGAGTGCAGCAGTCGTATTTGTCAGTCTAAAAAAAATGCGCTGAATATGCGTTCTGTGTGAATGGCTTGGTTTCGGTTTTCACCTAATCAAGATCTTCTAAGCACTGAGCTTCTATTTTTCTCTAATATTTTGAATGAATAACGCAGCAGCGGCACGTCTCGTTCGCTAGACTAACAAAACATTAAAATGCAACAACGTCACTTACATCATCATCACCGCATCTCGCGCGCCACTGATGACGCTCCCTGACGCACACCTAACATTTAACTGTACCATTTGTGCATTCAAATGCAATTTTTTTTATTTTAAATTCGACTAATATAATTTTTTTATTCACAATCTCCTCATCACAGGCAGGCACAGCACTCATGTTCGTGTTTGTGTGTGCTGTCTGCGTCACTCATAGCACATGCCTATATCTTGCGCTATATTGAACATTTTTTCTATCGTTATCGATGGAGTACCTTCGATAAATATCGATACCGTTTTATTTCCCAGACCTATTAAGATACTAGTATTATTATTATTTTTTAGTTAAATCATATGCATGTTCTATAAGCATTAAATATTAGGGATGCACAAATGTCCAAATTCTGGCCAATAATGGAAAGCCAATAATTGTGATGTCATGGCCAACAATCCAAAAAAAAAGCCTGATAATAAAACTGTAATAACACTATACTACCATTCTAAATGTTGCAATCAGTAAAAAAATATTTGGAGGAAAAAACAATAAAAAAATAAGCAGATAAACTTTTTTCACCATTGATAACATTAATACAAAATGTTTCTTGAGCACCAAATCAGCATATTAGAATGTTTTCTGAAGGATCATGTGACAATGAAGACTGGAGTAATGATGCTGACAATTCAGTTTTGCCATGTCAGGAATAAATTACATTTTAAAATATTTTAAAATAGAAAACTGTTATTTTAAATTGAATAATATTTCACAATATTACTTTATGTATTTTTGATCAAATAAATGCAGCCTAAACACAAGAGACTTTGAGTTGTATACAGACCCAAATAGTTGTATACAACTGAGTTGTATACCCACCCTAAACTTTTGAATGGTACTTATTTCAATTATATGTGTTCTTAATAGTGCAGAGAAAATATCTCATGACCAATTCTTTCTTTCTTTCTTTCTTTCTTTCTTTCTTTTGCAATGAAACTTATGGTGTTTGTGGTGACAGTATTAAAAAAAACAGAAAACAGAAGGGAGAAAATAACAATATTTATGTGGATAACTGGACGTTATTTAACTGAGGTTATTTAAACAAATTTAAAAAACATAACTGATAACTTAGCTTCATTTGAAGTTATTGCTAAAGTACAGTGCAGTTATAATCTGTGTACTATGTCATGATGGATTAATGTGACATGGCAGAAAAACATACTGCCTCAGTGCCTCACCACATGACTGAATGTCACAACACATTATTTTTCATGCTGTTAGACTTATTTTGATATTAAGCTTGAAATGCATAAAAAATATTTCAGATTTGAAACTGAAATACTTCTATATATGTGTTCTTAATAGTGCAGAGAAAATATCTCATGACCAATTCTTTCTTTCTTTCTTTCTTTCTTTCTTTCTTTCTTTCTTTCTTTCTTTTGCAATGAAACATATGGTGTTTGTGGTGACAGTATTAAAAAAAACAGAAAACAGAAGGGGGAAAATAACAATATTTATGTGGATAACTGGACGTTATTTAACTGAGGTTATTTAAACAAATTTAAAAAACATAACTGATAACTTAGCTTCATTTGAAGTTATTGCTAAAGTACAGTGCAGTTATAATCTGTGTACTATGTCATGATGGATTAATGTGACATGGCAGAAAAACATACTGCCTCAGTGCCTCACCACATGACTGAATGTCACAACACATTATTTTTCATGCTGTTAGACTTATTTTGATATTAAGCTTGAAATGCATAAAAAATATTTCAGATTTGAAACTGAAATACTTCTACAAATGCATTATTCAACCAATAATAATAGACAGTTTCTCCTTTTGATCCATATGCTGTATGACACCCTGGACACATGGGAATCACATTACATCTGCCATACTTTCGTATCCTACATTTGTATGGATGTATCTGGTATGTAGAGAGTGCCAGTGTGAGATGGGCGTCCTTATGCATATCTCACACAGCATGAGCTCAACATGAGCATCATCAGCCTCTCCAGGACCAGTGAGAATGAGATGATGAGCTGCCACAGGAAGCGACAGAGAGAGATTTGACATGGCCCGTCTGCTCCAGACCTTACACACTCCTCAGTGGATTCTTCCCTCTCTCCTTCCATCTATCTGCATCCCTCATTCTTTCATGTTTTTGAACCAGCCTCCTGCTGTATGTGTTTCTCCATCCATCTCCTCTCCTCCAGAGTTCAGTGTTTTCGTTCCTCTCCTGAGGTTAGCGGTTCTGGTTTAGCATTCCTGCTCTCTCTTCAAAACGCGTAAACACACACACTGAGCAATATATTCAATATTTAGAATATATTTGCAGTGATAAATAAGCGACGTTATAAATATTACAATAATCATAATATATATATATATATATATATATAATTATTATTATTATTTTTTTATATTGCCCAGCCCTGACACATGCACTGTGTTTTTTGGAGAGGAGGGGGTTGTTGCCACATTGCCCCAAATCCCTGTGGAGGATTCTTAATGTCAGAGCTGCTCAGAGAGAGAGAGAGAACAGAGAAGTGTAGAGCCTGAGAAGAAGAGGCATTTGAATGAATTATATCATCTGTGGTTGCTAGGGTGTTCTGGGAGGTTGCTAGGTGTTTGCATACTGGCCCAAGTCAAAACAGCCCACTCTTAAAGAGATAGTTCACCCATAAATCAAAAAGTCATCATTATTTACTCACCCTCATGTTGTTCCAAACCTGCATGACTTTCTTTCTTATGTGTAACATAAAAAAAGTTATTTTGAGAATTGTGTCAGTGTTTTTTTTTTCTTTTTTCGTACAATTGAACTCAGTGGTCACCAAAATGGTTTGTTTTGTTTCAAAACATCTTCTTTCAGGTTCTGCAGAATGGCATGAGGGTGAGTAAATTATTGCAGGATTTTTATTTTTGAGTTAACTATCCCTTTAAGTCTCTGATATTCTGGTCTCCAGATATGACTTGGTGACTTCATTGTACAGGTTTGGACTTATGTACAGTTTTTCAGTGAATTTTAAGAATTAATGTAATCAGGAATATTGCATAAAGGCAAAAGATTACCCCACACAGATTTTGCAACAAGTTCAAGCTGACTGCATTAACCAACAGAATTCTGCTTGGTTTGACTGTCTACATATATCACTGCACTATTGACTATAGACAATGGACCATGAAATTTCAACGAGAATTCGCTTAATGACCACATCTTAAGTCTAGGGATTTTTCCACATGTTTTGTTTTTATCATCCACTAAGTGAAAATCGAAATCACCAAAAGTCAGGCATTGAGTTACGAACTTCAATATTATTGTTAAGCGTCTGTTCAAATCCCTAATCCTAAGTATAAACAATAGTAATAGTGTACTTGCCTTAGCAAGCACCACTAATTAGAGATAAGATAATGAAAAAGAAAGAGCGGATGAAAGATAACAGGAAAGAGGCAATGGATCAAAGAAAAGAGGATTGAGTGAGTGAGTGAGCGAGAGAGAGAGTGGAGGAGGAGTGCCTCCCCTTCCCATAGCAACCGTTGGCAGCGATCGGCTCCAGCCTGTTGTCTTCCATGTGAGGTGCCGTAGTACAAACGGACACACACACTGACGCGTGGATCTCTCCTCAGCAACACACAGCAGCTTCGTATATCAAACTCAGATATGTTTGGCTCCCTTCATAATCAGTAAGGAGAGATCAGGCGAGTGGTGGCAGGCGAGTGAAGGGGAGTGACAGAGAAAGTGAAGAGAGCGGGGGAGCGTTCGGAGGAGGCGCAGCACTGGAGGAGACGACAGGCGGGGGGATGGAGCACCTGAGCACTCGCGAGCTGCCCAGGCTCTCCTGGATAGACACGCTCTACAGCAGTATGTACTAACTGCCTCTTTCGTCCTCGTTTCAGCATCTCTGCACGCGTGTGTGTGTGTGTATGTGAGTTGTGCTGAATTTGCCTGTGCTAATATTGTTATCTGTATGTGAATGAGGCTCTCAGACATCTTGTACTTACTAACTGTTTGATCTGTGATGACTGTCAGGCCTTATTAAACAAGTACAGTGGTATATATCAAAGTACCCTGTTAACCAATATATGTCACTAGTACTATAGTATCACTTCAGTGCTTTTGTTGTAAGTAAAAAGTCCAGCTGACTATACAAGTCATTCCTACTTATTCCTTCTTTTTTCCTATTTCTTCAAATTTTTCTTGTCTTCCCTTTCTCCTGTCTTTTTCCTTTCTCTTCCTTCTTTTTTCTTTTCCCCCTTTTTGAGCCATCTTTATTTTTGTTCCCTCTTTTTTTCCTTCTCTCTTCCCTCTTTTCTCTTTATTTCCTCTTTTATTTTTTATGTTTTCCTTGTTTTCCTTGTACCACCTAATTTCTTTCTTTCTTTCTTTCTTTCTTTCTTTCTTTCTTTCTTTCTTTCTTTCTTTCCTGTCATCCTTCCGGTGTTGTTATTGTTAACTAAAACTATTAAAAACTATTAAAAATATGTTTTTTTGTAATTGAAATAAAGTTTAAATAAATTAAAATATACATAATAGAAACATAAAAAAATAGAAATGTTGCCTTGGCAACTAACTGAAATTAGTTATTAAAGTACTAAAAAAAATAAAAGAAAAGAAAACATGAAAATAAAAGCTAATTCAAAATATTACTAAATATTATAAGATAAATAATGCTAAAATAACACCGTTTCCTTTTCATCCCTGTTTCTCATCCTTCTCTCTACTTCTTTTTCCTTCTTTGTTTCCGTTTTCCCTCTCTCATTCCTTTCTTCCTTCTCTTCATTTTTCTACTTTCTTTGTTCATTCTTTCTAACCTTTTTTCACTTTCTTCCTTCTTTCATCCCTCTTTTCTCTTGTCGTTCTCTCCCTTTTTTTGTTCTTGCATCCTTGTCTTATGTTGTATCTTTCTATATTGTTTCCTTCTCTTTTCCCTTTCTTCCCACTATCATCCCTGTCTTCCCTCTCTTTTCCTTCTCTCTTACCTTTTCCATCTTTCTGCCCTTTTTCCACCTCTCTTATCCCTGTCCCTTTTCTACCTTCTCTTTTCCTTCTCTTACTTCTTTTCCCTTTCTTCTCTCATCCCTGTTTTCTCTTATCATTTGTCACCTATGGTTTTCCTTTTCTCATGCCTGTCTTCTCCTCACTTCTGTCTACCTTCTCTTTTTCTTCTCTCTTCCCTCTCATCCTTCCATTTCCTATCACTTCAGGTCACATAAAAATATACATCATTTCCATGGTTGACTTTGGTATACAAAATTTGTTTGTATGAGACCCAAAGTACATGCTGTTCTCATGAATAATCAAATGTTGTGTTGACTGTTTACAGTCAGATGGGCTCTTTATCTCTGGGTGGAAGTCATGTGGGCAGAAGCGGTCAGCAGGGGTTTGTGGGTAATGCTGGACTGAGGAGATGCACTTGTTGTGGTTGTTTAGTCTGCCATTCATTTGCTCTGGCTGTAAGGTTGAGTTACATAAAGGACTTTCAGAGAATGTTAAATGGAGGAAAGCCTGGCAGAAACGCAGGGATGGAGAGGTAATGGAGCGGTGAGAGAGAGAGAGGGCTTATTTCATTCACTACAGAGAATCCATTGAGGAGTTAACCAGGAAGGCACTAATCTACCACAACCCCCCTCCGTAATTTCACACTGAATTATATGAGATTTGTGTGTGTTTGTGCATGAGTGACAGTGTGTGTGTGTGTGTGTGAGGGTCTGTATGATAATGTATATAATTGGTAATTCAGGAAAAGGGGCAATCGCCCCACAAGATGTTATTAGTTTCACCCCTCATCCTCCCATATTTACACCCTCACATGACGTGTGTGTGTGTGTGTGTGTGAGAGGTTAGTGCATGTTAATATTACCATGTCAGTGCTTCAGGACTGAGGGAGCAGGAGTTGTTTTACTAACCATGGTTCATGGTATGTGTTCATCAGCCTGTTTTGAGCACCATAGTAGAGAAAGAACACTGATTATTTCAGTAAAAAAAATGATTACAAATATTGGTATCTTTTTTTTTTTTTATAGAGAAAGAAAAGGAGATTTTAAGAGAACAAAAGAGCAAGAGAACAGTGAGAGACTTCAGCGCCTGATATGTAGATATTTTCAGAGCAAATTACCTCACAGGGGTAAAACATCTCTTCAGCAGGATGCATTCAGCTTTTGTCTGGTTTTGATGACCTTACCAATGAAGAGACCATTAAAAACAAAAACCCAAATCAAAGCCCTCCTCAGTCTCTGTCAGCCATGAGCTCTTTAACAAATTACCCCACCACTCATTAACATACACTAACAAGACTCATTAACTGCTTTGTAACAATAACAGTGTTTTGGGGTTCATTTTGACTCTGTTTTTATTGTTTGAACCGTTTTTGTTCAGCACTGAAGGTACAGCCTTGTTAAAAAAGGAAAAAAGTACAGCCATTTAATAATTTATAGGCATTATTAAATATTAAAAGGCTTTCTTGCTTAATAAAGGATGTACATTTCAAATGACGTGATGTTTCCGTAGAGACTAATATCAATAGTAGTGAGAGTATATTAACAGCAGCAAATATAATCCTATTTGATGTTTTCATAACATGCCAATGGGGAATTCACGTTGCCAGATTTTTTTCTCATGAAAGCATAAAAATAAAATTCATTAGTCATCGTTGTATTTATGTATCTCTTCATCAGTTTGTTTATCTGTTAATTTCAGGTCTGTCTCTAGAATGTAAATTGATTCTGGTTATTACAGCCATATATTCAGTTGATCTCAGTGGATCTGTCTTCCACCTCCTCACAGCATTTTCTCCATTTGCCTCGCTGATATCATCTCCTGCCCCCTCTACACTCTTTCTCTGCTCTGTTGTCATGGTATCCTCTGTTCAGGGTGGTTGAGAGGCAGCAAACTTAGTCAGACATTGATGTGGAGTGTGTGTGTGTGTTCAGGTCCAGCAGCTGTGGTCAAACTCTCTTTGTTAGACTGAATCAGGCTGGTAGAACATGCGTCTCGTGGGATTATTCTCTCTCACTGAGATATTCCATCCTCCTGTCACTTCCTGTATATCTGCATCTCTTTTTGAATTCCTGTTGTGTGTCGGATTCAACACACACACACACACATACACACACACACACACGCACGCACGCACACACATTCTCACACTCAAATCCTCTCCTTTAGAGTCTCCCAGCTATCATATTGGTGTTACGTATGTTATCTGGAGTGAGTTGAGCACTCTGTAGAGCTGTAGTTGTGATGCTGTTAGATACTGACACACTCTTTTCCATTTTTGTTCTCTCTGGGGGTGTTTTTCCTTTCTTTTCAGTAATAAATCAAGGTAATTTGTTGTAATCAAACCCTTTTATAAACTAAAAACCCCTTTTTGAAAAGCACTCAGTAGAATTTGAGGAAAATGTGAGTCAAAATGCACTGTAAATGTGTGGTCACATTTACAGTTGTTCAGTGAAATTTTGCAATGAAATTCAGTAATTTCAATAGGAATCTACACAGTCTGGAAGTTGAAAAATTCCCAACACAGATTTCACATTGGGTTCAGTTGGTGATGAAAATTTGCCACATTGACCAACAGACATCTGCTTGGTTTGAAAGTGACTTCTGTGTGAGAGAGCGGGGCTTCATACATTGCTATACTTGACAGTATAGACGATTTACCTTTTTTGCATGCAAAATTGATGTGAAATTTCTCAAACGTGACCATACCTTAACTGCTCTAGGTTGTTGTCGGTGGTTGCTTACGGGCAGAAAAAAGCCCACACTTAAAGGGATAGTCCAGCCAAAAATGAAACTTCTGTCATCATTTACTCACCCTTGAAGAATTTTGATATCTTAACAGTTTCAGTTCCTATTGACTTCCATTGTATGGAATTTGACAAACAATACAAGTCTAAAATACAAATCTAAGACAATGGCAACCAAAACGGTTTGGCCACTAACATTCTTCAAAATATCTTCTTTTGTGTTCATCAGAAGAAAGAAAATCATACATGTTTTAAATGACATGAGGGTGAAAAAAAAGATTTTTGGGTGGACTATTGCTTTAAGTCTCTAGGATGTTCTGGTCACTGGATTTTACTCAATTCACTCCTTATATTTTTCTGCAGTTTTAGCATCTGGAAGGTCAAAATTGCTAATCTCTTAACTTAGAAAAGCACTAGCACACCTCTTATCAATAAGCCACATGATTTTAGGTGTCATTCAGTCCCATAGAATAATCTTAGCAAGGCACACAAAGGACTCTCAAATGTAAACCGTTTCATACAGCCATCTTTATCATCCTGTAGTCCACAATACCCATCATAATTCCCTTTGTGTCAATTAGTTTCAGAGGCACACAGCAATATTGAGCACAGTTGCTCTCTTGTGACTGTACACGAGCATCAGAAGAGCTCTGTTACATAAGAGAGAGAAAGAGAGGGAGAGAGAGACATACCTACTACAGGAGGGACATTGACATTTACGGATGTTTTCTCAGCAAACCCGCTTACAAGAAAGTGCACATACTGTGCTAGTGGCATTTATTAAAGCAGCTAGTCAAGAACACAAGTGCAGTACTAAAGCTGGTTGTCAAGTGTGTGAACGAGCAGTAGAGTCTGTGTAATTCTGCTGACTGGAGAGGCTCTTAACAGTGATTTGAGAGGTGTGCAGGGGTCAGGGGTCTGAAAGAAGGTGTATTTAAGTTGAGTTTTTAGGCTTGATGTGAAGCAGAATATAAAATATTAATTTACAGAATTTTTTCCAGTATTTATTTTTATTACACTAATATAGTTTCAAAAACAAGGAAGACAATTTCATTAATAATAATAATAATAATAATAATTTATCTGTTGTTAATCCTTATAAATTTACCACATTAAAATTGAATTCAGCAGCATGCAATCTCAGAACTGTTCTGAAGCTAGTAGAGACAGTCGCTCTTTTGTTCTTACATAATGCTGCACTGATTTGATGTTAGTGGGTCTGTAGTTCCTCTTTAGTTTCATGCTGAGGTCACATCCTGCTGTAGTGAGTGAAGACTAGAATGTTGTTTAGCTTGAAATCATATCACTCCAATGAAGAACTTAAGTCTATGTATATAAAGTATTTGCAAGGGAGTGCATGTGTGATGTAGTTTATTAAAATACAATTAGAATGCTCTTGAAATTCAAAATGTACTGGGCTATTTTTCCCCCATGAGTGTTTTCTTATAATAAACCAAATATAGTTAAGCAATCACACAAGCAAGTGTGCTGTTTTTCCCAAATATTCCCAAATTTTGAATATCAGTTGTCAACAGTTCAATAGACAAGTTTACATTTTGAGATGCATTTTAGCTGCAATATTCGCATGGTCTGTTCTTGTTTTATTTTGTCAACAAAAATTTCGAAATGTGCTTTTTGAAATGTATTCATATTTAAAGTATAATTTCATTTTTTTAAAATCATTTCACAATTAAGCCACCTCTGAGCTTCATTTAACAGTCTGTATATAGTAAATACATCTAAATGCCATTTCCGATGCAGCTTCTGTGCCACTTCTGCAGTGCTAAGATGGATTTTGTTAATACTGATTTTATTTGATTGGGAACACGGTCTTTTTATTCTAATTTAATTTATTTATTAAATATAAGAATTTCGCTTAATAATGTCCCACACTTTATTATATCATCATTCATGGATATTTCTTAGTTTAATGTGTCGATAAGTAGCACTGTGCTGCGTGGATATAAATTATTTACATATCGCAATATACATGATATAGCAAAATCTCTATCGATTGACACTTTATGCCGTTGCTACGATTAGGGCTGCATAATATTGAAGAAAAATGCAGTATATAGTTAGTTATATTAACCTGAAAACTTACCATCAAGAACATTCAGGTACACACAACCCCAAGTCACATGCACAGTCTGTTCTCTTTTATCTGCCTTGATAGGCGTAGCTTGACGTTTGAGCTTGTGGGGGTCCAAACCAAGCCAGTCGATTTGGTCAGTCACACTTTTTAAATACATTTTAGTTTTTCTATAGTAAACTTACAAATTCACACTCCATGTTTTTACTGTGATTATATTGAGCAGCAGCAAGCGCGTGAGGATGTCATGGCAACCAGATACATCGCACATTAATTACTTGCGCTATGCCTATTTTTGATGCGCTATATAAACATGTTGAAAATAATGCACTATAAACACGTTTGCCAACAGAATATCAAAGTAGGCTTTTATTAAAGGGATAGTTCACCCAAAAATGAAAATTAGCCCATGATTTAGGCTACTCACCCTCAGGGCATCCTGTATCTGACATTCCTCTTTCAGACGAATCCAACAAGCTGTATAATGGCAGTGAATGGTGTCCCTGTTTTTGAAGCCTAAAAAACTGCATCCATCCATCATAAAACTACTCCACATGGCTCCGGGGTGTTAATAAAGGCCTTCTGAAGCGAAACAATGCGTTCGTGTAAGAAAAATATAGAGTTTTAAAAAATCTTCGAACATCTTTTCATAAACGCGCCTGCTTGAGTGACCGGAAGCTGGAGATTACAGTTTATACATTTTTTAAAAATCAATATTTTTCTTACACTAATGCATCGTTTTGCTTCAGAAGGCCTTTATTAACACCCCGGAGCCATGTGGAGTAGTTTTATGATGGATGGATGCAGTTTTTTAGGCTTCAAAAACAGGGGCACCATTCACTGCCATTACAGCTTGGAAGAGCCAGGACAATTTTAAATATAACTGCGATTGTGTTCGTCTGAAAGAGGAAAGTCAGATACGCCTAGGATGCCCTGAGGGTGAGTAAATCATGAGCTAATTTTCATTTTTGGGTGAACTATCCCTTTAAACAAATCAAGGAGTGAATTTCTCACACACTGCTTTAAAACCGATATCTACTGGACATGATTCAAGTTTAATGCATAATATCAGGCACACAAACACTTCATAGTCTATTTAGAAATTCTTACTGAAAATAGGTGATTAAGCAGTTTGTATTGTAAAATCTATTTTTGGGTTTTGTTTTGTGTAAATCAAATAACATTTGGATGTAAATGGTCCTCTTCCTGATGTTACTGTAGAAAACCCAGCCGCTACAGTGGAGCGTCCTGCGTATCACCTTTATGAGACTGTCCGGGTCTGGAGTCATCAAGCACGGCATCAGCATCGGCATCTTCATCTGATTTAATTTTGGTTAAGTCCAGATTTCTCTGCAGTTGTTGTACGTTGTAAAAACAGTGAATATCCATTCACGCCATGCAACAGGCAAGCAGTAAATACTATAGGCTATTATCCATCAAAATGCAGATTCGTCACGCCACAACTTCTTACGGAAATGAGATTGGGAAGCATTAGTAAGTTTGATTTGATCTATTAATTTATTTACAAAATAACAATTTAAAATGTATTAAAATAACTACATTGTATGAATATTTACTTTTGAGTTGAAAAATATTGATAAAATTTTTTAAGTAAAATCTTTCAGTCGCTTTCAGTTGCAATAATTTAGCATATGCCACTGTGATATGCATATCACAATTTGTACATTTGTAATATTTAAATAATTTGATGTGTGTCATGCAGCTCTATCTACAATATATATCGCTGTATCACCCAGACTAATGACCGACTATTAGAACTTGTTTCATGAACACATACAAAATAAACACATACATGAAAACGTACAAAATAAAGCATTCATTTCAATATTCAGTCTTCCATCCAGTCCTATACAGAGCATGTTGGGAACTACAAATCCTTACCCAGTTTATGCAATTTTACATTAACATCAGCGAAAATTATTCATATAGTCTCAATGAAAATGTATTAACCCTCTACCGCATGGTGTGGCCATATGGCAACATGCTCTTTGTGTTCATTTCCTTGCCACTGTCTCTTTAAGAGAACATTCTCGGTTTTTTTTGTTGGAAAGAGAAGACCTTAGTTTAGCTAATGATGTGCTTTGGTTAAGTCACATGACATGCAGTTTTTTGAAAAATATTAACTATAAGTAAACTTACACTTATTCTAAGTTAGATCCACTATTGTATGCTGTTGCCGTATGGCAACATATCATAAAGTACCTTAAAATAATATTTTTTTAATAATTATTTTTTTTTTACAGCACTTCAAGTTAAGCCATTCTAAGAAAAGTCAAATATTTTTTTCTATAGGTCTATCATAATGCATGCGGTAGAGGGTTAAGAAATATGATGGATAAATGTGATTTAGTGGATGTATGGAGAGAAAGAAACGAAGGGATAATAGAATATTCAAGACAACAGTTGGTG
>NW_015665038.1:87582-102266 GCF_001515625.1 Sinocyclocheilus rhinocerous
TTTTTTTTTTACAGCACTTCAAGTTAAGCCATTCTAAGAAAAGTCAAATATTTTTTTCTATAGGTCTATCATAATGCATGCGGTAGAGGGTTAAGTAAACCTCTGTTTTAAAAAATATAAATGGATGTTAAAATAATTTTCGACTGAAGAGACACAAATTGGCTGTTGATTTATGTGCAGTTCTGAGCTTGATTCATTTAATATAAAATGTTTAAGCATTAAATTTATATCATACGTATGCATAATTAGATCTCTGAGCCCTGACTCATATGCCTTTTGGTTCTTTGTCCACCAAGGAGCGTGTGTGTGTGTGTGTGTGTGTGTGTGTGTGTGTGTGTGTTGTCATGGTTGAAGACATGCCCTGCCCTGCCCTTCCTGGCTGGTAACTGGGGACCTCTTAACTCTGCCCTCAGATTGTTAACCAATCAGAGCGCAGCATCACAGACCACACACCAGACAGCTCAGCCAATGGGACCTCTGGCCTCTTTTTACTCCACCGGGGAGTCGAGGCGTGATTAAGCATTCAGGCCAGTCAAGAGGAATAGTGGAGAAAGGGGTGGGTAGGAGGAGGATGAGAGGAGGCTTGGCCATCCTTTAGTAAGAGAGCAGCCATGAGGAGCACTCTCACCGCAGGGGTTCTCCTCTCTCCTCTTTTACCTCCAATCATTTCCAACCTTTCAGGTGTTTCCAGCCTTGCACATTTCAGTCATTTTTTTTTTTTACTTTTCATTAACTGTATTAGACTAAAAGTTCTTGATGGCATAATATCCATTGACCACTGATATGTATTTGCTAATGTTCTCGGGGGTTGAAACGGGGTTTCTAAGTGGTTGCTAGGGTGTTCTGGGTGATTACATTCTAGTAGGTAAAAAGAATACACCTCTAAGTCTCGATGATGGCTTTGGTCCCTCCTTCAGTGTTTTGTTGAAAGTGTTATTGTCCATTAGGTCAAAATCATAAATCTGATCAAGTAACGGTGATGCTTATCTAATGATCTGTAGCTATGAGTTTTTGCTCAGCTTTGAACTTTGAGGCTCTTGCTAATAGAAGCTTTGATGGGGAGATCACAGTCTTTGTCTTCACTCTGTTAAGTTAATATCAGAGCCACAGGCTCATGTTCTAAAGATGTCATCTTTCCAGACCAGACTAATCTGCTTTGAAGACAACTGATCAATGTCAGAGATCCCCAATGGCACAATTACAGCTCACACCCTCCATGTTTATTCACTCCTTTCTTTGTGTTTGTCTTTTTCCTCTTATCTTTTTCTTCTTCGTTTATCTTCTCCTCTTCCTCCTCTTTATTCATCTTCATGCTCTCCTTCTTCTTTTCTTCTCCACTTTCTCATCCACCGTCTCCTCCTCCTTCCCATTCGTCTTCTTTCTCATCTTCTTATTATTCTTAACCTTCTTCTCTTCCTTCTCCTTATTCTTCATTGCCTCCTTCTCCACCTTCTCCTTCTTGTTCACCACCTTCTTCTTCTTTTCATTCTCTTTTTCTTCTTCATCAGTGGTAAAGCAGTTCTGATGTGTTATTTTGTTTATGCAGAACCCGAGCCTCAAAACAAAAACTTAATTAACAAAAACTTTAGCCTTGGAAGATGTGGTATTTCCTCCTGGAAATGCAAATCTGGTTTCTCCCATCTCCCTTCAATATTTTAAGAATATCTTCCTCCTTTTCTCTTTTCCTTGCTGTTGTCAAATTTTAGGCATGTTTTAATCATGAGACATACATGTAAATTCAGGCTTGTTTTCACATGTATTCTTTCAGTAGGTTATGCCTTGTTTTTTTGAGAGTGGTTGAACGTTGAACATCGTCGGTTACACAGCTTCAGGAAACACAATCAACAGGGAGTTTGAAGTTTGCAGTTTGACTGAATCTGCTTAAAGACTTCTGAAGGACTTCTGCTCTCCATTCATCCATGCATTGCTCCCTCATCACTCATACTGCCAGAGATTGATTGACGTGTCTGTGTTTGGTACCAAGCTGATATGAAACGAGATTTCGTTGGCTGAGCAAAATTGATTCACGTCAGTAATCTGCAGAGATGGAAATATGTATACTGGCGCCGTACAGACACTGATTTAATGTGTGTTCTTTCCTGTATACAGTGAACGAGAGACGATACAAACAAAATCACTTTGCCTGCACATGAAAAACACCTCCGCTTCAGATAATTTGTCATTTCATTCACACAGCGTGTGTACAGCTGCTGTCAGAAAGACACTCACAGCCTTCATAACGCACACTAAAACAACTCTGACTTTCCCCTGAGAACCGTGTGGAGATGTATTCACTCTTATTAGAATTGCAAACTATCCATTGCACTGGGTTCACTGGATGATGTTCGGATCTTTTAAATGAAATTCATGACCATATTAAATGCTGCCTGTGGAAGACCTGTCAGCCAGTGACCCCTTAATCATGACTGCATGTCAAGCCAGCGCTGTTCACTGACTTGAACTGTATCCTTCTAAATCAATATGGTTACACTTTGCAAATTAAATGGCAGCCAGTTTTCTCATTTTTTGTGTGTGTGTGTTTTCCTGACCTAACACCGCTTGAAATGTCTACTTTTCAACCTGGTGGTATTTGAGCATGCTTAAAAAGACATCTGGGTCGTGAACTGTGTATCTTACATCAGAGTTCTCTGAAGTCTGTCTGTAATGACCGACCTGCATTGACAGACATCAGCACTGCATTCTATGAGAGGAACACTGCTGACAAGCCTTTTATGCAGTTGTTATGCAACATGCCCACTTGCTTTACCCCTCTATTTTTTCCTTTCCATTTTTTAAGGAAGTACAAAGGTAAATAGTCAAGCACTACAGGTTCTTCCAGTACTCCCATAAACACTCTATGAGGCTGCCCAGGGGGTGAAGATAAGTTTTAACCTGTGCTGAAATTATTCCTTAGAGCAGTGGTTCTCAACCCGCGGCCCGTCACGAATTCAAATGCGGCCCACCATGCTGAACACAATTAAAAAAATAACTTTCAGTTTTACAATTCATTTGAGTTTTTACATTAATTTAAAAATGTACTAAACAAATATAAGCTTTAATGTTTTTGTTATGTAAAATAATTTTGTTTTTCATATATTATTTTCAGACATGAGCAGTACTCACATAGCCTAATTAACGTTACGCATTTAACTTGACAGTCGCGGCAGCACGGTCTCGTGTTGTTTTTGCACCAGCGCTGCAATTTTTATTTTTTTTTATCACTAATTGATGGATGTCTAAAATATAAAAATAGGAGAAGCCTAAAACAAACCCGATGCCTGGCCTGCGTCTGAACTATGACGTGAAAATTGTCCTGAAGCCCGGCCTGAGGGGCGTAAAAAAAATCGGGGCCCATCGGGCCCGGGCTGAAATGCAGGGCTTTAGTTCAGGCAAAAGGAAACACCCATACTATGCAGCAATCATCCCTAATTGCAGAAATGTGACAAAACATCTCTGGAGAGAACCTCAGATTATTAAATTCGATAGTGCTTTCCATATTTGAATCAACATAGGCTACATTTGTGAACGCACATTTTCTGCAATGTCGCGCGTCAAGTCACGCTTCCGTGCGCGTCTTACAGACTGCAACTTACAATTGCAACTTCATTGTGCTGTTACTCCTTTCGAGCCGAATTTCACAAAATTGGTCAGCTCCCGACAGCATCAGGTGTTTTATTAATGGTGAGTATAATTATTTATTTATTTATTTCAATGAATGTAATCGATTAGATATCATAATATTTAGGCTATAATAGGCTATTATAAATCTGGTTGGTTTGTATTGGTGACATAATATGTAAATGATAATCAACATAGGCTACATTTGTGAACGCACATTTTCTGCAATGTCGCGCGTCAAGTCACGCTTCCGTGCGCGTCTTACAGACTGCAACTTACAATTGCAACTTCATTGTGCTGTTACTCCTTTCGAGCCAAATTTCACAAAATTGGTCAGCTCCTGACAGCATCAGGTGTTTTATTAATGGAGAGTATAATTATTTATTTATTTATATATTTCAATGAATGTAATCGATTAGATATCATAATATTTAGGCTATAATAGGCTATTATAAATCTGGTTGGTTTGTATTGGTGACATAATATGTAAATGATATGCGTGCGCCCCGTGAGACTTGCACTTGGACCATAGTGCGGCCCAGTGGAAAAAAAGGTTGAGAACCACTGCCTTAGAGAAAGGATCAGCTGATCAAGTCACCCAGCCACTCATCCTTTTTTTTGCTTTTGTTTGCTTGATTTTTGTTTTGTGTGATTTTTTATGCTTCAATTTGGTTGGTTAATGTGTGTTATACTTGTTAGCTTTGTTTTGTTTTATTTGCTTTGTGCTGTTTTACTTTTATTTTTTTTTTGGCTTTTGCCACTTTATATTCATGGGAATGTAGTGAGAGGTCAAGAATTAAGATGTGACATGACATGCTGAATTCAAATCTAGTTTTCCCACAAATTGATTTTCTTTTCTGATTTTTCAACCATTCTGATGGGTTTGATACACAATGACTTTAAGGCAATTAAGTCACTGCTACTTCTGAACACTGTCTACTCTTTACTGTAAGTTCTGCTAGGTTTTTGTTTTGGGGTGAACTAACTCAAGTTTGCAGAATTCTTTAAGAGTGTTTCACCTCTGGCTGATGTCACAAGCTTAATATGTTAACTGACATTTTCCCCTTGGTTGCCTGGCATGTTTTGTACTCCTGTAATCAGGATAATTAAATCTTTCTAATTAAAAGCCCTCCAAACTTCAAGTTCACCATGACATTGCATCACTCAGAGTAATAATGATGCTGGGAGCGGTGCTGGTCCTGCAACAATGTTAACGTGAAGGTTTTAGATCTCATCAAAAATGTATGACTTTACGACTGTGACCTTTTGTCTCTGGTCTGTTTAAAACTGCTTTGTTTTCTAGTAACACACATCCTGTATGAGCCCTGTGGCCAATTGCATTAACTTTGCCTCTGTGTTAAGACAGTGTCTTAAATGGGTCATATGATGTTGCTAAAAAGAACATTATTTTGTGTATTGAAATGTGTTTATGAATGAATGAATGAATGATGCATTTATATAACGCTTTATTGTGTATTGTTGTACACCCAAAGCGCTTTAGAATCATGTGGGGGGGTCTCTCCTCAACCACCACCAGTGTGCAGCATCCACTTGGATGCTGCGACAGCAGCGCCAGTGCGCTCACCACACACCAGCTACAGGTGGAGAGGAGAGAAAGTCATAGATTGACAAAGGCCAGGGGGGCAATTTGGCCAGGACACCGGGGTTACACCCCTACTCTTTACGAGAAGTGCCATGGGATTTTTAATGACCACAGAGAGTCAGGACCTCGGTTTAACGTCTCATCTGAAAGACGGTGCTTTTTTTGTCAGTATAGTGTCCCCATCACTATACTGGGGCGTTAGGACCCACACAGACCACAGGGTGAGCACCCCCTGCTGGCCTCACTAACACCTCTTCCAACAGCAACCTAGTTTTCCCAGGAGGTCTCCCATCCAGGTACTGACCAGGCTCAACCCTGCTTAGCTTCAGTGGGCAACCAGTCTTGGGCTGCAGGCTGATATGGCTGTGGTTTATGCGGTTTAAGGTTCATAAAACACATTATTGTTTCTCCTCTATGCCCCGCCTTTCTGAAACGGGTCGACTGAGCAACTAGCAGTTAGCTAAGCGGTATTCAGTCTTATTTTTTGGATTCAACATAGTCTAATCTACATCTTTATGTAACCGAATTTAAAACATATTTACAGTGTAACAACGTTCGTAGATCAGGAAGCGGGAACCGGTGAACATTTAAACACAAAACTTTAATAAACAAATGAACGAACACAAAACGAAAGTAAAAGCGGCAGCCCCTCACAGACGACTGCCGCATAAAATAACAACATAAAATACAGGCCTGGTCCTTTCTCATCTTTCACTGTCGTCACTCCTCCTTTTGTCCTTCTGGAGCTCCTCCGTGGGACTCGAGTGAGTGGCTCAGGTTTCGCTCATTATCATTTACTCCACCTGCCTCGCTCTGCTCCCACTGCTCTCGGCCCTGCCCCACTAGTCATAAACAGTCTTAAAGAAAAAATAATGATTACTAACTTGTAATCATTGGTCAGGTACTATGGACTTCAGCTACACATTCACTATACACTATCTGAATTGAATCCAAGGGAGACACAGTGAACAACACTGTAAAATAATAAATTCACATGACAATTTACAATACTTTTTTGTGTTAAAGATGCTTTTTTTAACACAAAAATGAACACGGAGTGTGACATTGCTCCACTAGTCATGTCTTTTTTTTTTATTTGGAGAAATGATTGCTTTAATGAATCAATTGAATCGATTATTGAATCTGTCTGAATTATTGATCTGAATTATTGAAAGTGATTTCACATTTGTTAGGTTTGTGAGATAATCTTAGTTTTTCTTTATATTACAGTGTGTAGTTAAAGATACACACTCACAACATTTTAATACTTAGCATATGTTTACAGTACGTGTGGCGTGCTTTGGGAGCTTGCTGACCTACAAAGTAAAGCCTTCTGACTGAATCTGAGCAGATGAAGAATGTGTTCGTATTGTGATTTAAACGGACATCTCTCTCACTCTCTTCCTCCCTGCGCTTTGTCATCCGGCTCATACCCAGTGGTGGAATCTCTGGGAGTCTTGTACAAGTAATTACTGAAGAGTCATGTCATCTCCATCCGGGGGAATCGGAATAATTAGGACATATGGGGGATATGGGTGACTGTTGCCATGGCGACAGCGTGAGGTGCTTGCTTATGGTATTTACAACACATCACTTATCTTCTTGAGTGCAGGCCTGCTTCACATAATCTCAGGAGTGTCTCTGTCATTTTTTATGTCTTTCTCTCTCTCTCTCTCTCTCTCTCTCTCTGCTTTGAATCAATCAGAGTGTTCTTATATTGAGAAGCCCTTTATGCCATTATTGAGTTGTCAGGACCTTTGAAAGGTTAGGACATCTCCAGCAAGCTTTTCGTTGTGAGTGTTACTGTATAGTTTTTATTGCTGAATATAGATTTGTTGAATAAACTGGAGATTTGTAAATGTCAAAGTTTTTTTAAAGGGGTCATATGATGCTGCTAAAAATAACATTATTTTGTGTATTTGGTGTAATGAAATGTGTTTATGCGGTTTAAAGTTAAAAAAACAAACACAGAAACCGAATTTCAAGTTTTTATTTAGCTGAAAACTGGTTTATGTAATAATCAATGAATTGATTATTACATACAATTTGGTTGTATATCAAATTGAGATGTGTATGAACATATAAAAGTTCGCATAAGGCCATTTTTATATATAATTGTTTCTACTTCAATTTGTTTTTGAAATCTGAACTGTAATGAAAACTTGTTTTCATGACAGATTTATTCAAACATGCATTAAATAATGAAGACAGCAGCTTAGTAAAAATATAATGAATATGTAATATTATTACATGAGTAAGTTCTACTGTTTCTTTCAACATACCTTATGATGTTCATTTATGTTTATTTCATGCTACAACTACTAGTAGTAAAGAGTAAGAGATCATCGGTTCAAGTGCTGCTCAAACTGTGGAGGCTACAGCGATCTATCATGCCATATTAAAAAGCATCAAATCAACATTTATTGTTTGTTTGAATTTTGTGATAAAATTGACAGAATTTGAAAGCTCAGACTTTTGTTTCTAATCAAAAATTACAAAGCACAAAGCTTATTACGATTATTGGACAGAAGGCACTATGTTCACTATGAAGCCCGTTAGCGACCACAAAGATGATATGTTTCTGTAATCTGTGGTCCTGTAGCTTATCCACATTCACAACAATCAGTGAGTTTGGCCCTCCAAAACGTTTTTGCCCGAAATAGAAAATTAATTTGGCAGAATATTTTAGGTTGCTGAAATTTTGGTGCATCACTAGTTTTTATAGTAAGAGTGCAATTAACATCTTTGATAGCAAACAGTCTGTTGCTTTAGAGAAATAGCCAATACTCTATTGTTAACTTACAAGGAATGTTACAGTGGTTTTAATTGTGTGAATGGTAATGTTTTCAGTAAATACTGTCTAACACAAGGTGGCCGCGGGTCCTTAAAAGTCTTAAAATGTCTTAAATTCAGATTCGATGGGTCTTAAATATTTTCGGTCCCAATTCCGCAAAAAATTCTCCAGTCTATGACAGACTCAGGGACTGTTTGCAATCATTAGACAGACAGATTTCCCCCCGCTGTAGTTACTGCTACAGTTAGCTGACCAGCCTCCTAGCTAGTTTAAAATGGGTTAATGCAAGTTTACTGAAAAATGGCTCTAGAATTTTGCTTGCCCAACCGGACAAATAGCCTGTTTGACAAACAAATAACCAGTGACGCATCAAAACGTGAGAATGATTCTTCTGATTTTATTACATTCAACGTAAACAGCGATTGATAATGGATTGTGTATTTCTGGTATCAAGGTCGCGCTATTTAGGCTTGCGCTGCCTGTAAGAGACTTTTATGGAGAAATCAAATCAAATGAGTGTATGAAATGAGTAAAAGAGCTGAACAGGACACAAAGAAACTCACAGCAGAAACATACTGAGGTAAAAATTCAGAATGTTAAGTTTTTTATTTATAACATGATGTAGTTAAGCAACATACCATGACAAGGGAGCTAATTGCCGTATATTCTCACGATTGCAAATGTTACATTGATTTTACTTAAAATAAACAAGTAGTTAAGCGGTCACGTAATTAGGTTACTTACATTTTAGACACAATATTGACTGTTTTGTTCTGTTTCACCAACTAAAATAGTTCCAAACAAAGATCACAGAAGAAATATTGAGCAATCTCCAAGCAACACGCAGCAGTGTTTTGTTACTGAATGATTCCGCTAATGGTTGAATGAATGACTCAATGACTTACCGCCACCTACTAGCGGGGTTAGTATGTTTAAAAGTATGTATTCCCCCCTGCCAACATTTCTTATTTGTATATTCAAAACTGCATTTAAAACAATAATCGCATAATATTATTTATTGCAGTTGTAATTGTGTTCTTATCTGTAGACACCCTGTAACAACCATGCTTTTTAATACATAAGCAAAAAGAAAACTGACATAAAATCGAGGTGAGCTTTTGTTTTCGTCTCCAGTGCATTTGAATAACACTCCATTCACCCTGGACTCTCGCTCTCTCTTTCTCTTTCTCTCACTCTTGCTCTCTCTATCTTCTCTTCTCTTATCCTTCAGGTGTTTAATGATGCAGTCTGGAGTGCAGTAGAGACTCAAGCAGCCTGTTGACCTTTCAGATTTTCTCAAATCTCTCTGCATGAGGTTCAGCCTCCTCTGCTTGTTATGTGCAAGCTTGCAAGACCCAGTTCATTAATATTACTAAAACATCCTTTTTTTGTATAAATGGCCTTATTATTGTGGTATTAGAGATCAGCAGATCACCTGCATAGCCTCTTCCATTGCTTTGTCCAGTTTATCCCAAGATTGTGTGGTGGTTACTAAAGAATAATGATGATCTTAGAGGTGTTAATTAGAACAATTAATTGAAGAAATGAGCAAAACAACTAGATATATACATTTTCTGTGTAAAATATGAATGCTGTTTGCCATCATATTATTCTGGGTGGTCGCCATGGCATTGCTATGTGGTTGCTAAGGGGTTCTGAGTGAATGATAACAATTAGCCTGAGTCTGAGCTGGAAGCTTTACAGCTGTTATGTAACTCTGAACACTATTCATAAACTTCATGAACAGTTTTGCTGAAAAAACGATGGCATGTGGTGTAAAATATTACTAATTTGTTTATCATTCTCAGTTCATTCTAATACTTCCAAGTCTCAAGTCACTCACACACTTTCAAACAGAATCTTGTTAATGTCAGCCAGTTAGATAACATTACCTTGATAACTTGATAAATCGATGCCTCGCGAATCGAGAAATGATTCTGCATCGATTCTGAGATTTTCCGAAAACATCACGATTCTCTCTTGAATCGATTCTGAGCTTAGTTTTTAACAGCAGATGGCACTGCGTGCTTTAGAAATAGCGGTAATCTGCTTGCTTCCAGTTCCTTACACACGCACCATTTGAACCTAAAATAATCATTCATAAAGTTTGAAAAGGTTGAAGCGAATTACAAGGATGTTCACAGTGGGCTGTGTTTACATTAATCTCGCATCATAAAAGCCGATGTGCAAAGGCTGGAGAGTATTTTGGAGGCCTGTAAATAATGATAAACAGAATGCGTGCAGCACCTTTCAACACAATCCCTAGATATTCAAAAGACAAGTACGAATTCGTACGAATTAGCCACCTTGTCAAATATGTACGAATTGCTGTGAGATCGGGTTGGTAGAAACAGTAATGTGATGAAATATTATCACAATTCTTCTTCTTCTTCTTCTTCTTCTTCTTATTCTCAAGATTGAAATTAGTTGTGCTGCTTAATATTTTTATGAAACCACTTTTTTTTTTTCAATAGAACAGCATTTATTTGAAAAACGAATCTTTTGTAAAGTTATAAATGTCTTTACTGTCACTTTTGATCAATTTAATGCATCTCTGTTGAAGAAAAGAAAAAAATTGATTGAATAGTTGTGTAAGCTCAATGTTAAAAACTAAGCTCAGAATCGATTCGAGAGAGAATCACGATGCATTCCGAAAATCTCAGAATCGATCCACGAATCGCGATGCATCGATTTATTGTCCCAGCCCTAACAACAGACAACCACATGTTTCAGGCAAAGAAACATTTACATGATCTAGATTAGAAATACATGATTGCTGGAGCATACACTTCGGTTTAAAGGTTTGGGTTAATAGGATTTTAAAAAAATTTTTTTAAAGAAGCCTGTTATACTCACCAAGGCTGCTTATATTTGAACAAAAACACAGTTAAAACAACGCTACCTCACGGCCAATTCGTACGTATTTTACAAGGTGTCTAATTCGTATGAATTCGTACCACCTCACTCGTATGATTTTGTACGATTTCTGTGACCGTTTAGTTTAGGGGCGGTGTTAGGTGTGGTCTTTCGTACGAATTCCTACGAATTTGCCACCTCGTAAAATACGTACGATTTTTCACAAATCATATGAATTCGTACAAGTGAGGTCGTACGAATTCGTACGAATTAGCCACCTTGTCAAATATGTACGAATTGCTGTGAGATCGGGTTGGTAGAAACAGTAATGTGATGAAATATTATCACAATTCTTCTTCTTCTTCTTCTTCTTCTTCTTATTCTCAAGATTGAAATTAGTTGTGCTGCTTAATATTTTTATGAAACCACTTTTTTTTTTTCAATAGAACAGCATTTATTTGAAAAACGAATCTTTTGTAAAGTTATAAATGTCTTTACTGTCACTTTTGATCAATTTAATGCATCTCTGTTGAAGAAAAGAAAAAAATTGATTGAATAGTTGTGTAAGCTCAATTCTGTCAACCAACCAGACTCTTATACTCAGCCATCCTTATTACTGAGCCATGGAAAGAAAAAACGACTAAGAATGAAGGTAGAAATACAGAGAAAGTGAATGAAATTATGATGTGTGAGGGAGAAAGAGATTGCCACTGAATACACTCTGGAAAATAGATGTCTGTTCTACTAAACAGCTTCTGGCTCCTCAGATGAGATGCTTCCATGGAGAAGAATTCCAATTTAACGCTGTGATGGTGACACTGATTGGAATTTTCTCTGCCACTACAGCTCATGTGTTATGGAGTGTGTGTGTTTTGGCTGTTGGCATTGAGTGCTCTCGATACAGTGTTTGTATCGATTACTAAAGTCGTAAGTGAATTGATATTTGTGCTCTGCTTGGTGAGGTAAGTGTGTGTGTGTGTGTGTGTTATGGTCTCATCTTTACAGAAAAGAACAGATGGCAAAACTGTCTGTCACCACCCCACTTTTTTCTCTCTACCCCTCCTCTCATTTTGTTTCTCTTTTCGTAGGCAAGCATCACTATTACTGTTTTTCATGCTGAGGGGCTTTGAACAAACTTCTTCCTGCAATGCTTGTGCTATGGACAGACAGTTTTACCATCTTTTATTTTCGGTAAAGAGAAAAACATTACACATTTAAATCACCTTGCTGAGTTTTGTTTAGCTGGGAAGAGATGTGCTATTACCTTTTAAGTGATTGGATTTGAGATTGTGGAAAATGTAAAGTCTTGTGGAAAATGTAAAGATCTAGTTTTGTATCATCTTTATACTGTGATCGCTTCTGTTTTTCACATCATCCCTGTCTTCTCTTCTACTCTTCCTTATTCTTTTTCTAATGATGTCCCTGAAGAGACACTGTGATCCCCCTCGTGCCCTCAATAACCGTCACCAGATGAGACTCTCTGACATACACGCACACACTGATATTAGTCGCGCCTCTTATTTCCACAGGGTTAAAAATCTAGAAATGCAGAAAGAGTGAGCCAGAGAGGGTTGCAAAAGATTACGTAATTCTACTGAACAGTTGCACAAAAGTGCTGAGGAAGGACATTGTACTCTTATTTTCCTACTCTCTCTCTTTTTTTCTCCTTCTGACTATATATTTCAAATTTAATATCCAAGTACTTTATTGGCATGTTTGTTTTGCATACGATATAACATGGATAGAAGCATCAGCTGTCAGAAACAAAACCAAATAAATGCTGTTTCCCAATTCGCATAACATCTGTCCTAAATAGTCAAAATTAGAATTAGTGTGCTCCAAATTGTAGCATTCTGAAATGATTATCCCAAGGTCACCCGGATGGGGTTATTATTATTTCCGGTGGATATTTGAAGTGTAGATTCATACACACTCTAATGGCTAACATTGCCCACAACCTACTGTGCTTTGGAGGATTCGGTTCAGAACTACAAGCACAAATAAAAAAAATGTTAAAAACTAGAAACATGGCAGATGTGCAGATCCAATGGTTAAGTAGAGAGTATTAGATTTGAGTAATTAATAATACATATTTAACCTGGTGGAAAAATATTTCATCTGCAACAGCATTGTGAACTTTTATAGAAGATTAATTTTTAAATGCATCATTATGCAAAAACATGAGGAGAGTTCTCTGATTTTAACTCTTAAGAAATGTTGCCAGTCCAGTTTATAGTGACAGAATGCACGTAACTATGCGACAGAACTGTCCTTTAAAGACGCAAATATGTCCTAAAACTTGCCTACTCTTCTGCTACACACTCAAAAGTATGTAAATTTTTTTCAGAAGAGTACATACTGTACTTTAAGGGCAGAGTATAAGTATGTGAATTGGGAAGAATGAAAATTTAAACAAAACAAAACAGTAAAACAAAATAAATTAGCAAAAAAAAAAACAGTAAAACAAAATAAATTAGCAAAAAAAAATAAATTTAAAAAATACAAAATAAAATACAAAAAAACTAAATGATATGGTCTTTTAAAGATGCAAATTTTTTTCACAAAGAGAGTACATTCTTTTAGGGCATAGTATAAGTAGATGAATTGGGATAAAACAACAAAATAAAACAGAAAACAAAACTAAAATAAAACAAACAACAAAATAAAATGCAAAAAAATGCAAAATACAAAATAAAAAATTATATTATTTAAAAATACAATTTAAATAAATCAAACATTCAATGAGACAAATGAATACTAACCAATTAAACCTCAGCAGCTCTGAGAGCTCTTCAGACGGGAGTGCTGCATAAGGAGCTTGTGAATGAATTTTTTCTCTTGGCTCATGCTGGGATCAGTGTGGAGAGGCAAAAGTGTGATCTCAGATCCCCTCTGAATTGTGTTGTGGGCTTTACAGCAGTGGGACTAATCATCACTCTGCACTCAGCAAATTAGATTACAGCTGTTCTTCAAACACAGCAGAGTCCTGCTGCTGAGATCCATTTATTTGGAGCTCTGTTTAACACACAAACACATAATACCAGCAGCAGCAGCACAACCCTGTGTTGGAGGTCATCTAAGACCTTACATTTAATTGCATTACTAAAAGGAATTTCCTATGAAATGACATTTAAGTCGGCCACTTTAACATGGGCGATGTGCGTGTGTGTATCTGCTGCTCATCAATCATCTTGTCAGAGTGGAGTCGACTGGGTGGGATGTACATATGAACCAGACATGCATCCTCTCAGTCTCTCCATTACAGCGGAGAAATGAGCCACCGTTCAACATCAGCCCTCAGAGGAAACACTTACTTATATTAAAAATCTGATGTGTTATAATGCCAGTTATTATGTTAAAATACATCTTTATCTGCAGAGATCTTTCTTTCACTTTTTTTGCAGATATTTGTCTGTCTTGTGCTCTCTCTTTCCCTTCCTTCAGAAGACATTTAGCAATTAGTCTTTCTGATTACATTAGCCAATCATCTTCCTGCCATAATGTCTGTCTTCACCATGTTGGTGTAGAGTACATGTGTGAGTGGGAGGGTGGTCAAAAGCATTGAATTCATTAGACTAGACTCTAAGGGTGCGTTCACACTTGTCATGTTTGGTTCGATTGAAACGAACCCTGGTGCGATTGCTCTGTTAGTGCGTTTCGTTTGAGCATGTGTGAACGCTGCCATCCGAACCCTGGTGCGCACCAAACAAGCGGACCGAGACTGCTGAAAAGATGGGTCTCGGTCCGCTTCCAAACGAATTCTGGTGCGGTTCGAATGATATATGAACGCAACACGGACCAAATACTTCTAAA
>NW_015665038.1:102287-111518 GCF_001515625.1 Sinocyclocheilus rhinocerous
TAACCGTGGGGAATTTTATCACGATTTATCGTCAAACCGGTAATCGTTACATCCCTATGCGATATG
This sequence comes from Sinocyclocheilus rhinocerous, assembly GCF_001515625.1. Classification (NCBI taxonomy): domain Eukaryota; kingdom Metazoa; phylum Chordata; class Actinopteri; order Cypriniformes; family Cyprinidae; genus Sinocyclocheilus; species Sinocyclocheilus rhinocerous. Next base: position 102,354 of record NW_015665038.1, read on the forward strand.
ATGTGACGATGTGGTGTAACCAAAACAAAATGAGCAGAGGGCAAACGTGGAGCAACGATGAGGTAAAGTGCCTTTTATGAGCTCCTTGTGAGTTTGCAGGTGGTGAAAATAAAATAATATGTACACACCGCAAGAATGAGCGCACTTAGTCCAGCAGACGGCATTAGGTGTGTTCGACTTAAAGCGGCGCTGAGCAGACCGATCGGTTAATGGGTGCTTTGATATCATACACCCGAAGCGCCGCTTTAAGTCTAACGCACCTTTTGTTTGGGGTATTCGGTAAGTTCCGTCACGAATACGTCATTCAACCCAACCAGTCAGGTTGTGAACGTATCACTACGCCTTTAGGTTCGGTATCTTAGGTTCGCTGTCAAAAATGCAAATGTGAACGCTAAGCGGACCAGGACCAAATGTATCATTTTCCTTTTTGGTCTGGACCAAATGAACCAAACAAACTGAACTACAAGTGTGAACACACCCTTAGATGCATAGTCTTTTGGTATATTTAATGTCTAATAAAGGAAGTATTTGTATTGTGTAATTGCTCGAAAGTAAGGATCTTGGGAAAAGGGATGTAGTAGTTGCGCCCCCACAACATTTTTATACGGCTACAAGATTTTGATATGTCATCAATATTTTTGGTCCGTTTGGTCCAAAAGACCAACTGTAGATTTAACTATGTGTTTACACTACTGTTCAAAATTGTGGGCTCAGTTTTTTTTCCTTTTTCTTTTTCTTTATTTTTTAAAAGAAATTATTACTTTTAAATCGCAAGGATGCATTAAATTTGTAATTTTAGAATTTAATGTTATAATTTTTATTTGATAACATTTATAATGCTACAAAAGATGTTTCTGTTCTGAACTTTCTGTTCATCAAAAAATCCTGAAAAACATCATGGTTTCCACAAAAATATTAAGCAGCTGTTTTCAACATTGTTAATAATAGGAAAAGTTTCTTGAGCACCAAAATCAGCATATTAGAATGATTTCTGAAGGATCATGTGTAGAGGTCGACCGATATGGTTTTTCACTGTCCGATGCCGATGCCGATATTTAGAAATCAGGGCGGCCGATATATGATGCCGATTTTTTTGGCCGATATGTTTGGCCGATTTTCTTTTTTTTTCCCCATTCATCTCATAAAAGTGAGTTTGAGCAAATGATTATTGCAGGGTACAAGATAGTAATGGTAGTAGTAGCCCAATTTAGAGTAATAATACATGGCTCAAAACTTAAAGGGGTCATATGATGCTGCTAAAAAGAACATTATTTGGTGTATTTGGTGTAATGAAATGTGTTTATGCGGTTTAAAGTTAAAAAAACACATTATTTTCCACATACTGTACATTATTGTTTCTCCTCTATGCGGGGCATAGAGGAGAAACAATAATGTACAGTATGTGGAAAATAATGTGTTTTTTTAACCTTAAACCGCATAAACACATTTCATTACACCAAATACACAAAATAATGTTCTTTTTAGCAACATCATATGACCCCTTTAATGCAGCCTTGGTGAGCAAAAGAGACTTTTCAAAAAAATTTAAAAAAAATCTTACAGACCAACCCTCTACGCACACCTTGGCAATATAATCGCCATTGGCTAGTAAATTTTTTTGTTTACTCGCCAAACTGATATACTATTTTACACACACACACACACACACACACGTTTACTTAGCTATCTAAATGGGGACATTACATAGACTTCGATTGTTTTTATATACAGATAGTTATACACTTTTTAACCTAAACCCACCCCTAACCCTACCCCTCACAGAAAACTTTCTGCATTTTTACAATTTCAAAAGTAAAAAAAAACTTTGTTTACTTTATTTTTATAACAGTTTTACAAATGAGGACATCCATCCAAATAGTACAGATCGCTTGACGGAGAGCGAAACTCTCACGCGCTCAGTCAGCGTGTTTATCGAGTGAAAATCTGTGTTGAACGCCTCTCACACACACACTGGCGTGTAAAATCTAAGAATTTATTAGCCAATGGCTAATGTTAGAAATTATTTAGTCGCCTAGGGTAAGATTTAGTCGCATATGCGAGTGATTTACTCGCAATGTAGAGGGTTGCAGACATAGGGTGGCCATACGTACCATTTTCACGGGACACGTCCTGGCCAGGATTTCTATGTTGCCTAAAATATCCAGGTTTTGGCTGTTTGCGCTGCACAGACCGATCGGTGTATGGCATCCGTGAGAGCTCTAGAGAGCAGACGCTCCTTATGTTTTCGAATCGCTCTCACTGTACTTTGATGTCATAACACTGATCGGTCTGCGCAGCGCTGCTTCGCTTTGACCTTTCTCTGTAGATCCCACCTTCTCACGAGCCACGATTGGTCGATTATGTACAATGCCTGCACGGTATTGGTTAAGTTACTTTTTGATCATTACCTTCAGCTAGTATGAAAACAGGAAAACAAAGCCAAATATAGAAATCCTGGCCAGGACGTATCTCGTAAATATGGCACGTATGGCCACCCTATACAGACACCAAACTTTTAACAGTATCTGCTAAAATGTTTTGCTCTCAGGAGGACACTATTTTGATTAGAACAGACATGTACTAAAAGGTGCAAAATTCTATGATTTCATGGGGTCTTAAACATTAGCAATGCTCATTAAACAACCTACGCAGCCAGAGGGAGTTCCGCAACAACGCTTAGCTGCCCACCAATGCCGATTAATTAAAAAATTCCAAAAATCGGCCGGCCGATCAATCGGTCGACCTCTAATCATGTGACACTAAATACTGGAGTAATGACAGCTTTGCGATCACAGGAATACATTTCAAAATATATTAAAATAAAATTATTTGATTACTGTTTCTAATGAAATTAAAGGGGTCATATGATGCGATTTAAATTTTTCCTTTCTCTTTGGAGTGTTACAAGCTCTTGGTGCATAAAGAAGATCTGTAAAGTTGCAAAGACTAAAGTCTCAAATCCAAAGAGATATTCTTTATAAAATCTCGTAAATATGGCACGTATGGCCACCCTATACAGACACCAAACTTTTAACAGTATCTGCTAAAATGTTTTGCTCTCAGGAGGACACTATTTTGATTAGAACAGACATGTACTAAAAGGTGCAAAATTCTATGATTTCATGGGGTCTTAAACATTAGCAATGCTCATTAAACAACCTCAGAAGTAGTTTACTATCACTGGTTTACCATGTGAGATTTTATGGAAAATTCTTCACCTGTGCTATATCATTTCTGCTCATCTTCCATTATTATACAATGTTTACACTGCTTTTATTCTGAAGCTGTTCAGATTCGGTCAAAGTGAACTTGTCTTTGGCTACTAAATATGCAGTGTTCAAATTAGATTTTCAGCTATCAACAGCATGTACGAGTTCAATCAGACTTATTTTCCTCTTAGCAGCTGTTTATATGACTAGATACCTGTTGATGAATGATTCCTGCTAGGATCTATTCTATTTTAGGTTCATGCTTGCTAAATCAGCCCAGGTTTGGCTGGAGACAGACTTTTAATTTTTGGCATAGAGTCTGGTGCACACTGTGGCCTATTCTGTCCAAGGACTGTCTGGAAGTAAATCTGAAATCGATGCTACCACAATTAGGCTATAGACTGTGGTGCAACAAAATGGTGTCTGATTTGAATGATGACATGGCAGTCTCTGTGAATGTTGTGTAGACACCAATAAACAAATTAGGACAATGTGTGTAGACCTTCCACCAGAAAGTAAAACGAACTGACTTCTTCATTGCCATTTTAGTGTGCAGTATGCTGTGTGAATGATCCGTGGGCAAGGCTATACTGTAGGTGTGCCATCTGACTCTAAATCTAATTTTGTCCCCGTTTGTTTACAGTAATTTCAGAACATCATGCCTTTATCTTGGTCATATGTTTGCCGTGGAAAATTATGCTTTTCATGAAATAGTACCTGAAATGTTGTCTCTCTGTAATAGTAATGGTTAACTTAGATGGAAAGGAGCAAAAAGCACATACATGAAAAATATGTATAGTATTATAAGGTTGTAGTTTTGATCAGGTGTCAGAAGTCACTCACCCTGATGTGTCCCAAATAATTTATCACAATTGCGTCAAGTAATTTTCACTCGAAAACAGCCCTGAATCAGCAGTCAAGTGGTAAGAGATGCTTCAAACTCAAGTTAATAAGAAGCTATTTTAGACACCAACATACTATGACCTATTTAAATACTTATTTTTGCAAATTTAGTCTCTTTTTAGATATAAATAATTAGATGTCAGGATACATAATAGGACGTTTATTCACTCTCCAATCTCCATACTGGCTGACAGCAATTTGATGTGTCAGTGTGATGCGATTTGATAGAATGTTTCTGGTGTTTCCACTGTGTGTCCATTATAGTTGGCACCTTTAAACTTACTTGCATGCCTATAAATAGAGTGTTGTTTTATATTCAGGAGCCTCTCATTCTCATTCAGCCAGTGACTGCATTGAAGAATCTCAAGTTGTCGTGGCAGCCTGGGCACTCGCCATGGATACAAGCTGTTGATTGACAGTGGCGGGGTTAAAGGGTAGCTGGCTGTCCATCAGGAGAGATCCGTGCGCCTTTGTGTGTTGTTGGGAGCTGACGTGGGAATATCATAGTGTGTGTACTGTGACATCATCAGAACTTCTACCCTTGTCATCCTGAAGCACTGATGTAGCATGACGCATTACCATTACATGGTGTGGAAATGTTGTGCCAACTTTGTCCTTTATTCTTTACGAAGTTCAATTCATTAGTTAACACATTAGGAATCATAAACTAACAATGAACAATACTTTTGCAGCATGTATTAACCTACTGTAGGTTAATGTTCTGTATTTACTAATCATTATGTTAACACAAAATTGTCAGTAAGACTTAAAAAAAACCCGTAAGCTTATTTTCAACTTTCTATTCATTGAAGAATCCTGAAAAATGTGTGACCGTTTACACAAAAATATTAAGCAGCATAACTGTTTTCAACATTAATAATAAGAAATGTTTCTTGAGCAAATCAGTATATTAGAATGATTTCTGAAGAATCATGTGACACTGAAGACTGGAGTAATGATGCTGAAAATTCAGCTTTGACATCACAGGAATAAATTACATTTAAAAATATATTCAAATAGAAAATTGTTATTTTGTAATAATATTTTCATCGTTTATCCATTTCAATGCAAAATGCAGTCGACACAGTGGTGCTCAGGCAGGTCATGTGATTAATGACACATGGTTTAATATGTTCTCCTGAGTGTTTTGTTTCATTACAGTCTGTGAGTTATGGATCACATTCACTTATAGCAGAAACTTTTTGGCAGTTTGTGAGCACAGTGTGTCGGGTGTTAAATCATAAGTGTGGCAGATTTAATGTTCTCAGGGTCAATATGACCGCTGGAACTTTCTTCCATACAGTCGCTCTGAGTTTGATTGATCTGAGTTGAAATACTAACATTTTTGAGGGGATATTTGCTGTCTCCTTTACCTTACCTCTCTCTTTGTGTTATCATTGATTTACCCTTGATTTTACATACCTTTTTTTTTCATTAATATTCTATCTGTACATTGGTTAAATTACTTCATTACTTCATATATGATATGATTGCAATTAAATGTATATTGAAAACATAATTTAACCTTAATAAAAAATAAATCTGTCAAATAAACAAATTTATATTTTAAATATAGGAAATTTAAATAGGAAATCTTGAAATAGGAACTACTTCTAAAAAATTTTGCGCTGAGGATTGCAAAAAATACATTTTGATTGAGACCGACTGACTTATAAAGCCTTCATAATGATTTGTGGGCCTGACTCATTTAAAAGAGCTAACTTGAAAAAGTCACTCAATGTCAGTATGAAACATTTTAGATCTATATTCCCCTGAAAACAAATAAAAAAAAATCCCTGATCTTTCCAGATTTTCCTTGATCATGGTAACCATGCATGTATACTGCATGGCCTTTTTCGCTTTATTGCTTTAATAGCAGATTATTTAGTGAGGTCTCTGAAAGGGAGCATGGTGTGACAGTAGGCAGATGTGTGTGTTTCATTTTATTCATATCATGAAAGGCTCGGGCAGTAATCAGTGTTGATGTGGTGTGTTTTAACAGGGCTGTGTGGTGGTAAGACAGCTCTTTCATACAGCACAGCAAAAAAACTGAACTGTTGACCTTTCCGACTGGGCCGGCTGCTATTATGGAAAGCAGGACAGTAAACAACTATTACAGGCCTTTTACTGTTTACGCCTAGCTGAACACTTCTCCTTGTCCACTGGAAAATAGCTTAAAATCAAATTTTACAGATGCTGCTTATGTCTTGAGTGAAGGTAACCAGTTCAGAGAAAATCTGATATGTTTCAGTATATTATATATTCAGTATATATTCAGTATACAGTCTTAAAGTGACAGCTGCCTAATTTACCTGCTGCTGTTAATGTTAATCAAACAAAAGAAAAAGAGAAAATCAGTCACTGCTCTTGACTGAGTAGCTTTTTGTAGCTTTAAAAATGATTATATTCTATATTTTTATTTTAGAAATAATCTGTATTTCATTTATTCAGTGTAGACTATGTAGTTTTTTCTATATGTTGATTACTTCATTCAATTTGTGTAGTATTTCTTACCTAAATACTGTTTGACCTTCCTGAAAAATTAAAGCACCATTTACCTAATTTCTATCTTCATTTTATTATATTTATTTGTGCTGTTGCTATTGTTATTTGTATATTTATTCTAATTTTATTTACTTGTTTTTGATAATGTTTGAACTTTTCATTAGTTAGCTAGTAGTTTTTGCTGTGCTATCAAAATTGGAATACAGAATTGTGAAATTTTCCGGGTTACTAAAATTTTGGTTCTATTAAATTACAAGGATACATGGGTTTAAAGCACCAAAAACAATGTAGTTTTTTTTTTTAAATAACCACTGTCTCAAACAAATGTGTTCCTGTCCATTTTGTCGGTTGAACTATGAAGCATTTTTCATATACAGCTCAGCCTCTTGTTTACCTTGAATTGTATTTCCATATATTTGAATAAAACCTTTTCAAAGGTTCCTGTTTGTTACATCCTCCCCGTGTGTGTGTGTGTGTTGTTCCTCAGATAAGATGAGCTCCAGTTGGTACTGTGTGCTGTAAACCTTGTAAAGTTTAGGATAGCGTTCACATGGCTTTCTTCTTTGAGGCTGCATGCGTCCTGCGATCCATCATTTCACCCCACAGTAAGACGGATAACGTGTGTGTTTAAGTGACAGGGTGTGTAGCCTATGTGTACAGTGCTGTGCTCTTTTGTCTTAACATGTCTAAATGTTGGCAGTTGCATCCATTTGACTCCATCTAATCAGAGTATTTACTTTAATAGACTGAATGTCCCATGCTGTTTAGCTTAAATGCTTAAACTGTTTGCCCCCACACTATGTGGGATCTTTGTAAATCTTTTTAAAACATCCCTTACACCATAAGATTCATATTGGATTTTTCTTCTCCATGGATACGTAGCTAAAGAAACCAGTCGTTAAATCCCATAATGCAGTCAGCATATGTACGCGGAGCCGAATGCGACTGCAGTAACTCTCATCCAAAGCCACTCTTGTGTAAATATATGGTAACACTTTATTTCAGAGTTCAATTCTCACTATTAACTAGTTGCTTTTTACTAGGATATTGGCTGTTTATTAGAACGTATAAAGCATATATTAATGTCTTATTCTGCATTATCATATTCTACATCCCTTAATCCTACCCCATACCTTAACCACTACAACAACTATATTACTATCTATTAATAAGCAGTAAATTAGGAGTTTATTGAGGCAAAAGTTGTAGTTAATAGTGAATGTGTTTTCCCCATACTAAACTGTTAAATATATATGTATGTATACACACGCACACACTAATGAGAACATAGGGAAAAACTGCTTAGTTGTCATGAAAATAATTTCACAATGTAAAAACTGTTAATGGACTAAAAGAAATAAGGTTCATTTGCTTTAAATAAAATATAATTTTTTAAATTTTTTTTATAGACTTTACTAGAGCTCGACCGATATATCGTTTTGCCTGATTTTATCGGCCAATATGAGCCTGTCACAGATATATCGGTATCGGCGTATATGCCACCGATATGAAAATTTTTTTTTACAGAACATAAAATGCTGATAAAATGCTTGTAAATGGTGTAATTACGTACTTTGTCCAGCAGACTGCGCTACATTGTTTGCTACTGGCAATCTGGATGAAATGGTTTAAAGCAGGGCTATTCAATTGGCGGCCCACGGGCCCAATCCGGCACGCCAATCATCTTCATCTGGCCCTAGGGAAGAGTACGCGCAGGTCGCACATACGCCTTGAATTGTTTTTGTACTAATTAGTTTGCCCACAAAGTGGCATCACCGGCCCGGGCCGTTGTTTCACACAGCCAAAAAAGAAAAGGAAGAGACGCAACAACAACCTATCGGAGTTCGCAACATCAATAGACGGCAGCGTTGGGGAGGGGGTTATGAGATATCCACAACTCTAGTTTAAACGAGTATAAAGACAGTGTTATCGGTCATAACTTCTGGCGAGAAATAGCGCAGACACTGAACAAAAATGATTATCAGATGGAGTACAGTTTGAAAGGCTGCACGTTCTGCTGTTCATACACGCCGAGACACTTCAGACAACGCGCTAGTAGCTATTCAACCGACAAAAACACACAATTATGAAATGTTAAAAAACCTAAAATTTATAGTTTATGTGAAGATTGTTTTAAGTTCACTTAAATTAAAAGTTATATTTTTCAGAGCATACTAAATATATATGTCTTTCAATTATAATGTCTATATAATGTTGACAAAATAATGTCAATTTTCAGTTATACTATAATGTTGAATGGCTATAATTAATGGCTAAAATTGAGGTGAAAATTTAATTAATCGAGACATCAGTAGCAGTATTGTTATCAAAAATACTGGCCTTTGTTAATAATAGGTTACTTAGTAAAGAGATGCCATTAAACATATTTAAAATAAGGGTTGTTTCTACATTAATTTGGAGGTTCAATGTGAAATTATGACAGTAAATTAATATGCAATTAATCATGATTAATTACAGAAAAATGTGTGATTAATTAAAAAAAATTTAATCGAATGACAGACAGCACTAATGTTTTTTATAGATGTTG
>NW_015665038.1:112419-113400 GCF_001515625.1 Sinocyclocheilus rhinocerous
GGGTTGTTTCTACATTAATTTGGAGGTTCAATGTGAAATTGTGACAGTAAATTAATATGCAATTAATCATGATTAATTACAGAAAAATGTGTGATTAATTAAAAAAAATTTAATCGAATGACAGACAGCACTAATGTTTTTTATAGATGTTGGTGTTGGTAATATTAGTTTATTTTACTGCTAAATATGCATTTACATTGATTTTTAAATTTTATAGGCCCCCCCAGAAAGAGATCGGGACGGCCCCCCTCCCTCTTGGCCCCCTTCAAATTTTCAATTCAATAATCCGGCCCTCAAATGAAACTAATTGAATAGCCCTGCTTTAAAGCTTAAGTGTATGGAAAACCATTGAAAATTTGAACGGCGCAGCAGATCCGCACCAAATTCACGAGATCCCTTCAGCTCGAGGAGCCCTCTCGAACGCTGAATCTAGTGTATGTCTCGAGGCCCCCTTTCGAATTAGACCACCCACGCGTCGATAGCCCCTGGGGTCCGGGAGTTACGGGCGGTCAAAGTCGCAGTCGGGTGCAGACCGATCTGGTGATCTCGGGGGGCTACCGAAGAGTGGAGGGCGGTGTTCGAGAGGGCTCCTCGAGATGAAGGGATCCCCAGAATTTGGTGGAGATCCGCCGCCGCGTTCTCGGGATAGTGACAGCCAACACTTTCACTTAAGTAGGCAGCAGCATTCAAGCGGTGTCTTCACGACTCAGTCAAGCGTTGGCTTAATGGTAAGTTGCCAACTAATTTGTGCGGTGGTGGCTTGAGTCTGTTGAATGGTGATTTAGCGCTACGTTGTCACCTAGTTGGTGAGAGGCAATGCTATTATGCAGCCTTTATTAAAATTGTATTATTTTATTATTTTTTAACCTGGTCCTCGCGACCCCCCGCTTTGCACATTTTGTATGTTTCTCTTATCACTTCAGAGGTTTGTTCTATTCGACTGTAAGTGCCCTGCGAAGTGGACTTCACAGGATATTCCAG
>NW_015665038.1:113624-118583 GCF_001515625.1 Sinocyclocheilus rhinocerous
AAGGGAACGTACATGTTACATTCAAAGGGCATTAAAGTGCGCAAGGCGTGAATTTAAATAGTATTAATTTACAGAGGTATATAATGTCACACCTCTCTAGTAAGTTTCGTCTGTGTGTGAAGACAGTGGCAAATCCGAGTGAAATAAACATCAACGGAATAAAGTTGAATGGAATTGAATTGAAATAAAGTTGAATAAACTTCAACTTTACTGTTCAGTGCACTGATGTCAGGCTCATTTTGGATAATAAAGTGTATTGTTAAATTGTTTAATACTTTGCCTCCATTACATATCTTTGTCAAGTTATTATAAGTGTTTCATCATCACATTTGAGTGATCATTGCAAAAAATGTGTTTATGTATATATATTCTGTTTATGTATACTGCATTCTATATATAGTGCAGTCACCAGTCAAAAGTTTGGACACACGAATGGGAAAGAACTGTACTATAATATACACATAAAGAATATCGGCCGATATGACGGCATCTGCCCTCAAAAACCCATATCGGTCGGGCTCTAGAATTTACCTACATGTTTCTTTAGCTTAAAAGGTAAAGTGTGGCTCTAGCAACAGCAAGGCTATGGGTTTAATTCCCAGTATCTTTTAAATGTTATATAGGTATATATGAAAGTACCTAAATATGGACCATAACTATATAAAACATTAAAGCAAGCATGATGGCAGTAACATTGGAGTTGTGAGTTCACATCAGCACAAGATGAGTGTGACCTGCAGCAGCAGCAGTGAATGATGGAGTGATTGGCTCTGGTTAGCACAGGTCATTTTGACCCGTGCGAATGTGCTGTAGGCAAAGCGGATATGAGAGCCTGTTGACCCACATTCAACCCATTTTTCTGTTCAGCAGTTAAATGGCACAGTTTTCCTTTGCTGTCTTATGACCAGCCCCTTTATCGAGCACTATCAATGTGTAAACAGGCTCACATGCATAGACATAAACCAGTTAGATGATCTAACTAAATCTTTGTTTTTAGTAGAAAGATGAAAAGATGAAAGATGAGTTGAAATAAATAAAACATTCATTTTACGGTGCTTTGCTTTGCTTCTTTGAGTATTGAATGACAGACAGTGTCACTTTGATGTGACACACAATGTGTGGGTTTTCAAGGGGAAAGGAACACGGCATTGTAACCAAGTTGAGTTACAATTGGACTGTTCCTTTGCTGGTTATCATTGGTCGTCACGGTAACAACCATGGTGGCAGACAGGCTGGCCCCGCCCCTCGGGGTTGGGTTGTCAAGCAGGTCTTTTGTTTATGTGTCAGTCTCTTACCATTTGGGAGTGTTTGTCTTGACACAAACACACTGCATTTCCCATTTTAATGAAGACGCGTCTCCTGTGAATACTGCCAAACTCATAAACACTTTAACAGGAGATTTTTGCTCCTCTTTGTGCTCTTAAAGTTCAGTTTAAGTGGGAATATTCTGGTTTATTTTCAATGTAATTTCTGTGAAATGCTGTCATGTATCACAAAAAAAAACAAATAAAAAAGTTGAAAAAACTTTATTGTTGCTTATACAAAAGCCTGGTCAGAAAGTTTGAAGCATTTTTTAAATCTTGAAGGTTTGCAATCTTGATACAGTGTATAAATGGATACAACATGGATGGATAGAAAGATAGAGAGAAAGATCTTTTAGCATGTTTCTAGGAAGGTTTTATCACATTGCTAACATGTTTCTAGCATGTTTTAGCATGAAGCTAGTGTTGTATCATGTTGCTAATGTTGTAGCATGATGTATCATGTTGTTAACATGTTTAACATGTTTCTAGAATATTTTAGCATTTTGCTATGTGTTTGCATTTGTTGCTAGCATTTTTACCACAGAGCTAGCATATTTTAAAACATTGCTAACATGTTTCTAGCATGTTTTAGCATACAGTATTAAGCAGGCGTTATTAGCATGTTTTATCTTGTAGTTAGCATGTTGGTAGCATGTCAGCTAGTTGGTGGGCTTTGCTAGTGATAGACAGATTTGTCACTGTTGTTCATGTCACCTCACATTGCATAAAATAATGATTTCCAGTTGTTTTGTTGCTTCAAAATGCGTTAGCTTGAATGCTGCATAACCATAGGCGTAATTTGCGGGTGGGACGGGTGGGACATGTCCCCACCACTTTTGCCAGGGTCGATATTGTCCCTACCACTTTTTGAAAGTAATTGAAAAATATATTGCGGAAGGTATGTATTAAAGGGAAAACAAGATCAACAAATCATTCTTCACAATCTAATTAGGGTGATAAAAAAACAAAAAAAAACAACAACAACAACAACATTTGACTCCTTACGCATGCATAACTCGTGCAGTGCAATAACGACGTGATTTGCAGCTGTCGCACTTTTCGTAATGTCATTAGGCTATAGCATTTTATTTAAAAAATGGAGAGCTTCCTTGTGCTAAGTAGGCCTGCCCAATACTAAAGATTTTTCTAGTCAACTAGTCGCACGTTATATTAAATTGATTAATATAATAATATATTAACCATACTTCAATATAGGCTACAGGCAGACGCATTAGGCTAGAGCCTATTCCGCGCTCAAGCTCGCGCATAAAGCAAAGTGATTATGAACGTGTCGGGGGAAAAGAAGACATTTTAATTATTTATTAATAAACTAGTGCTTTCTGAGTCAGTGTCGGGGGCAAAGATGAGGTCTTCAAGCCAGTCACGTGACTGAAAACTATGAATTGGTTGCCTTGTGTTTTTTTAAATATTATTTTAAACTTGCTTGTCTTTTGTAATATTCACTTTTGTTGTATGCTTATGTGAATATCACAAAATAACACTGCAGAATGTGAGTAACTAACCTTTTCAAATTTAACATTTTTTAATTTAACATGAACAAAAAATTTTAACTTATAAATATCAAGTGTTTGATAATGTCTAAATATACATTAAAATGCAAAACCTAAAAAAAATAAGTAAGCAATTATGACCGGCAAAACTCTTGAGCAACTAGAGTAGAGCTAAATACATGTAGGCTATATTTATTAAACAGCCATACGGGCATCTAATGGTTAAACCACGGCATTACTTATGAATATTATTTTTCTGGCCACCAAATGCCTCTAATTTGCCTCTTTGCACTGGAATTGAAAAACGTTTTCTCCATTTTAACCCCTTTTTAACCCTAAATACTACACTAATTATAATATAAACAGTAAGCATATTAGAATATGATGTATTTTAAATGGTCATTCATGGATCATAATTATTGCACATTATTTAGTACCAAAAATCTCCTCAAAATATTAACTAAATAGAACTGAACTAAAATATAGTACAATTATTGAATTGATTAAAAGTTACACTTAAGGTGTTTGGTCACATTTGACTGCCAAGGAGTATGTGAACATATTAATGCTCTCTTTATCACTCCCCAGTATAAAATGCTATTGTAAAGTGTAGTCAGCAGTTATCATTGCACATTATGCGTTAATAATTACTAGAAATTGCTGCAAATATAGTGAAACTGCTGTCTGTCCCGATTAAACCCATTCAAACAGATTGACAGCGCAGAGTTGTTTGGAACTAACACTGTTCTAGTGGTTTTTGGATATTTTAATAAAAAAATCTTACATATTGTGCCTTTAAGTTGCGTTCGAATATGCCTACTTACCTACTATATAGTAAGAGAAAAGAGTATGTGAAGAAAGAAGTACGTTCGAAACCGCAGTATTCATAAAAGAGTAGGCGAGAAATCCCCGGATGTCCTACTGCTTCAGCCCAGATTCTGAAGTGTTCATCGATGCACACTTTTCTATCCCAGAAGCCCACGGGAGAGGATACGTCATCATCGAACAGGGTGGAGAACAGTGACGAGGGTGTTTACAAATGTGAGCATTACAAACCAAAACACGGTTCTCTGTGTTATAATCACATTTGTTGAACTACTGTAGAGTAAACTGTTGAATTGCTGAAGGTGTAAGACGCTAGACAGTATAGTATATTTGTGATTTTTCTGTAAAAACACTTTTTATTATGTTATAGCGAACACGGGAGCTCATATACGTCTCCAAAGTGAATTTACATAAACCATATACATCTTAAAGACGATTACTAAATGTCTATTTAATATATATCAGGAAAATGTTCGAAAATAATTACAGGTGGGCACACCTAATAGACATGAAATAGACATCGGAGTGATGTATGAGCGCTAGTATGTAATAGAATTCACTGTTGTCAACACTGCTTACATTAGTTGAATGTAATGTAAATAAATAAATCTACATAGAGTAACTAAACATATAAGTTATCTGTTTTATTTGTAAATTTTTTTATTTTTTTTTTATTTTGTATTATAGATGTTTAAGTTACATGTGACTGCACTGTTAGGATTGCTCAAATTTCACTATACTTGTATAGTGACAATAAAGAAATCTTGAATCTTGAATCTTGAATTAGTACTGTTGATAAATTGAGGAACATTTGTGTTGGATAAAAAGTGAGTTAACACATTAGCAACTACCTCAACATTTAAATGCAGTATTGAGCAGATAAACCACAGAGGTGACTTGACTCTTGTCTGGATGTTACAGGGACAGATGAGACACACGTGTGTTTATCCAGTGCAGAGTGACTGATGAAGGAATGCTGCAATCAAAGGCTTTGAGTGAGTACACTACAGAAATTAATTAAACATCTTTTAAATCTTAAGTTGTAGTTTATTTTAATTGTTGTAATTTTAAACAGAGTTATTACCGCACTTTTCTTATTCTTGATTCCTGTGCATTTGCTGCAGAGCTTTTGTGGTGGAGCAGGACCTGCAAGGAAAGGTGACGGCGGCATTTGTGGAAAAAAGAAAAAAACTTCATTTAAGATAATTTTGTTACTTCTAATGCAGAAATGAAATTACATTGTGCTGTTAAAATGACTGCTTTTGTATTGTGTTTGTGCATTTTTGTAGGATCTGAAATGTCTGCAGACTGGTGTGTGC
>NW_015665038.1:118877-119503 GCF_001515625.1 Sinocyclocheilus rhinocerous
ACCATAGGCGTAATTTGCGGGTGGGACGGGTGGGACATGTCCCCACCACTTTTGCCAGGGTCGATATTGTCCCTACCACTTTTTGAAAGTAATTGAAAAATATATTGCGGAAGGTATGTATTAAAGGGAAAACAAGATCAACAAATCATTCTTCACAATCTAATTAGGGTGATAAAAAAACAAAAAAAAACAACAACAACAACAACATTTGACTCCTTACGCATGCATAACTCGTGCAGTGCAATGACGTGATTTGCAGCTGTCACACTTTTCGTAGGCTAATGTCATTAGGCTATAGCATTTTATTTTAAAAATGGAGAGCTTCCTTGTGCTAAGTAGGCCTGCCCAATACTAAAGATTTTTCTAGTCAACTAGTCGCACGTTATATTAAATTGATTAATATAATAATCAGTGTTGGGAAGGTTACTTTGGAAATGTAATAGGTTACAGATTACAAGTTACCCTATTTAAAATGTAATAGTAGTGTAACTTTTTCAATTACTTTATTAAAGTAATGTAACATTACTTTTGATTACTTTTTGATTACTTTTCTAAATTTCTAATGAATGTTTATTTGCAACTGTTAATAATGTTCAAACACCTACACCATGCAGGGTTAACCTTAC
>NW_015665038.1:120226-125402 GCF_001515625.1 Sinocyclocheilus rhinocerous
CATTAGACACTTTTAACATTGAATAAAGCACATATTCATTACCTGAGATTATCACTGTCATATTTTGTATGTTGTTCCTGCCGCGACGTCGCAGAAAATAAAAACCATTCCTAAAATAGAATCCCATGTCGCTTATTGTCACGTGTCGCTGTCGGTTAGGACAAAAACTACAAGGAAAGGATACTTTTTATCGCGTCGTGTCTGGTTGGGACACACGGTGTTACAGTTTGATCCCCAAAAAAATCTAAGCATAAAAATATTAATACTGACAAATCTAACAATTGAATCTGCAATTAGGAAAAGTGGAGAGAAGAGATCCAGTCTGGGAATGAGCAGGAACAGTTGATTTGCATGGCAGACATTGGAGATCCAGATTTTTTTGTTTGTTCATTTGTTTTTAATATTCAACAGGCAAAGTTCTTCTGTATCTAAATGCAAAAATGTTCATAATTGTTTGAATAAAACAGACTACTGGGGGAAAAAATCTGAAAATTCATCTTGTGACCATCTTGTGATTATTTTAACAAAAGCAACAATTGTAATAATAATAAAAAAATTTATATATATATATATATATAGGTCAGTGGCTTGGTGTTGTTGGCAGAATTCAGCCCTCGGCGAAAACTAATTGAGGAACCCTGGTTTAAATACAGTATTGTAACAGTGTTGTAATAGCATATTTTAAATATCATTTAAATGCATTTCCCATTCAAGTTGGAATACATTAACTTTTGTTAATTCTGTTGTGAAGCTGCCATTTTAGTCTAGCCATTTAGTGAAGCAATTATGTGTAACTAAGTAGTCTAATGAATGGGTGTACAATAGTTAGCTGTTCAAATGTTCTGCTGCTTCTCAGCTGGTTTCTGATTTGGATCTTTAATATTGGCAGAACTTTGATAAATCACTTTCTCGCCCACTGCATGGTCAGCCACAGCAGCTGGTGTAATACTGCATTACAGCATCTTAAAGATGCCCACTCATTTCCCACTACCTCTTCCCACCATGTCCTACAGAGCCTGTCAATCATACCCAGAGTTTCCGCCCTCTTCTCTACTTGCAGATCGGCTAGGAAACACGCTCAGTGTTTGGCACAGACCATTTGTGGATTGATTTTTCTCAAGAATGTAAACACTAGCACTTTCAACATTGCTAATGTTTTTGCTGCCCAACATGGTGCCATTAAGCTGTGGAGTTTGAGGCGGGACTTCGTGTTTTCTCACAGTGGAAGATGGGGAAGTGTTTGGGAAACCCTTATCTTACACTCCTCTGTTTTTCCCCCCAGACTTCAACTACAACACTGATGGCTATGAGGGAGATACTGCAGAGGACAGGAAGTCTCAGGATGGCTCAGAGACCATGCCATTCATTGACGAGTCGCCCACCATGTCCCCTCACCTCTGCGCACGGGGACAGGATGGAGAGGCCGTCTCACCCACGCCACCAGAAGGGCTACTGTCTGGGGTATGACTGCATGTTTCAGGCTTACTGGTGTGGTTGTAAAAGTACTTAATAATTAGTTAAATCTATGCTATTTATGTAAGCATATTATGTGTAAGTCTGTCCATATATGAAAAGTTTGGATTCGGTAAGATTTTTGAAAATGTTTTTGAGTGAATTTTTCCTATGCTCACCAAGGCTGTATTTATTTAGTCACAAAAATACAGTAAAATGGTAAATAATATTGTGAAACATTATTACAATTTTAAATAACTGATTTCTATTTGAATATATTTTTTCTGTGATGGCATAGCTGAATTTTCAGCAGCCATTACTCTAGTCTTCAGTGTCACATCATCATTCCTCCTTGCTGCTCGAGGACTATTTCTTACTATTGTTATTATTAATGCTGAAAACATTTGTGCTGCTTAATATTTTTGTGGAAACCATGATGCATTTTTTTCAGGGTTCTTTAAAAAGAACAGCATCTTTTGTAACATTATAAATGTCTTTATGGTTGCTTTTGACATAAATTTAATGCATCCTTGCTGAATAAAAGTATTAATTTCTTAAAAAAAAAAGAAATCTTACAAACCCCAAACTTTTGAAAGGTAGTGTAAATTCTGAATCACCTATTCATTATTATTTATTGAAAAGAGTTTCCTGAGGCTAGCATATATTTTCAGTTGTTTTCAATGGGAGTGCCGTGTTTTTTAAAATGCCAGGACAAGCGTCTTTTTCATGCTGAGCTCTGAGCGCTCGGGGGGTTTTTTTTTCTCTGTGCCGAGAGAATGTTCAACTTAGGGTAAAATGCAGATCTCATCACTGTCACTTTTTAGTCAGCCGTCCAATCACAGTGGAGGAGGGGTGGGGCAAATACCACTGTGATCAACTGTCACATCCTCCTTGTACAGGCACAACAACAGTGGAGGAGAAGTTATTATTGCTGGTCTCTGAGTAATACGTATATGGGATTCCCGGACTACTATGAATATTGATATGAAAATAATGCAAAAGTAATTCATTCACGATGCGTCTGCCACATTACTTCTACCAGTATTCAGTATCATAGCAACCAAAGCGTCTCAACTGAAAAAAAACGCTGCACCGCAAAAGTGTTCAAAAGTGCTCACAGCTAGGCGTTTTCAGCAGCGCACCTGGCGTTTTCAGCTGACTAAAAAGGCTTTGGTGGACACACGGCCTAAGAGCGTTGAAGTGTCTGTAGTGTTATGAGATGACATCATACACAAAGAATATGAAACTAAACTATTTTTAGGATTAGTTTTATAGCATGTCACAGCCGTGGTGTGTAAATGTTTGGGATCTGTTGTCGTATATATTATGTTAAAAATTTAATGGCTGTTACAGAGAACATTGTGACACACTTCACCTTTAAAGGGGTCATATGATATTGCTAAAAATAACATTATTTTGTGTATTTGGTGTAATGAAATGTGTTTATGCGGTTTAAGGTTAAAAAAAAACATTATTTTCCACATACTGTACATTATTGTTTCTCCTCTATGCCCCGCCTTTCTGAAATGCATCGATTTTTACAAAGCTCGGCCGAATACCTCAAGCGTGTGACGGAAATGTTACGCCCCTGCCATACTCTGATGCCCTGTCCGGCCGGAGTGACGAGACAAAATCATTAAAACCCGTTATAAACGAGGCATTTGTTGCATCCAGTGGGGACATTATTACGGATTATTACGTACATTACTTATTCTGTTTTTTTTATGCGTTGCATTGCATCGCGCCGCGTAAACATAAAACCATGTCTGCATTTGTGATCAGAGAAATGACAAACAACAAGCCCTACTCTACACTGCCCAAAAAACTCGCGTTTGAATCGAATAAAAGTTATGCTTTCTTTCTTTGCGTGAACATTTGGGCTGTGTTATGCAAATCTTCCCACATCGTGACGTAGACATGTGGGGGCGTGTTAGAACGAGCCGTTTTAGGTAGGAGTGGTTGACGCTTAACTTTTATAAAGAATATCTCTTTGGATTTGAGACTTTAGTCTTTGCAACTTTACAGATCTTCTTTATGCACCAAGAGCTTGTAACACTCCAAAGAGAAAGGAAAAATTTTAATCACATCATATGACCCCTTTAATCTAAGAGCACTGATTCTGCACAAACCATGAGATTGCAGTGGGCCAAGAAGGTCTAAGGAACTTGACTGTGTCTTTTCACCAGTCTTTGTTGTAAATGTCAGCATCACTCTCTTAATCGCTTTCCCTTTCACTTGGGTGTGCTTCATTAACATGACAAATAACAGTGGGGCTGTTTTGCCAAATCACTTTCATAGCTGCTGCAGGCAATGAAATAAACGCTTTGCTGAGTCCATTCTCACCTGGTGTGTCTTAGAATACTGAGTATAATGCAGTGCCCTAATGCCAAAACAATATGAAGCCCTGGTGCTTTCCTGTGTAAAAGCAACATGTGCCAATAATAACTAAATTACTGCTCAAATTATTTGGACTCTGAAATCTGTATGAATGTCATTGCATTAGATCAGATTCTCAAACTGGGTTTCATGAGGGAGCTTTAGGGTTTTCGTGAGCTGATGAAAAGTTGATAATACATTTTATCATAACAATATAAAATTTAAATAAATCATTTAAAAATAAAAGTAAGACATACTAGAAAAGATTAAATATTTAATTTGATTTTACCTGCATGTCATGTGATCATTAAGCAATATCAGAGAACCATGAATGTGTTTTTGAATGACTGAAATATTAACTTAAAATCTCAGGGGGTAAAATAGGGTTTTGGCTGAAAAAAATATTTAGATAACACCAATAATAAAATACCAACCCAACTGTCATTTATCTTACAGAATGAAACCACAAGCACAATTTCCAGTCAAAAGGTAAATATTCAATTAGATTTCAATCAAATGGAAATGTAATAATTATTTCTATAAATTAAAGTGTCATGACGCATCTCATCATCCTGTAATGACGAGTATATTTGGCCATTTATAATGTGCAGCTCAGAGATTAAATTGACATTGAGGTGTTTGTCACATGTTTACGCCCATTATGAACATGCATGACTGTTTCCATTGTGTGACACAGATAATTAGTGTTAAAATGTTGAAATTGATAGTGACATGTGTGGCCAGGATCAAGCTTTTAAAACAGCATCCCCATCTAGTGGAAGAGCAGATGAAGTGCTTCCTCACAGTGTTTGTGCCGTTGTAGTTCTGCTCCATTACCGAAGGCTGTGTCAGAAAACTGAATAATATATATTGTATGCAGAGGTATAGGAAGACATTAAGGCACGAATTAGATAACTGCATTAACAATGAAGAGATCTCCTAGAAGATCTTTAATGGCAGCATAGTTTATGTGTATGTATTTTTCTACTGTGCTATGATATCCCACAATCCTGTGCCTAAAAATGGGTTTTGATGTAGCAGCTAAAGAAAGTAATTTTTTGTGTGATTTAATTCTGCTGAGAAATAAGCGTTATAAGTCACTAAATGTTCATGTTTATATCTAAAACTTGATTTTGTTTTGGATCATTCGACTTGACTTTATGGAGGCGCCTATTAAGTTATTAACTGTCTGGGCAGCCAACATGTGGGAATATTTATAAAAAAATATTCTTACAGTTTTGAATGATGAAAAGTAGATCAGGTAGACACACTGTTATGTAAAAGAATTCCAAAAACTATTTAAAAAATGATGAAAGATCCTTTTGTTTTATTTTCTAAAACAAACATT
>NW_015665038.1:125904-131659 GCF_001515625.1 Sinocyclocheilus rhinocerous
GGTGAACTCAGAAGTTACAGCAACCCAACATAATACAGCCGAGAACAGAAAAAAAAACATCTCAAACTGAGGGCTTTGAATACACTGACTAAGGGAAGGAAGAAAACAAGGAACAGGTGGGGTTAATCAATTAACAAATGATTAACTATGCGGCTGTTTACACCTGGTAACTTCATGCGTTTTTTCTGATCGGATAGCTATCCGATCTTGAAAAGACCTTGTGTAAATGTCCTCCAAAACGCTTTTGAGATGGATTTAAATCCGATCACTCAGACCACTTCAGGAGGTGGTCTGGGATGCATTCCAGACGAAACTGGACAAGTGTAAAATGCATCTGGTTGTTGAAACCACATAGGTAGTCAAAAAGGAATTAATAGTCAATTATGGAAAGAAATCGACTGGAAAGTAAAAATGAGATATTTCAATACTCCTTATGTGATTTCTACAAATGTATCTGTAGCACGGTGTTGGAGAAAATGTGGTTAAATAGGAGATCATACTCGTATTTTTTGGGATTGCCCAAAGATTCAAGAATTTTGGAAAAATGTTAAAAAAGAAATAGACAAGATACTAGAGGTAGAAATACCTCTAGATCCAGTGGTGTGTTTATTGGGTGCATTGCATAAAAAATGTACAATGAGAAAAATAGATATGCACTAAGGATATTGTTATTGATAGTTAAAAAAATGATAACAGTACATTGGAAGGAAGAAGGTTTTCCAAGTTTGGTTCATTGGTTTGGTTCAAAATGACGGCATGTCTACAAATGAAGATGGATATTTTTCTGCAAAGATGGAAGAGTATTACCAGATATTTAGGTATGCAATTTAAGATGGGTCAACTAATGTAATATTAATGTTACATTAATGTAACCTGCTCTCGGAATTTGATGTGCAAATGTTTCCTCCGCAAAGAGAATCTGCCACAAATGAAAGTGAGTCGCAGATGCTCAACAGACAGTCATCTTCATTAAAAGTAGTGAGACTAAATTATTTTACGAGTGCTGATGCCACGCTCTCTCCTATTGCGGTCTTTGGTTTTGAAATTGGCCGATAATGAATACAATGCAGCGCATATCTGTTGCTTTCGTTGAAGTGTACTCCGTTAAATTTGCATATAGCGCGGGAATTGAAGATCGGATTTGTATCCCTTTTCCACATACACAATTATGTGGCCAAGTGTAAATGGAACCATTTTAACAAATCAGATAGATATCCGATCACTAAAAACAAGTGACCAGGAGTAAACAAGGCCAAAGATAGCAACTGTACCTAAGGGGGTGGGGTTTTGGTTCCACACCATAGAGGAAACACCTTGATTTTGTTTTGTTTTTTGTTGTTTTTTTATCATCAAGCTCTTAGTATGTGTTTCTTTGAATGTGAAGTGATTGAACTGGCCAGTTTTTCAACTCAGCTAGTATATCTCTCACCCCTATAGCCTTATATTTACTCTAGCATGCTTCAGTGACTGTTTGTAACTATACATGATATAGAAAAAAAGCAGTCACCTGCCCCTATTTATACCTCCCTTTGAGCTTGACTGCAGATAAAGTCAAGCGTGGAGAAGCACACAGACAATTCGCTTATTGAAATGCGGTGTGTGATTTTTCTGCCTCCTCTGGCTTGTATAGAGTTTCTCAGAGGGTCTGATTGTGTGGGCAGTGCTGTGAGGAGCTCTGAGAGCCTTATATAACCACTGCACAGAGACCATATATCACCTCCTCTGACATCAGTGCTGTTCTTACAGAGCAGAGGCCTTTCCGCTCTTCACTCACCTCACTACATCAAATGAATGAGAGATCAACTGGCGTGTCATTCATTTATATCAGTTCCCATTGTTGGTTAATGTTGTGTCAGCCAGTGTAAGTTCTGTAAGAAAAAGAGAAGCCCAGAACACTAAACTATTATGCCATCATTTTCTGTGTCGCTCGGTTCTAGTTCCTCTTTTGAGCACTAGATGAGCATCATCAGGGATTCCGCATTGACTTCTATGTACACTCTAAAAAATGATTCAGGGGACCCGTTACCACAACTTAAATAAATTCATGGTTGCAAGTTAAATATTCTAATTTAATAATTTAATTAAACCTTTTAAGTTGCAAACACAACCCCTCTACAATGTGAGTAAATCAGTTCAGTTGACATAATAATGTTGATGATTACATTAACTTAATATTGTGTGTAATTTAAACTCAAATTTCTGTGTTGAATTTCTTTAAAAATTAAGTTGTAGTAACTCAAAATTGTCTTGTTAACTTTGGAAATTGGGTAGTGGATTTCTAGTTCCCATAGGACTGGATAAGGAGAATAAATGTTGAAATTAAGTGTTTTTTTTACGTGTTTTTTTTTTTAGTGAAGGGAAAGACCTGTTAGTGTTTAATGCTGTTATGTTTGACATTTTAAAGAGTTTCTGTTATGTTGAAGTTGGTTACCATTGCACTGAAGAGTAGAACACATGAAGGTAAACGCTACGTTGACTGTATTAGCAATGACTGCGTAATGCCAGTGAAAAGTAGCATCTTGCTTGTGCATTAAACATGATAATTAAGTTACATTTAGCATGTGCTATGATAGATGTGGATTTGAATAATAAAAAAAAAAGGATATAAATTGGTTTCAGGCCCACAAATTAATTAGTCGGAGCAACTTAAATTTTTTTGAGTAATCAACTTAAAATTATGTGTTACGAATTGTTAAGTAGTTCTTACTCAATGTAGTTTGTTGGATTAACAATTTCATTAGAAGTTTTCATAACACAAAAAAATGGATTCAAACTGTTGCGTACATTTTTTTTGTTGAGCTAACATTTTTTAGACTATGGTGTACTATGGAAATCTCATGATGATGTTTTTTTTTTTTGTCAGGAAGGTTAATGAAGAGCTTGACATCATAAGTGTCACTTGTGAATGGGTGTGATCGGTCAGAAGTATGGGTAGTCTTCTCACACACTCACTTACAAACTGTGTGTGTTATGCACTCCTATAGGATCATTTTATAAGAGTTTTACTTTATTAAATGAATTAATCTATAATTACCTTAAAACATAACATGAAGTGTTGATGCCTGTAATGTGATTTGAGAGTGTATTTCAATGATGTGTTGAGTTTTATTACTTGGAGTACAGGAGAGCTTAATATTTGTTAAAGGAGGGTTTGTCGACCTTGTCTGATCCAGGGAACCCCCGAAAAATAAAATTGGCAGAAATTTCATGGTACCATAACTTTCAACTTAAACAAGCATTATTAACTGTCTTTGCCACGTCCAGGATTCATTGTTATGCTGTTTTGTTGTGTAGTGCTGCCCTGATGAAGATATTAAATCATCAGGTATTTACATACACTACCAACCTGCACAGAAAGAAAGAAAGAAAGAAAGAAAGAAAAATAAATGAACACTTTCTGTTCATCAAAATTTTGAAAAAAGTATCACAGTTTCTTCAAAAATATTAAACAGCACAACTGTTTTCAACCTTGATAATAATAATAGTAATAATAATACATGTGTATTGAGTAGCAGCTCTAAAGGATCATGTGACACTGAAGACTGGAGTAATGACTGCTGAAAATTCAGCTTTGCCATCACAGGAATAAATTACAAATAGAAAACTTGAATATTTGAATATATTCAAATAGAAAACAGTTATTTTAAATTGTAATAATATTTCACAATATTATGCAGCCTGACTGAGCAAAAGAGACTTCTTTCTTTTCCAAATGACAGAATAATAACTGAACTGAACACAAATGATCATGTTTAAAAGTTGACATACCCTTGATTCTTAATACTGGTGGTCCATGAAGGATTCATAGTGGTCTGTGAGTTAAATGACTGATAAAACAAAAATAGACCTAAATACATGAAACAATTATAATTGATAAAATGTAACTGACCATTTAACATTCAATTAATCAACCAATTAATTAACTCATAATAAATTAAGTCACTGTATTACATAAATTGGTGCTTCTTTTGTCTTCAGTAAAGTAACTGACTATTATACGCCAATGTACACAAGTGTTTAGCTAGCAATCAGTCGACTCCTTTTAGATTCATGGTTGTGGCCCAAATCATGAATATACACTTAATTTATACTATGCACTCAAACTATACACTATGTACTCTTTGGTCTAATTAATTTTAAGAGTAATTTGTTATATTCTGCATCAAATTCTGATAAGGAAATAAAGAATACATAAGGAAACTTTTTTTTTGTTAAATAAGTGTATCATCTAGGTATTTGAAGTGCACTTCGTGTTTGATTTTTCAGTGTAAACACTGTTTATTCTACAAAATGGCATAGAATAGTGCATAAGTATGTAAAGTGCATGTACATTTTATTAGCTAAAATTAGCAGTCTAGTTCATTTCAGCAAATTTTTGATTGTTGGTCGCTGCACCCAGATTTGGGGTGTTATGGTGTTGATAATTTGGTATATCCGTGGATCTATGCCAGTTTCTGTCTTTGTCACTCTATACACAAACGTTTAAAATTTGGAGGGTTTTTTTTAGTCTAAAAGCCAAAAAGAATGCTTTTTTTGGGGGTCAAAAATACAATTAAAACAGTAATATTGTAAAATATAATTACAACTTTAAAAAAAATTTAATTTAATTTTAATAAATTTTACAATGTAATTTATTCCTGTAATGAAAAAACTTAATATTCAGCAGCCATTACTCCAGTCTTCAGTGTCACATAATCCTTCTGAATTCATTCTAATGTGCTGATTAGCTGCTCAAGAATTTTTTCAGCATGATGAATCAAAATTTGTTGGAATATAAATCTTTTGTAACATTAGAAATGTCTTTACTGTCAATTTTAATGCACTCTTGCTCAATAAAAGTATTATTTAGAAAATAAATTCTAGTTTCAGGATATCTTGCAAACTCAAACCTGAATTAACTACTGTATGTGAGCACCACAGCTCAACATGTGAAGAGCATGTGTAATAACGATTGTGCCACAGTTCTGACCACTTTCATATTTTGATGTGTTTAGTCGAAAACATGATTTTGGCTCAGATGAAAATGAGGCTTGGAAATACTTTTACAACCATTTTCTATTTTCAACTTTTCCAGACTCACTTCAGTCCAACATGGATATTCATTAATAGTGACTTACATAGAACAAATAAAAGCTATTTTAGGTACAGAAATGCGTTTTTTTTTTTTACATTTGGCAGTACACTGTTCGTTTACAGTCTAGAAAACTTCTCAGTCTCAGTAACTTCCTCTTCTGTCCTGTTTGCCCTTTCTCTGTCTCTCACAAATGACACTAACTTTGTTTTTAAATAATTTTCTTCCTGTCGTTATTCCTTATCAATATCTTATCACTATCAGCACTGGCCGTCGAACTAGAAGTCACAGCTATTCATTAAATAAAAGCCTGTGACACTCAGAGTCTGCAACTCAACACACATTACTTCAAATAGCTCTCATTTGAAATGAATGTAATTGCTTTAGGTTCAAAGTCATTTCAAAGAGGAAAAGTGGAATTGTTATGATATATTGTATCTAATGCAATGGCATTAAGGGGCCAAAGGGCTATAGTTTACCCAATAATGCAGTGGTTCTCAAACTTTTTACAGCGGCGTACCCCCTGGGACATTTAACATTCTTCTGCGTACCCCCGCTGTTCCACTTAGACCGCAGTCACACCTTTTCTATTAAAGGACAGTTTGCCCCCTTAAATTGATTTACAGGTGCATTTTTTTTACCTTTATAGAGGCAAATATTTTGTATCCTTATTAATCGTATGTC
>NW_015665038.1:132152-133667 GCF_001515625.1 Sinocyclocheilus rhinocerous
AATGTAGGCTACATTTAAAATGTAAAATGTTCACTTAATATTACCTTTTTTTTGTTGAACTGTTGTAAAAATTAATGTCACATTTGCCATCGTTTGGATATTCATGGAAATTTGCATTCTTGTTCGCAACATGAAAACAATAACACGCACAGTGTGTCTGTATCGAAGAGAGTTTAAATCGATCTCAGTCCGTGTCAATATTTGCTCTTCATGCTATTAAGTGAAGATCTACTTTAAAGATACATTGAACAGCAGCAGGATTTGCTAAAGCGGCATATTCAGCGGGCATCCTATCACATGCAAGCTGCTTATGTGAATGCAGTCAGTTTTGACCGCAAAAGATGAGGTAAGCTGATTGGATATCATGTATTTGACCGTTTACTTACGACACTCCCATTTTCCTGTTTTTCCATTAGAAGCGGCATTTTGCTTGTCAGAAATACGGTCGGTTTTAATGTTACTTTTAAGTTGGGGTAGAATTAAATGAATGCCAAAACTCAGAATTTTGTTCGCGTACCCCCCTCCGTCATCTCACGTACCCCCAGGGGTACGCGTAGGCTACCCCAGTTTGAGAACCACTGCAATAATTGATATTCTGTCATCACTCATGTGGTATGACATTCTTCTGTGAAATAAAAAAAAAAGAGAAAGATTTTTTTTGTCCCTATATTCGATGGTCACCAAAACTGTTTGGTGTTTGGTAACCAACATTATTCAAAATGTAAAGTATTTATCTATATTTTGTTTTCCACAGAAGAAAGTAAGTCATACAGGTTTGGAATGACATGAGAGTGAATAATTGATGAATGAAATTAATTATTTTTGGGTAAACTATGCCTTTAAGGGTTTTTTCACAACCTGTTTCAAAAATAATTCCTTTTTTATTCTTACCATAAGTTCGGTAAAGTGCGTTTGACTTTAGTCACTGTAATCTGAACTTTTTGAATTGTTTTCCCTTGCAGAGTGTCACAGAATAAATCCACTAGTGCTCTGGACAAAGAAGTGTTTGTTAGTGAATTATAATGGCAATGGCGGGTATATTGGGCTGCTCTCTTCAGATGTAGTTAGTCATAAGGGTGGTACTTCCTGTCTTTTCATAGAACTGCTGTTTATTCCTTTATGTAATCAACTTTCATGGGTTTTCAAACAAACATAGTCATGTTTTGATTTATCCTCGTATATTTGTGGTGGTTTTGGTGGACAGACATGGTGGGAGAATTTACACTTACAGTAATTGTTCTAAAATAGTTTTTACGAAGTCATGTAATAAAGCAAGAGCTGTTGCAAATGAAAAAAGTTCAAAGGGAGGGACTTGGTTTAAATGCTTATTTGGAGCTTAAAAACATTGAAGCAGACATTTGAAAGACGGTTTACATTTAAAGGCTTCTTAACTTCTTCTGTTTCACTCAGATTGAATCATGCGTTTGTTCAAATGGCTGGGTTTAAAAAGCATGTCTGTGCCTTTGTTTGAACACACACACACACACACACACACATAGTATGAACTCTGTACCT
>NW_015665038.1:137710-148876 GCF_001515625.1 Sinocyclocheilus rhinocerous
ACCCCCAGGGGTAGCGTAGGCTACCCCAGTTTGAGAACCACTGCAATAATTGATATTCTGTCATCACTCATGTGGTATGACATTCTTCTGTGAAATAAAAAAAAAAGAGAAAGATTTTTTTTGTCCCTATATTCGATAGTCACCAAAACTGTTTGGTGTTTGGTAACCAACATTATTCAAAATGTAAAGTATCTATCTATATTTTGTTTTCCACAGAAGAAAGTAAGTCATACAGATTTGGAATGACATGAGAGTGAATGATTGATGAATGAAATTAATTATTTTTGGGTAAACTATGTCTTTAAGGGTTTTTTCACAACCTGTTTCAAAAATAATTCATTTTTTATTATTACCATAAGTTCGGTAAAGTGCGTTTGACTTTAGTCACTGTAATCTGAACTTTTTGAATTGTTTTCACTTGCAGAGTGTCACAGAATAAATCCACTAGTGCTCTGGACAAAGAAGTGTTTGTTAGTGAATTATAAGGGCAATGGCGGGGATATTTGGCTGCTCTCTTCAGATGTAGTTAGTCATAAGGGTGGTACTTCCTGTCTTTTCATAGAACTGCTGTTTATTCCTTTATGTAATCAACTTTCATGGGTTTTCAAACAAACATAGTCATGTTTTGATTTATCCTCGTATATTTGTGGTGGTTTTGGTGGACAGACATGGTGGGAGAATTTACACTTACAGTAATTGTTCTAAAATAGTTTTTACGAAGTCATGTAATAAAGCAAGAGCTGTTGCAAATGAAAAAAGTTCAAAGGGAGGGACTTGGTTTAAATGCTTATTTGGAGCTTAAAAACATTGAAGCAGACATTTGAAAGACGGTTTACATTTAAAGGCTTCTTAACTTCTTCTGTTTCACTCAGATTGAATCATGCGTTTGTTCAAATGGCTGGGTTTAAAAAGCATGTCTGTGCCTTTGTTTGAACACACACACACACACACACACACATAGTATGAACTCTGTACCTAGAAAGATTTTTTTTGTCCCTATATTCGATGGTCACCAAAACTGTTTGGTGTTTGGTAACCAACATTATTCAAAATGTAAAGTATTTATCTATATTTTGTTTTCCACAGAAGAAAGTAAGTCATACAGGTTTGGAATGACATGAGAGTGAATAATTGATGAATGAAATTAATTATTTTTGGGTAAACTATGCCTTTAAGGGTTTTTTCACAACCTGTTTCAAAAATAATTCCTTTTTTATTCTTACCATAAGTTCGATTACGTGCGTTTGACTTTAGTCACTGTAATCTGAACTTTTTGAATTGTTTTCCCTTGCAGAGTGTCACAGAATAAATCCACTAGTGCTCTGGACAAAGAAGTGTTTGTTAGTGAATTATAATGGCAATGGCGGGTATATTGGGCTGCTCTCTTCAGATGTAGTTAGTCATAAGGGTGGTACTTCCTGTCTTTTCATAGAACTGCTGTTTATTCCTTTATGTAATCAACTTTCATGGGTTTTCAAACAAACATAGTCATGTTTTGATTTATCCTCGTATATTTGTGGTGGTTTTGGTGGACAGACATGGTGGGAGAATTTACACTTACAGTAATTGTTCTAAAATAGTTTTTACGAAGTCATGTAATAAAGCAAGAGCTGTTGCAAATGAAAAAAGTTCAAAGGGAGGGACTTGGTTTAAATGCTTATTTGGAGCTTAAAAACATTGAAGCAGACATTTGAAAGACGGTTTACATTTAAAGGCTTCTTAACTTCTTCTGTTTCACTCAGATTGAATCATGCGTTTGTTCAAATGGCTGGGTTTAAAAAGCATGTCTGTGCCTTTGTTTGAACACACACACAAACACACACAGTGTGAACTCTGTACCTGAATGGGCGAATTCACAGGGTGTGCCTGTACCTGAGCAATTTCACACCGGACAAAGAAAGAAAGATCGGAACAGACTAGTACTGTAGATTGTACAGTAAAAGTGAACACAGGATTTTATTACCTACAGGTGGTGCTCATTAGCTGAAGCATATTTCTCAACTGAATATCTCCTGTCTTGTTATTAAGAGAGAGTTTATTCAAAAACAAAAGTTCTGTCATCTCAACTTCATGTCATTAAAAACTTGTCATGTGGAAGTCTGAACACAAATGGTGAATTTTGGAAAAATATCCTGGCAACTCTTGTTGCTTCTGCAAAATGACAAAAGCACCATAAAAGTATCAAATAAGTAGTCCAAATTACTTACTGCACTATTTTACAAATCCTCTGCTTGAGAATAGCTGCCATTTAAGTTATTTATTGAAAATTTTTATTGGTGGGGTCAGAAAAAGTCCATTGTAAATAGTGTAGCGATGTATGAAGCACAGCTCATACAAAACAGCTCATACAAAAGTCACTTTGAACATAAGTGAAATCTACATAGGGAACTTTTTCACCCTTGCCCAAAACTTCAGATTGTGCAGAGTGCTATTGAAATGGCTGGATTTCAACAACACTATTTTGCTGAACAACGGTTAATATGACTGAACAGGATATTTTTATTAAAAATACACTGTTTGTGCTCCACAGAAGCAGGAAGTTTTGGATTGACATGAGTGATTTATGAATTGTTTTTTTTTTTATTGAATTGTAGTTTTTGGGTGAACTGTTTCGCTTTGGGTGTACAGCAATACACAGTAAAGCGCTATATAAATGCTCCATTCATTCATTCATTCATTCATTAGTTAACTCTTTCCCCACCAGCGTTTTTAAAAAAAGGTTGCCAGTGACCGCCAGCATTTTTGAGCATTTTCACAAAATTTTTATGGCGCTGAGAATATTTAGTTGTATGAATGTCTAAACATGCAACAAACAAAAATAAAGAACAGAGCCTATGCTTTAAAAAAAAAAAAATGTTAGACTAGCTTCATGCATTCTTTTTTTTATCTACACTTGAATGTGGGTTAGTTTCATGAAAAAGAGCATTTTGAACAAAAAGCTGAGAAAATCATGTTTTTGTCAAAGACCACGTCTGGATCAGATTCAGAACAATGATCAAAACATAGATGTATTACATCAAGTCCATCAACACATCCAAAGCTTGCACAGTCCTAAACAACTTCCTGTGTCAACTTTTCATTCAGTAACGTTTAACAAAGACTCATAGCTTCAAAGAGTAATTAATGTTAGGTGTTTTCAGATTCACTGATTCTTCTGTATTGTATGTGTTTCAGGGAGACACAGAGAAAGGTCTAGAGATGAAGAAACTGGTTCTGTCTGGTTTTCTGGCCAGTGAGGAGATCTATATTAACCAGCTGGAGGCGTTGCTGCTGGTGAGTACCACTGCCACACATGTCGTCACTCACACTTCATGAGAAACCTGATGTGGGAACTTCACAGTCCTGCTCTATGTGACACTATGTGGAGTGTTTTAAAGCTGATTATCAGTGTTCTAGGTAAAGGGGCCTTTTGTCTTATTTTATTTTATACTTACAAAACAATGACCCTAGCTGTTTGTACTACTTTAAAGGGGTCATATAATGCTACATGCACTTTTACAAGTTGTTTGAACTGAAATGTGTGTTGGCAGTGTGTGTACACAACCACCCTAAAATGATAAAAATCCACCCAGTGGTTTTTTGTTAATCTACTAAATTCTTTACCCCTTTCTCAAATCGAGCCGATCTCAGATGCCTGTCTGTGTGATGACAAAAGCACCATAAAAGTATCAAATAAGTAGTCCAAATTACTTACTGCACTATTTTACAAATCCTCTGCTTGAGAATAGCTGCCATTTAAGTTATTTATTGAAAATTTTTATTGGTGGGGTCAGAAAAAGTCCATTGTAAATAGTGTAGCGATGTATGAAGCACAGCTCATACAAAACAGCTCATACAAAAGTCACTTTGAACATAAGTGAAATCTACATAGGGAACTTTTTCACCCTTGCCCAAAACTTCAGATTGTGCAGAGTGCTATTGAAATGGCTGGATTTCAACAACACTATTTTGCTGAACAACGGTTAATATGACTGAACAGGATATTTTTATTAAAAATACACTGTTTGTGCTCCACAGAAGCAGGAAGTTTTGGAGTGACATGAGTGATTTATGAATTGTTTTTTTTTTTATTGAATTGTAGTTTTTGGGTGAACTATTTCGCTTTGGGTGTACAGCAATACACAGTAAAGCGCTATATAAATGCTCCATTCATTCATTCATTCATTCATTAGTTAACTCTTTCCCCACCAGCGTTTTTAAAAAAAGGTTGCCAGTGACCGCCAGCATTTTTGAGCATTTTCACAAAATTTTTATGGCGCTGAGAATATTTAGTTGTATGAATGTCTAAACATGCAACATTTTAAAATAAAGAACAGAGCCTATGCTTTAAAAAATAAAAAATAAAAAATGTTAGACTAGCTTCATGCATTCTTTTTTTTATCTACACTTGAATGTGGGTTAGTTTCATGAAAAAGAGCATTTTGAACAAAAAGCTGAGAAAATCATGTTTTTGTCAAAGACCACGTCTGGATCAGATTCAGAACAATGATCAAAACATAGATGTATTACATCAAGTCCATCAACACATCCAAAGCTTGCACAGTCCTAAACAACTTCCTGTGTCAACTTTTCATTCAGTAACGTTTAACAAAGACTCATAGCTTCAAAGAGTAATTAATGTTAGGTGTTTTCAGATTCACTGATTCTTCTGTATTGTATGTGTTTCAGGGAGACACAGAGAAAGGTCTAGAGATGAAGAAACTGGTTCTGTCTGGTTTTCTGGCCAGTGAGGAGATCTATATTAACCAGCTGGAGGCGTTGCTGCTGGTGAGTACCACTGCCACACATGTCGTCACTCACACTTCATGAGAAACCTGATGTGGGAACTTCACAGTCCTGCTCTATGTGACACTATGTGGAGTGTTTTAAAGCTGATTATCAGTGTTCTAGGTAAAGGGGCCTTTTGTCTTATTTTATTTTATACTTACAAAACAATGACCCTAGCTGTTTGTACTACTTTAAAGGGGTCATATAATGCTACATGCACTTTTACAAGTTGTTTGAACTGAAATGTGTGTTGGCAGTGTGTGTACACAACCACCCTAAAATGATAAAAATCCACCCAGTGGTTTTTTGTTAATCTACTAAATTCTTTACCCCTTTCTCAAATCGAGCCGATCTCAGATGCCTGTCTGTGTGAGGCATTAAACAGAACAAACTAGCAACCAGTACACATGCACACAAACCTTGAAATCCACTGTGAGTGTTTTTTTAGTGTGCTAATTATGCCAGACACACTGTGCCACCTGCTGTTACAGTCTTTAAGGAACACCTGGATATCTCCTGTCTCGGTTTAAGTAAACCTGCTGAAGAGTTAAGTTAAAGCGGACCTTGTTTGTGTTTATGTACTTCTGCTCTCTGCTGCACACTTCCTGTCCAAACATTACTCAGCACTTTGGACTTGCAAGGAAAATGGCTACAAATACTGTTGCAGAGCAGATACATAAATGAGCAAGCACACATTTATTCATCTTCTCCAATCATTTCTTGAAATGACAGAGCAGAACATGATTCCTGTCATGCTGACGTCAGATATCTGGCGCTGCTGATAAGATTGTGAATATCCAGAAATGTGTTTTTTGATAGAAAGTACTGCACACAGCACTGCTAAATGCACTTCCACCAAGTTAAGATTTATTTTTGCACTGCTGTTCAAATGTTTGCATGTGCCTATTCCTTGTTATTGCTGTTTTCTGTTTGGAATAATTCATCAAAACTATGAAATAACACATGGATGTATGGACATAATCAGGGTTTCTGAGGGTCTTAGAAAGGTCTTAAAAAGTCTTAATTCGCCCTTCCAAAAAGGTCTTAAATTGGAGCAGAAAATCTTAAATTCATAGTCATTGCATTAAATGTTGCTAAAAAATCTATATCTTCCTCAGTATTTTTGTCTTGCTTTCCAGTACAAATATCTAAACGTCCTTAAATCAAGATACATTCACTGGAGATGCAAAATGAAGATATGAAGTCTTGTTTTCTGAGAAACTGACCAAAAATTTATTGAGTTTATGCTTAAAACAATAACAGATAAGAATTAAAACTCGTTTTGAATTAAGTTGATTTTTATATTGATTTAGCATGAATTAAGTTGATTTTTCTGAGCCAATGTTCCTTGAATTTACTTTGGTCTTAAAAACGTCTTTTTAAAAAATCCTACATTTACCTTAAATAAACCTGCAGAAACCCTGATAATGCTAAAATGTTAAAACACATCATGGCTAACTCATTTTACCTTCTTTAAAGTATTGATTCTTTTAACTAACTTCATGAGGTGCATTATGAGATGCTTTTTAATTCCTTGAAAATGTGGTACACTTTTACAAAATGTAGGCTTTTATTCACATATAAACATCAACACGAGCACATCAAATATTGTAAATGGAAGCTCAGTCCACTTGCATGATGCAAAATGAAATGGGTTTGGAAAAACATGAGGTTGATTAAATTATGACAAAACAGCTGTATTACAATGTTTATCACACCAAATTTGAGCAAAATTCAAGTATTTTCCCTGGTGTGAAAAGACCTTAATTCTTTATATCAATTTCAGTTTAATGTGTCCAAAGCTTTTGACTGTTAGTATACAAATTAATGAATTTAGCAGACAGAAGAGCCCCCAGAATAGTTTGTAATTGAATCCTTCTGTTCGGGTAAAGGATGGATCAGATTATTTGATTAGAAACGCACATTCATTGACTTCAAAACCACTGTAGGAAAGATCATATATAGGTGTGTTCAGATTCTGAGCTGTGAGGAGTTGTGTGGTTGTAGTGAAGGGTTGTGTAATGTGTATGTAGTCAAAGGTTTGACTCCAGGTCAGGGAATCTCATTAAACACAGTGTTACTGAGTGCACGTTTGACTTTCGCTTCCCTCAAGGTGATAATTCCTGAAATCAGTCTGCTGTTTATTTGCTGCTTTAGATTAACTGTAACCAAAAGTTATTCAAATGGTCCAAGAGATGCTGCTTCAGCATCTTTAAAGTATTGATTCTTTTAACTAACTTCATGAGGTGCATTCTGAGATGCTTTTTAAACAGTATTGATCTATTTATGTGGTACACTTTTACAAAATGTAGGCTTTTATTCACATATAAACATCAACACGAGCACATCAAATATTGTAAATGGAAGCTCAGTCCACTTGCTTGATGCAAAATGAAATGGGTTTGGAAAAACATGAGGTTGATTAAATTATGACAAAACAGCTGTATTACAATGTTTATCACACCAAATTTGAGCAAATTTCAAGTATTTTCCCTGGTGTGAAAAGACCTTAATTCTTTATATCAATTTCAGTTTAATGTGTCCAAAGCTTTTGACTGTTAGTATACAAATTAATGAATTTAGCAGACAGAAGAGCCCCCAGAATAGTTTGTAATTGAATCCTTCTGTTCGGGTAAAGGATGGATCAGATTATTTGATTAGAAACGCACATTCATTGACTTCAAAACCACTGTAGGAAAGATCATATATAGGTGTGTTCAGATTCTGAGCTGTGAGGAGTTGTGTGGTTGTAGTGAAGGGTTGTGTAATGTGTATGTAGTCAAAGGTTTGACTCCAGGTCAGGGAATCTCATTAAACACAGTGTTACTGAGTGCACGTTTGACTTTCGCTTCCCTCAAGGTGATAATTCCTGAAATCAGTCTGCTGTTTATTTGCTGCTTTAGATTAACTGTAACCAAAAGTTATTCAAATGGTCCAAGAGATGCTGCTTCAGCAGTAGTGGATGATTTTAGTCTTCCTTGTGCTGTTTTACTTAAACATGACTCATTTGTCCTAAAGCTCTTCATTGATAGACATGTGAAATCAAAACTGGTGTTTAGTGGCTTTTAGTGGTGTCAGTTCTGGTCCATGTATATGATAGTGTATTTCTAAAAATGACTATATTGACTTTTTGGTCCCACTTTATATTGTGGCCCTAATACCTGTATACTTACATAGTAACTAGATGTGTACATGACAGCATTTTTTAAAGAAAGGTAAAGAAAGTGTTACACTTTATATTAGATTTACCATGTAATTACTCTGATGTTACACAGCAGCGGCCAGTAAGTTAGGCTTTACATATAAATTGTGGTTGGTGTCCAGAATGTTACACTTTATATTAAGTGGACAGTTCCTGAGGAGTTACCATGTAAGTACACTGGTATTACAGTGGTGCACCAACTCGAGATCCAACTCCTCCCACTTTACATATCCCTAAACCTACCCATTTCCACCCCCTGGATCCCATTTCCACCCCTAAACCAACCCATCGCCAACCTCTGGATCCCATTTCCACCCCTAAACCTACCCATCTCCAACCTCTGGATCAAATGGTTCCAATTACTCTTATACATATTGTTGCTCTCTTATACAACACTCTTATACAAAATGTAGCTATATAATTCCTGTTACACGAGTACTTAGTGAAGTGAAAAAAAAGTGTTGTTACCAATGTCCTGTTACACATTTGTACTTACACAAACCATCCGGAGGGTTGTTACATGTGTGTAGTTACAGAAATATTACAGCTGTAGATACTATGTACCAATGTGTACTTACACTGTGGTTACATACTATGTACACATGTAGTTACTATGCAAGTACACAGGTATTAGGGACACTTAATATAAAGTGGGACCGGTGTTTCTTCTAAAACTACAGCCTATACTATAGTGATGTACATTATTTCAATATTCATCGATTTACAAAAATATTAAGCAGCACAAATGTTTTAGACATTATAAATTAGAAAAGGTTCTTGAGCACCAAAAACAGCATACTGTATTATGATTATTATGATTTCTTGCGATATAGACTCGAATAATGGCTGTGTTTTTAATCAAATAAATGCAGCGATTAGAGCGATTAGATAAAAATATTAAAAACAAACCAACAAATAAAAATGTACTGACTCCAAACAGGTAAAGGTGAAATAAAGGTTTTTCAATCACTGTCGGTCTCGAATTACTGGATTTCTACCGTTACTTTCTGGTCAGTATGTTTATTACAAAGACATTGGTTTCTATCATGTTAATGTTAGTACTATTGAACGATTAGAATCAATCGTGCCAAACATGAAACGTCTCAGTCTGGCTTATATGTCGTTCATTCTGTTCTCAGCTATTTCTGTTTGCCCTTCAGCTCAGATTCCAGTGGCTGATAGTGTATCTGGTACGATTAGCAGACATTATCTGCCTGTCCATCAATAACCACAATACTGTGTCCTCATCTGTCTGTCTGAAAGACCAGGTGAACCATACCTCTGCTTGGCTAAGCTGTAATCTCTTAAATGACACCATCATAAGGTCTCTTTTTGAGGTTTATTAATTGAATTGATCAGATGAAATGTAAGTATTGCAGCAGTTTATTTGGAAAGGCCAAGCCATTGACAAGGCCCTACAGATAATGTCTGCGACAAGAGAAACCAAATTAAATAACACAGAGACTGGATATAAGCAGTGCATGCTTTTACAGTAGATTGTTATGGCAAACATCACATAATATAATTAACATTCAGCTGGATTCAAAATTTTCACTTACAGACTCAATTTCATTAATAACATTAACAAACTTTATTACAATACAAAACTTAACAGTTATGTATTTTAGAGCACTAGAGCTTGATTAGTTATTTTAATAAGTTTAATTAACTATAAATGTCATGGATGTTTAATTAACATTATTTCATATTCATTTTTAGATGCTTGTAAACTATAGCTCTGTAAAACATTGTTCGATAAGAAACAGATCATTCTAAAATTTAGAATCAAAGTTATTCTAAAATGTTACCCGTATAGTTTTGTTACTGCATAAAAGAATAAAGCACTAATAAGTGGATTGAATACATTTGATATCAACCACTTTAATTTTGGCTCACTGACTTCATTGCATCTGTTGAATGTTAATGTCATACCAAAGTTTCATACACCATTACACACATCAGTTTAGCTGTGGTGTCATAAATATTTCAAGATGAACAGACTCACAGTTCAGCATTTTAGTTAGTATTTCACAAGTGCACAAGAAACTGACTAAAAGCCCAATTACTGTCTTTATATGTCACCATTTACACAGTGTTTTGTAAAACTGAACTTCAGTGCTGCTAAACATTTCAACTTTGGACACAAGTGCTTTAAAAAAATTAATTGTAGTGTAGAGGATTGTATTAACATGTTTCATGTACTTCGATATCAGTCTGAAAAACTGGTTCCAAAAGCTAATTCTGATGAGCTTCTTATTAATCATTGATTTTGTTTGGTTGGACTAATTTGAATCAGTCTCCAGTAGGTCTATAGGGCTGCAGTGTTTTGATTAAAAGCTGTAGCAAATATGTGCTTTATGTGTGACTTGGCCTTTAAACAGAGATGGACAGGCAGTATTATTATATAACAGAGCCAAGAGGTCATTATTTCATATAATAGTAGTTGTTTTACCAGTATCCAGATTCATCATTGCGATGAATGGGAATGCATGCAAATGGATAGCTTTCTCCAGGTATTATAGACTTCCTTGGTCAGAACCGCAGCCATAATTACCATGTGGATGTGTATATTTCAGTGAACAGACAGATTTAAGATTCCTTGTGTCAAGTTCTAATATTTATATTATTAGAACACATAATTGTATCCATAACTCTATACCAAACATCTGAAGATCAGTCAGTTATGTAACACTGACATTGTCTCAATAACATGTGGTTTAGTCCTTTCATAGCACTTTGTCCCCGAGCACATCAAGCAAACGAAGGAATTTCAGTGACATGAGTGCTCTGTCAACCAACTCTCCCAAAATAAGACACTAGAACCATGTCATTCTTCTTCTTTTCTTGCCACAGGCAAGATCATTCCACTGTGGAGAAGATAACCAATATAACAATGTCTGCAGTCATTAAATTATTTAAAAGCTCTGACATTCCTTTTTCTATTTTAAGATTTCTTACCAAATGGATTCTGTCTGGCCCTTTACTCAGTTTGATTCTCCATTCATTAAGGTCTGCAGTGAAGGTCCATTTAAAGGAGTAGTTTGTTTCAACAATTCTATCCTTTACTCATTCTAATGTTGCTCCAAACCTGTACATTATTATTATTATTAGCATGTTTTTGTCCAAGATGTTTACAACAATTCATTGTGCATCATTAAGATGAAGTTTCTTTGAAAAAAAAAAAAAAGTACAACTGT
>NW_015665038.1:149221-180838 GCF_001515625.1 Sinocyclocheilus rhinocerous
ATAATTCCTGTTACACGAGTACTTAGTGAAGTGAAAAAAAAGTGTTGTTACCAATGTCCTGTTACACATTTGTACTTACACAAACCATTCAGTGGGTTGTTACATATGTGTAGTTACAGACATATTACAGCTGTAGATACTATGTACCAATGTGTACTTACACTGTAGTTACATACTACGTACACATCTATTTACTATGTAAGTACACAGGTATTAGGGCCACTTAATATAAAGTGGGACCGGCTTTTTTGACAGATGTCACACTTTGGATTTTTTGGGGGGATTAGTGTGGATTTTTTGTTTATTTGTTGTAAGGGAAACGGGTCAATTTAGCTCAAAGGGAATCTTTTAAGATTTTATAGGGAATTTGGACAGAATCACGGTTTTACGGCTGATCACTGAGTCGGCCAGCGATTCATTGAACGAGCCGTATAACATAAATTCTGCAATGGATATTAATATCCAAAGTATAGTGAAAGATGACTAAAAACATAATTTGATGGTGTCCTGAGTATTTAAACCTGGTTGTTGGCCACATCCCAACTGGTGTTTTGACCAATTAGACACCGTCTTAGCTCAGGATGTTGCTATATTTCTCCTCCCAATTCATAATGTTATCTTATCAGTCACATGGTCCGAATTTTCCCGCTCTTGCAGAGTATAATTTTGGTGGGGGGAAGTCAATCCAAAGAGCTTGTGATCGTGATTACTATCATGGATTTACATGTGATGGTCATGCTGTGCATCTCTTTGACCATCAATCTTGATTTCTTCATCAATCTTGATTTCTATCTCCTTGGAATTGTCAATAAGTGTTCTTTTGTTTTAATGCTGTGAGCTGCTCAAAGCTGCTAGTTGGTGGACTTGCTTCAGACTCGTGGCGCCAGGGTATCGTGGACAGATTTATGACGTTGTCTTGGGCCTCTTTGTGGAATTCGGCTCTTTGGGTTGTTCAACACCAATCTGATCGAATCTTAAATTGTCTGAATCGCTCTGATACCCTACATTGTTTTTGAAAGAAAGTAACACTTTTGTTTATTAAATTGATCCAAAGTAACAGTAAAGACATTTATAATATTACAAAAGTTTTCTGTTTCAAATAAATTGTTCTTTTGAAAATTTAAAATTAATCAAAGAATCCTGAATTTAAAAAAAAAAGAAATGAGAAATGTTTCTTGAGCAACAAATCAGCATATTAGAATGATTTCTGAGGGATCATGTGACACTAAAGACTGTAACATGGCTGCTGAAAATTCAGCTTTGCCATCACAGGAATAAATTAAAATTAAATAAATTCTAACATGGAAAACACTTATTTTAAATTTTAATAATATTTTGCAATACTACTGTATTTTTGATCAAATAAATGCAGCTTTGGTGAGGAAGAGAGACTTTCAAAAGCTAACAAACTAACTAATATGCTAACATTCTAAATGTTACTGTAAGCCTTTCTCTTTTGGGAAAATCTATATTTTTGATCCAATCAAATGCCCTCTTGAATAAGAATCTCCCCTCTCCCTAATACCACCTGCAGATGACTCACATTAACAAGCTGCAAATCATCAAGGTTTGTGACTCTTGACGTAACAAAAGTTTTTGTGCGACTTTAAAAGAAACATGCCTCACCCAAACTTCCTGCTTTAATCGGAAATACATCAATACATGAAAGAAAAACTGCACTCATCAAGCAGTATCATGATGCAGAGGAGAGCAACTTACAATGAGTCATGCTGATCTGAAAATAACCGTCCTGCACTTTAACACAGTGTTATCAGCCCTGTAGAGAGAAATGAAGGCCAATACACATGAACACATGTGCTGTGTAATGTTTCTTCTGCTCTCATTTACACTGTTTGCTCATGTGCTTTCTCTTTTCAAATTTACAAAAACACACAGTGTCCATCTGCCCTGAACAGCATTGCAAATGCAAAGGAAATAAATATTAATTGATACATCAATTCACAGGAAATGGAGAGGGAAACTGACCCACCAGTCAATGTGTACTACTTGAGTATTGCATGGATTTTGGCTTAACTAAATGCATTGGACTTAATCATTTAATTCAGTTTAAATCACCTCAGAAGTGGTTGCTATATGCAGTTGTTTGTGGGTATAAAGTGCTCAAGATGCAACAGTTACAGTGCCATTATCATGATCAGGAGTCACATAACCAAACCACATGTATTTTCATGTTAAACCTCACAGCCATATATCACTAAATTTAAGGGGTTTGAGTATGGTAATTTATTACTTAACATACAAATGTATTACTTAATATATAAATACATGTGAGTAGTGAACATGTTCATTAATTCACCGCTCTTTCTCTCTTTCAGCCCGTGAAGCCTTTTAAAGCCACAGCTACTACATCAAAGCCAGTGCTGACAATGGAGCAGATTGAAACTATTTTCTTCATGATCCAAGATATCTTTGTGATCCATAAGGAGTTTTATGATGCTATTTCTCCCAACATTCAGCAGTGGGATGAGAAGGTCACTGTCGGACATCTCTTCCAGAAACTGGTGAGTCCTCCTGCCACATATTGTCCTGCCAAACACGCTGTTCAAAGGCCCTAGATGGTAATTCTAAATACAATGACCCTCTATGTAGTGTACAATACGGACCAAATGTTTAGGGTCAGTAAAACATTTATTCTGCTTTAACTTGATCAAGATTGACAGTAAAGACACTGATAATGTTACAAAAGATTTCTGTTTCAAATAAATTGCTGTTCTTTTACATTTTCTATTCCGAAAAAAAGTATCACGGTTTCCACAAAAAATATTAGCAGCACAACTGTTTTCAACATTTATAATAATAACATGCAACAAATCATCATATTAGAATGATTTCTGAAGGATCACGTGACACTGAAGATTGGAGTAATGACTGCTGGAAATTCAGCTTTGCCATGACAGGAATAAATTACATTTTAAAATGTATTGAAATAGAAAACCGTTTGTAGCAAAGTTCGTAGGTCGGGAAGAAGGAGGCGGGAACCAGCGAACACTCGGTGATATGTATTCAAGCTGAGTGATATACAATATTTATCTCAATATTTTTTAGCCTTTTGACAA
This sequence comes from Sinocyclocheilus rhinocerous, assembly GCF_001515625.1. NCBI lineage: Eukaryota > Metazoa > Chordata > Actinopteri > Cypriniformes > Cyprinidae > Sinocyclocheilus > Sinocyclocheilus rhinocerous. The sequence goes on from NW_015665038.1 coordinate 152,299, forward strand.
TATTTGATGTGTATCTCAATGATTATGCATTTTCTGCATGACTTGTAAATGTAATTTCCCTCTTCCAGTTAGGGGAACTATATAAGGCCTAAACAACTATTGTTGAGCAGATTTCAAATGTTTAATTCAAGATTTTAAAAAAGTATAGTTAAAATTATCAAATCATTTAGTCCTCTGTTCATCACAAAATAAATGCAAGAATTAATTGTTTCATTTTATTTGTTAGTACCAATATAAAAAAAGACATAGTGATCAAATAGTGAAATACCATATTCATTATGCTTTCATAATTATAAATCAATAACAAAACAATAAAGAATGCATCTTAAATTTATGTAGTTATCTTTTGCTGTTAAGTTCATTATTCCACTCTGAATGTATTTTGTTGGGCCATACCCAGCATGCATTACTGCTCATCATTACAGGATTTACTTCATTTGTCTCCTAAACCAAACGTCAGATGGCAGGAGGTTATGAAACATGACTTTTCTGAAGAGTTTTCTCCCATTACTGCTCATCATTACAGGATTTACTTCATTTGTCTCCTAAACCAAACGTCAAATGGCAGGAGGTTATGAAACATGACTTTTCTGAAGAGTTTTCTCCACACGCACACACACACACACACACACACACACACGTGATTAGTAAAACATTGTGACAGTGGTTGAGTTAGCAGATGGAGTAATTACAGGCTCCCTATTGCTCTGGAAACTCAGCGAAGAGGAAAAGAAGCATGAAAGACTAAGACTAAAAGAGACCAGAAGAAAAAAGTTCTGTGTTTGAACTGAAGGAAAGGTTTAGGATGAGCAAATCCAGACGGAGTGGATTAGAGGCAGAGTTTCTCTCTATTAGTCACCCTTCACTCTTTCTTTCTTTCTTTCTCTCACTCATTAGCTCTGACTTCTCTTCCCACAAATGTTTCTCTCTTCACCTCGTCTTTGTGACGTGCGTATTAGTGTTCGTCTGTGGATACGCTTGGTGAAAAGTCAGAGTTGTTGTGTTGTGTTCCAGACTTCTCTCGAGCAGCGGGAGAGAGGAGCATGCTGGGATGGAGATTGAGCATACAGGGTCTCATCATGCAGTTCTCACCTCAGGGCACAAATATACACGCTTGATGCGGGGTTGCTAGGCGACGACGGCATGTCCGTGTGATGTGTTGTGTTCCAGACTTCTCTCGAGCAGCGGGAGAGAGGAGCATGCTGGGATTGAGATTGAGCATACAGGGTCTCATCATGCAGTTCTCACCTCAGGGCACAAATATACAGCAGTCCATAACCTTACAGAAGTCAGGGATAACAACAGAGAAGATGGGTCATAAAAGACAACAGGAAGAGAGAGCTAGAGGTCAAGTCAGAGTTTGAATGACAGCGCTTTAGATCTTTTTCCTTTTTATAAGTCTGAAAAAGTGGTAGACCAATATATCGCCATGCCCAAAATATTTAATTCCACATTAAACATTTATCGTCTGGTCTTTATTTAACAATATATGATTGTGATTTAACAGGTCGCAAACTTACCAGACCAGTGTTTACTTTTTATTAATGTTTTTAACAATTTAATTATTTTTAGAAAATGCCATGAAAGTATTACAGAATCAAGAAGTTTTTAAGGATCTGAAGTAAAAATCTATTTATTTGCAGATTCATTTACATTTATTGATTGAAATAAATAGATTTATTTATAATAATAAAAATTATTTGCATTTATTTTCGTAAATATTGCATCAAATAATTACATTACATTTATTAATTGTTATGTTTGTGTTATTTACTATCTTTAAATTAAATAGTGTAATATCATATATATCGGCTTTATACTGTAAATGCCAATGGCCAACCTGCTCTCTAAGATATCGACATTGGCCATCAAAAAAAAACTGAATCGGTTGACCACCAATCTGAAAAATGAAAACTACAGCTTTAAAAAAAGATATATATATATATATTTGGACTGTGAAGAGTTTTAAAGTATTCAAATCAATAGTGTTTTTTTATTCCTCATATATTCATACGATTAATTAACCACTTCACAAATTAATTTACTTTTTGGGTGATAGAAAACATTACTTTAGTTTGAAAGGAAACTAGTCTTTGTTATATTTCCACATTGTCAGGGCAGAAATAAAAAAAAACCAAGAACACCAGGGCCGGATTATCCATAGACAGGATTGGGGGGAAAGAAAAAAAGGGCTACGGTACAGACCAAGTGTACTCGTTGCACTCAGACTGTTCTTAACCCTGCCCGTTACCAACTGCGAGGGCGAGAGATCCTTCTCTCAACTTAAAAGAGTGAAGAATGAACTCAGGACAACCATGAGACAGAAGCATCTGTCTGCACTCTCCCTGCTGGCTATTCAATCCTAGAGCCCTGTACAGGCCTCAAATATATGCCCTAGCCCGGCCCTTGTCCGTTATCAGAATTCTCGGCCCGAGTCTGACCCGAGCCCATCTTTTTTTCCCCCTTCTCCCAAAACAGCTTATAGGCTATTACTGTTTTAACGATTAAAATAGTTCAGTTTTGTATGTAATGGCAAAGTTATTATATTTTGTTTCGTTTTTTTATTAAGTTAATTTAGAAAAACATTTGGAGCATTTTTTGTTCGTTAAATGTAATTTTATTTATTTATTATTTATTTTTTTTAAAGTAACGGCCAAGCGGTCAGCAGCAGACAGTGAGTTGATCATAGTCTGTTGGATCAATTTAGAGTTCTCAAATCATCACGACTCGCCTAAAATAAAATCTATAGATATAAAACAGTTCAAGTATATATCACAATGTTAGTTTAAAGTTTAACCTAGATTTATTTATTTTATTTATTTATTTAGTCATTTAGCAGACGCTTTTATCCAAAGCGACTTACAAATGAGGACAACAGAATCAAAGCAATTGTAGTATTAAAACAACTAAAATTAAATAAAAATGACAAATGCATACAACAAAATTTCTAAACTTAACATTTAAATGAAAAACAAAAAAAAAAAGCAAAAAAAAATTAAAAATATTAAAGAACAAAAGGTATAAGAGTATAATAATGATTCTAACATAACACTAAGCCAAACACCAAAAAAACAACTACATATATGTGTATGTACAACCACACACACATACATATATATATATATATATATACACACACATTTATAAATTAAATATATATTATTTCATTTCCATTTAGTTTGTTGAAGTATTAAAATAACTCAAATTAAATAAAACTAAAAACTTAATAAAAGACCTATACAGACATAATAAATTCAGACATAATGTAACTAAAATTAAAATAAATAACAAATACAAATAATACAAATCAAATGACAGTAGTTTATCAGTAATCCTAAAAAAGAACACTGCCAAACTTACATGCTAAAAAACAACAACTTACTTACACATAGTAAGAAATGGTTATAAAAACTGAAACAGAAGTGAAACAAGTAATAGGAAAGGAGAAATAAAAAGCGATACTTATCCTTTAATAAGTATATTAATATTTACCTTAATATTTAATGCGTTAAACTGAAAAAATTAATTGCATGCATTAATGTGCTAATTTTGACAGCACTAATATTAATATTTTTATTTATTTATTATTATTTTAACTATGTATTCTAGTAGGAAAGTTGTCATTGTTCTGTATTTGGCATTGTTCCTTTGGATATTATAATAAAATGTAATAAAAGTAGATGCACTAAACACTAATGAGACAAGTAAATACACTTACGAGCTGCTTTTAACTTCCGCTGATAAAGACTGCTTCTCTCAAAGAGTATTTCTTTACACTGTTTTCTGCTGGCGCTTGAACACACTTTCCTTATTTTTTCCACAACATATGGCCAAGCAAGCGCAGACACTGACAAGATACGCGTAGGAGTAATACATCATTCGGAACTGTAAAGGGTCTACTTTTATTTGTGTGCACTCACAATATCAACAAAACGTTGTGTTTTTATGTAATAAGGAAAAACATGATGCGCTTTCTGCCGTCTCGGTCTTGGAAAGGAGCGCTTCACAAAAATGAACAGAAACTCAGTGAATACATGCCTCACAGACATGATAAATATATCTATAGAAAGCTTTAAATCACTACTTTAACGAAATAATTTAAATCGAAAACAAAAACTCTTTCATTAATCCATAAAGATGCATTTCTCTCTTCTTGCGCTCGCTACTGCTGCTGCTGGCAGAGACACTACACTGCTACGGGGGTCACTTCCACTGTGGTCACCCTAGGACACTACACTGTGTTAATCTGGGCCTGAAGAACCCGGCACACAATTAGGGTTGTGTCGGTGAGGAAATTTTCCCACCGGTTAATCGACGACAATGCTTGGTAAGAGAGCTCCTGAAACAGTATTAAAATGACAAGTCTCATAATTCTGCTATCAGCTCGCAGACATCTGGTTTTGAAATGCAGTTAAATTTTGGCTGGTTAACATCAAAACATCTCTCTGTTTGAGCATCCCGAGCAGCCTGACATGGCAACATTGGCTGAACCAATGGTGTGAGTTTGGGTCAAGACTACCTCTTTGCTGAACCAATGCAGATGGGGGGGGAAGTGTTTGGGAAAACATTGCGAAAACAGCCATTTTATGTGCAATTCCTTTTGATGATGCTGGTGCTGAAGATATGACACACTTTGAGCTTTAATAGCAGGCCCCAAGATGGTTGTGGTTCACTGTTTGGGCATCATAACAGTTTTTCATGTTCCTCTGACTGTTGTTACAGCAAGAGATCTGAAGTGGTGTGATAAAGCCTGCTTTAAACTTCACTTCTCTGTCTTTCGGTCTCCAGAGCCCTCAGTAGAAGCTCTGTTGTCTGTATCTTGTGTCTTATCTCGAGGATGAACTCGCTTCAGCAGAAAGCATCCACTGTGAACACACTTTGATGAATGTTCCAAGAGGTCTACAGATGAAATGAATGTTTCAGCATTGCCATTTTTCAGTCTCTTTCATCCCTCTGTGTCTCCAGCTTCTAGTTCTTCCATTCTTTTGCTCCTCTTCTCTGTGGTTTTCCTGTACCATCACCTTTCTCTCTCTGTCTGTGTTTATATTGAATTGAACATGTTTCCTCTGCTTGTTTCTTAGGCCAGTCAGCTCGGTGTGTACAAAGCCTTTGTGGACAACTATAAAGTCGCAGTGGAGACAGCAGAGAAATGCAGCCTGGCCAACAGCCAGTTTCAGAAGATCTCTGAGGTGAGCTCAGCTGCCTCCTACCACCTGACACTATAGTCCCAGATCATTACTGTCTACAGTACATACTACATACTACTAATGAGGTGGAGCTAATGTTTGAAATGGTCAGGAATTGGCCATTGTCCAGTCATTGATCAGTATTGAATGTGCCCCAATGTAGATTAAAAACTATATCTGATATTTTTAATATAGAAATATGAAATGATGGGTAAAAAATAGATGATAGATTACTTTTAAATATGAAACTCAAACTGCCGGTAAGTGGCGGCAATTTACTGTATTAGTGAGTATTTGACTCAACCAATTTGTTCAAAATGGCTGATTCATTCAGGAACTAAGCATGTGACTGTCTTTATTAATGTGTCATTGAATCGTTTACTCAACTGATTTGTTCAAAAATGCCGATTCATTTAGTAATAAAACCACCGTGTATTACTTGGAGATGAACAATGGTTCTACTGTGAATTAGTTAGTAACTATTTTCGTTGGTGAAATAGATCAAAACGGACAATATTTTCAATGTGTCTAAAATGTAACTTAATATTAATATTCAGTTAAAAAACACCACAGGGCTTTTTTGCCCCATATCTATGAATTTTGGGGGCATTTGTATTCATTTTGGTGGCATCCCCATTAATGTACAACTTTTGGCATTAAGAAAACATGTTTTTGAATGCTGGTTTTCTGAAAAGAATTGCTTTCTGTCACACTTGCATATAAACATTTGTTAAATGTTTTAAAAAGAATGGATTCATTCATACATTATATAATAAACGTTGATTAAACGTTGCAGGGTGTATTTTTTAACAGCATATTTAACAACAAAGAGCAAAAGCTCTTTAAAACTTTCAGTTTTTATATCTATTATATACACGTAACACATCCATTACAATATTAGTGGCGTTTTTTTCACTATTACTATTTCTCATACTTATTTAAACATCCCCCCAGCTTTAACTATTAAACATGCTCACATCTTGTTCTGCATCTACATCTTATTTTGATGCCTCAGACCTTGTTTGGCAGATGATAAAATGGGAAGAAATCCCATAGACTTACATTGGAACCACCCAGCCATATCTAAACATCCCAATATATTGTGGGGGGTGGACTCTTTTGACCTTCCAACACCATAGCAACAGCATACGACGAGCTAAAACTACTCAGGACATCTTAGAAACCGCATAGCAACACTATTGCAAGGCATTTACATGACTTACTGTACATCTAGTTATAATCATCATCAGCTTGGTGCATTTACTCATACACAAACATACACAAGATGCCTTCCGCATCACATTTCTCTTCATTATTCCATACAGGAAGTATGCGTCACATTCTGCTGCCTCAGCCAGACATGAGCTCTGTATGTGTGCTTGTATCTGTGTATATTTATAGTGAGCATCTTCTCTGTTGACAGAATCTGAAAGTTAAAGGTCCTAAAGAATCCAAGGACTGCACCACAACCGCCACCATGGAGGGTAAGAGTGTATCTATTGATCAGTGATGTGTGTGTGTGACATGCATGAGTGATCTGCATTTACAGAGCCTGAATCCGGTAGAATGTGAGCTGATGTGTCGATTGGCGGTTCGTTGAGAGAGTTGATGGTTATGAATGAATGAGTGAACTGTGAGCAGTGTCTCTTTAAGAATGAGTTCAGCTCTGCATCTTCCTACTTGTGTATGCAGCATTCACAACTCAAATGTGTGTGAGTGTGAGGAAGAGTGCGTGCGTGCTTGCTCATTCTGAGTGTTTTGGAGAGCGGGAGAGCAGGAGTATGAGTCTCTCTCTCTCTCTCTCTCTCTCTCTCTCTCTCTCTCTCTCTCTCGCTGTCTTGGTGGTGTTTGTGAGGGATGGATAAAAGGGTGTGCAGAATGAGAAGGAAGTAGTGAGAGAGCAGTTAGAGAAGACTGCAGGATCGGTGGAAGTTTGTCATGGAGGTTCTGCTGGTTCTCCGGTTGTGTTGTAACTGCACCTATGGTAACTATATTGCATTTTAATGCTTTGCTAGTCTGGATGAGTTTCAATTTTTGATTGTTGTGCGGTTTGGTTTAAGAATTTGTTTTGTGTCCATGGTTTCTGATCAGAAGATCAAACCATTCTAGAGCTTCTAGAGTTCTGCTTGTAAACAGGTCTGATCTAATTTCAGTGCAGTAGGAAGTCTTGTAATTCTGCATGTGCTCTGATATTTCATTGCAGTTGTAAGACCTCAAGCATAATGGCACTTATAAAACAGATAATTACAATTCTAGCTTCTAAATTGGTCAATATTGCATTCTAGCTGTGCTAAAATATGCAATATAGTAACAACAACACACTGTGTACCATATATGACTGCATAGCGCACACAGGGATCAGTTATTAATCCTAGTTCACATGTCAGGGACCATATTGTCAGTTGGATGATGATACAAAATATATAAGCATAAAATAATGTCTTATGAAAATTGATGTCTTCAATTTTTCATGTGTTGTTCCTGATAATGCTCTTTAGCTATGACTGTATTCATAATATAGCACAACTTCTCATAACTTGTTACTTTAATATGCATTAGACAAAGCTCTAACAGAGTGTTGGACAGATTCCAAGTTCCACGTGGAAAGATTCGAATGGGTTTGAAACCAAGCAGGAATACTGTAACATTTTTTTTTTCCAAATGAACAACTGGAACTGCCTATCCAATTCTCATATAATTTTCATATCTATTTATAATAGGGTAATGCAGAGAAAAAAAACGTGTTAAATGCAAATGATAAACTGCAACTAACCGTATACAGTACTGTAAGCATGCATAGTACATAGGGCTGCACGATAAATCGCATGCGATATTTAACGCGCATCTTGTCAGTAAACATAGATATTAATTTTTAAAAGGTAAGAGAAAATGCTTTATTTTGATCATTTTATCCCATATATTTTGGTGTTGACAGACACACATCATTGAAGACTGAATGTCCAAACTCTGCGAAACAACATAAGATGAAAATAAAAATGTGACTCAAATTAAAAACACTTTCACTTGCAGTGAGGATAAACGTGGTTTGCGCCAACTTTTTTTTTTCTTTTCTTTTTGTGGTGTATTGAATTACTACAATTCAACAGGCATATTTAGTATGTTTAACCTTCCTGTTTAACCTTATGTTACTCATTTAGCATAGTATTAAACATGTACTAAATTGTTTATTTTAAAGAAATTTTTCTATACAGTTAGTATGATAAACAATTTTGGTGTTAATTACCGATGTAAAAACTAGTTGAGCAACACTGTAGTGAATGATAACAGACTGCCATCTGACTTTCAATGTGTTGCTTTATGGACATTCATTCATGTGTGTATGTGTCGTTTGTATGCATTTACTCCTTTGAAGTTCCTCCTTCCACCCCAAGGTGACTGGAGGATTATCCCCCACAATGCACCAGCTGCAGTCACCACAGTGATGATAGATGATAGACAGATAAAGGTAGACATTAAAGTGCACAAGTGGTGTAGACAGAGGAATAACAATCTAGAAAGATTGGAACAAACATCAAAGAATTGATCAAAATTCTCCTGTGCACTTTCTCTCTCATGCAATCAATTTTTTTGCTGCCAAATTATAGACATTCAGATGTAATCAGAATGATCAGAAGAGTTGATCCAAATCTGTGTCAGTGTAAACAATGGATGAAATGGAGCAAAATAAACCCAAGAGAAAATGTGAGAAGTGTGACACTAAACGGGCACACACTGTTGTAACCAGATCGATTTGTGGAATGCAATATAACATACATCAACAAAAAAAAAGAGTTTTTTTAATGTTTAATATTTGTCTTGTGTGAGCATGACTCACATGGTATCAGCCCACAGCAGTTTTTTGCAATATTTGTTTTCCTCTTCTAGAGCTAGTTATGTTGTTAGACTCATAACAGTGACATTTAGATTAAATCATCTCCCAGTGACACTCAACTCGCAGTGCTTTGTAATCATATACGTGTGGGTGGTTTGAGAAAATCTGGAAAATAGAGTTAAAAGTTGGAAGTCTGACTCAGAAGCTAATCTAATTTCCCTCATTTATGAAAGTTGCATATGAATTAAAACTGTTTTTCATTAAAGAGATGCCCTCCATTCTGCTTTATACTTTGTATATACTTTAACCAGTATATTTTAATGTCTATAATAAGTGAGAATTATTGTATGTTGCCATAATGGAAGGTCCTTGCAAAGTGTGTAATCTGTCATCTGTTATAATCAGAGATTGAAAGTGATCCAATTCGTTGATTAATCTCACAATGCTGTGCTGTGTGCCCTCGACAACTAGCCCACGGACATAGAGACAAAAATATACACACGCTGCCTTTGGGTGTCTACGGTACCTCTTGTAATCACTCCATCACCTGCTGCTCTATTTCTCTTATATTTTTTGTTTCTGACGAATATTAAACTCTGGTCCTCTTTTTCTCTGTCCAGCGGGATGAATTTATAGGAAATCAGTTGCTCTATTGATCTAGAGGGGTTTATTCTGTGACTGTGTGTGAAGGGCATCTTGAACTCAAATTAGTATGCAAGTGTCTGTGCTGAGATGTGCTTCAAGGTTGTGATTGGATGTCATAACCTAAAGCAACTGTCATGGGCTGCATTTCTCTAAAGCATTGTTAGTCTAAGTAGTTCATAGAGAGCACTGGTGCCAATGCTACTTAGGCTAAAGATGCTTTTGGGAAATACTGTCCTGATTGGTTCCCTTTCAGATCCAATCAGCTGTGATTGGTCAGTATTTGTGAGGTGGAATGAGCTAGAATCCACTGGCTACATCCACAAAGAACACCCTAGCAATGCCCTAGAAACCATGTAGCAATGCTGTAACAACGTCAAGTAGAAGAAATCCCAAAGAACACAATAGCAACTGCCTTCCTAACACCCAGGACACCAGAACCCATAGCAATGCACTATAGCAACCACCCAGAACACCACAAGTTACAACAACCATTGCAACACTGTAGCATCCACAAAGAATACCCTAGCAATGTCCAGAAGCAATCTAGCAACACTATAGTAACTGCAAACTCCACTGAAATCACAAAGAACACAGTATTAACTGCCTAGGTAGCCCCCACAACATGATAACCCATAGTACCCACCTGGCAATGCCTTAGCAACCTCCGAGCGTACCATAACTCATAGCAACAACCTAACAATGCCCTAGCAACCAACTAGCAACACTGTAGCAACCACACAGAAAACCATACCAACTGCCAAGTGATCTAGTGAACACCATAACCCATAACAACCACCTAGCTAGCACACTGTAACAACCACAAAGATCACCCTAGCAACTCTGTAGTGAACACTCAGAACATCATAACTCATAGCAACCACCTAGTAATGCCATACCAACCGCCCAGCACACCATAACTCAAAGCAACTGCCTAGAAATGCCCTAGCAACCAACTAGCATACTGTAACAACCACAAAGAACACCCTAGCAACTGCCTAGTGGCCAAGTGAGAATTATTGTCATTTCTGCCATTATGGAAAGTCCTTGCAATATGTATATAAGTGTGTAATCTGTCATCTATTATAGACAGAGATTGAAAGTGACCCAATTTGATGATTAATCACACAATGCTGTCCCACTTGACCTTGGCAACTGTCCCAATACAAAGACACAAGTACAAAAACATACACACAGATGTCTACAGTACCTACTGTAATCACTCCATCACCTGCTGCTCTATTTCTCTTATATTTTTTGTTTCTGACGAATATTAAACTCTGGTCCTCTTTTTCTCTGTCCAGCGGGATGAATTTATAGGAAATCAGTTGCTCTATTGATCTAGAGGGGTTTATTCTGTGACTGTGTGTGAAGGGCATCTTGAACTCAAATTAGTATGCAAGTGTCTGTGCTGAGATGTGCTTCAAGGTTGTGATTGGATGTCATAACCTAAAGCAACTGTCATGGGCTGCATTTCTCTAAAGCATTGTTAGTCTAAGTAGTTCATAGAGAGCACTGGTGCCAATGCTACTTAGGCTAAAGATGCTTTTGGGAAATGCTGTCCTGATTGGTTCCCTTTCAGATCCAATCAGCTGTGATTGGTCAGGATTTGTGCGGTGGAATGAGCTAGAATCCACTGGCTACATCCACAAAGAACACCCTAGCAATGCCCTAGAAACCATGTAGCAATGCTGTAACAACGTCAAGTAGAAGAAATCCCAAAGAACACAATAGCAACTGCCTTGGGGTTTATTCTGTGACTGTGTGTGAAGGGCATCTTGAACTCAAATTAGTATGCAAGTGTCTGTGCTGAGATGTGCTTCAAGGTTGTGATTGGATGTCATAACCTAAAGCAACTGTCCTGGGCTGCATTTCTCTAAAGCATTGTTAGTCTAAGTAGTTCATAGAGAGCACTGGTGCCAATGCTACTTAGGCTAAAGATGCTTTTGGGAAATACTGTCCTGATTGGTTCCCTTTCAGATCCAATCAGCTGTGATTGGTCAGTATTTGTGAGGTGGAATGAGCTAGAATCCACTGGCTACATCCACAAAGAACACCCTAGCAATGCCCTAGAAACCATGTAGCAATGCTGTAACAACGTCAAGTAGAAGAAATCCCAAAGAACACAATAGCAACTGCCTTCCTAACACCCAGGACACCAGAACCCATAGCAATGCACTATAGCAACCACCCAGAACACCACAAGTTACAACAACCATTGCAACACTGTAGCATCCACAAAGAATACCCTAGCAATGTCCAGAAGCAATCTAGCAACACTATAGTAACCGCAAACTCCACTGAAATCACAAAGAACACAGTATTAACTGCCTAGGTAGCCCCCACAACATGATAACCCATAGTACCCACCTGGCAATGCCTTAGCAACCTCCGAGCGTACCATAACTCATAGCAACAACCTAACAATGCCCTAGCAACCAACTAGCAACACTGTAGCAACCACACAGAAAACCATACCAACTGCCAAGTGATCTAGTGAACACCATAACCCATAACAACCACCTAGCTAGCACACTGTAACAACCACAAAGATCACCCTAGCAACTCTGTAGTGAACACTCAGAACATCATAACTCATAGCAACCACCTGGTAATGCCATACCAACCGCCCAGCACACCATAACTCAAAGCAACTGCCTAGAAATGCCCTAGCAACCAACTAGCATACTGTAACAACCACAAAGAACACCCTAGCAACTGCCTAGTGGCCATTCAGAACACTATAACTTATAGCAACCACCTAGCAATGCCATAGCAACCACCTAACAACACTATAGCAACCACAAAGAACATCCTTGCAACTGCCTAGTGACGGCTTAGAACACCATAACCCATAGCAACAATTTAGAAATGCCATAGCTACCGCCCAGAATGCCATAACTCATAGCAACCAACTAGCAACACCCTAGCAACCAGCCAACAACACCATAGTTACCACAAAGAACACCTTAGCAACTTACTCGTGGCCATCTTGAACATTGTATCCCATAGCAACCACCTAGCAATGCTCTAGCGACCACAAAGAACACACTGGCATATTTCTAGCAACCACCCAGACAAACACCTAAACTAAACAACTCAGCAAAACACTAACACTCTCTCAGAACATCCGAGAACTGCAGCACCCTTCCAACCTCCCAAACATTGTGGCGATGAGTTTTGCACGGACAAGCAAAGTGATGTACTGTAATACATCAGCCTTGCAGAGGCTCATGGGACATATGCCCTGTCAGAGAGCTCTGTTCTGTTGCGATGTGATTCTGTAATTAGATGAATTGAGCGTGAGTGAGAGGGGACTGCTGGGAATCGTCATCCATTAGAGTGAAAGACAGCAGGACCACCACAGGACCCACTGTAACCTTGTCAGATGACGAAGATGTGCATGTGCAGAATTCTCCCACTAGTGCGGTCAAAGAAATGAGAGACAAAGCTCTTTCCTGAACATTGCTCACAGGAGACCCTTATCTTGACTGTGTATGTCAGTATAGTATTTTCAGCATAGTATTTTTAAAACTGTGTGTAGCAGTGCTCCTTGTGTGTGCATGGTACTTCTTAGAAAACAATAGTCTGACCTTGATAAGCGGCAAACGGAAGCAGAACAATATCGTTGGAATCACTTTCGTTTCACAGCTGATAAACAATAAAAACATTGACAGCCATTCAGAATCCACCTGACTTTAAAGAGCTTGTACATTTAAAGCAGCAAAAGACATATCTGCAGCTCGCACTTACAATACAGAATATAAAACAGAATTGTATCTGTACTGTATGTGTGTTGGTGTGGATGCTTATATCTTTATTATTACAGTTATCATTCTTAGTGTGAACAGTCATTTTAAATTGTGCTTTTAGTGCAGTATTGAATTTTGGTTGCATCCTTTGTTGCTCATGTGGGAGACACAGCTTAAGTAATAAATAATTAATAATAAGTAATTATTATAATAATAATAATAATAATAACAATAGTGCAAAAAATATATTTTTCTTAAATTTAATGAATTTATTTGAATGATATCATCTTAAATTTAATGTATTTAATGAACAGTGATGGTGTCATCATCATAATGTTGCATTATCATCATAATCATTATAAGACAATGTTGCATTATCTGTTTATTACATACTCACCACTAGGGCTGTGCAAAAAATCGAATGCGATTTTCATGCGCATCCCGTCAGTAAAGCAGCTCCTGTGATTAGTAGTAAATCTCCAGCACATACTTTCAGATGGAGCGGCATTTACTACACAGAGCCGTAGTTTACTGACAAGCTACACAAAATCGCGTTCAAGATCGCAGCATATTCATTGCCGATTTTGAACGCAATTTTGTGTAGCTTGTCAGTGAATTACGGCTCTGTGTAGTAAATGCCGCTCCATCTGAAAGTATGTGCTGGAGATTTACTACTAATCACAAGAGCGGCTTTACTGACGAGATGCACATGAAAATCCCATTCGATTTTTTGCACAGCCCTACTCACCACACAGACAGAAAACCATAAAGATAAACCTTTGACACTACTCTTTTGCTGTCTTAAAACCATTGGTATATATCAATTTTTTTATTCCTGTAAATAGTTTCCTTTTTTAGATATAGTGGTCAGCTTACTAATTACAATAAAAACAACTGAAATGATTAAAGACTATTGAATTCTTATTTTTAATGTAAGAGCATAAGAGCCATTTGTAACTTGAATGTGCAAAGCTGCTTTTGTCATCCTCATCCAGTTGTTTTAGCTGTACAAAAACAGTCTGTTATGCTGCTAATTTTGTTTTAATGTATTATACTAATCACGGACACTCTGGTTTGTAGCACAAATTGTTTTACCATTAATGGCTCTTTGTTATTATTTTAGTTAGTAGTTTACCTATAGCAGCTAATGAATTGGAAGTCCCGCACATTTAAAGAAAATAGCTTACTTCTGCTTTACAAAATAAAGTGGATAAACAGAACAGAATAGCAAGAGCTTGGTCTTGGATATGTGGTATGAGTGTTCATATCCCACTGCAGTGTTCAGAATCACAGATATGGCTAGAGGGAGGCCATGATGCTGTGAGCTGACAGATATGCATTTCCTTCTCTCAATCTGTCAGCTTATTGAAAGTGTGTGGATTTACAGAGAGCCTCCTCTCAGTGTTTGCATTCATTTGTCCTAGATGCTCATGTTTGTGAAGTGCTCAGAGATGCTGCTATTATCCGTAGTGTCTGGCTGCTCAGTCAGCTGTGTAATAGAGTTTGGGAATTTTTTTTTTCTCTCTCTCTTTGGGTTTGTTTGGCATTTGGAGCTTTTGTATGATTGGAAGTATGAGTGTTTTGTGAGTTAATATTTTACTACATAAAAGGATATTTCATAACTTATGATCACTCTATATTTTATTCTTTAATGTTTGTCTTTGCAGCTCTCCTCTACAAACCTATTGACCGTGTCACTCGCAGCACTCTGGTCTTGCATGTGAGTCTCTAAAATATACATATATTGATTACATGTAGTCAAGTTTAAAACAGTAAGGTCACCTTTACTAAGGCAAATGCACAGGTTATTATTTTCCTGACATCACAAATTCACACTCAGCCTGACATTATTTCAGCATGACTGAGGTTGCAATTTATTTTTAGTAAAGCTCTATTTGTACTGTATGAGTGTTACAGTTCAATTAGGTTAATCAAACCCAGTAGAGATTTGGTAGCCGTCAATCAAAAAGAAGAGTGTTCTATGCCATAAGGAGGCATTCAGACTACCAAATTCTACTTGTCCTATCCTTTAAAATACCAGTATCAACATGTCCAATTTGCTTTTCTTTATGGATCTTAAGGTCATTATAAACCCAGATGTCAGTAGTAGGTAGGTTCTACCAGAAAATATATCATCAAAACATATAAAACATGCATGAGAGGAACCTTTAAAAATGGATAAAAATACTGCCAATACGTTAGTTGAAAATTCAACTTCCACATATGTAGTTCACTATCATTAATTTTTTTGGGGGGAAAAACATTAATTTGATGACAAGTGAATTATTTCATTATTTCAATTATTTAAAATTAATACTGTTCTTGTTGATTCTTTAAAGAATCTTGAAATATATATATATATATATTAATAAATTAAGCAACGTAAATTAAGCAGCACAACTGTTTTCAACATTGATAATAATAAATATTTCTTGAGCACCAAATCAGCATATTAGAATGATTTTTGATCATGTGACAGTGAAGGCTGTGATGGCTACTGAAAATCCAGCTTTGCTTTCACAGGAATAAATTACATTTTAAAATACATTAAAATAGAAAACAGTTACTTGAAATTGTAGTAATATTTTACAATATTGCTGCTTTACTGTATTTTGATATATATTTGAAATAAATTCAGTCTTTTAACAGTAGTGTCGATTTATCTTTTTTATTTAAATAGTTGGATTATCACTTAAAGAATAAACATAAAGCTCAGGTATGTTGCCTGTTTGTTTTATTTTTTCAGGACTTGTTGAAACACACTCCTAAGGATCACCCAGACTTCCCACTACTGCAGGATGCTCTGAGAATATCCCAGAACTTCCTGTCCAGCATCAATGAAGAGATTGACCCGCGCAGGACTGCCGTGACCACACCGAAGGGAGAGGTGTGTGACTCTGTGTGTTTGTGTGACTGACAGAGGAGGAGTATACAGTATACTGTATTTTACATAAACAGTCCTCTACTGTAAATGCAAAATTATAGAATGAGGCCTTTTTAAGGCAGTTGTTTGATCAGTGCCTTTATAAGAGTTTTCACACCTACTTTATTAATAGCTTTAGATTTGGCACCTGGTTTGTTTTCTTTCTAAGTTTCGGTTTGTGTAAGCATTTATGAACATGCTCATTTGCATGGACAACAGAAGGTGGTTCACTTTCAATTAGTATTTTTCCCCCATGTTTACATGTACTGCATGTAAACATACAGTACATGCATACAATGTTGCTGTAAATAATGAACATAGCATCTAGGGACTACTTTGTTATTTTTGTTCTTTGCGGTTTTGCTTAAAGTGATATAAAAGATGTAAAATAAATTGTATATAAATGGAAAAAAAGATATAGCTTGAACTGCATTGCTTTTTCTCATGATAATGATCTATTTAAGTCCACATGTCATACTAACAGGAACCTATTCATATAACCACAGGTTATGCTGTAGTAAGCTGTAGTTCTAACCACACAGCTTTGTAATGCTATTTGTTAATGTTCGTTGGAACTGTGGTTTCAGGAAACACTGAATATTTGAACTAAATTGGTGACAACGGAACTTGTGACCATCGACAAACAATGCTTGTAGGAAACGCACCTCTAAAAATTAAGACGGTTTGCTTACATGACTTTTATGAACACATTTTGGTCCATTTTGGAATGTTATCAAATAAAGAAGGGCTGGCACAGTATCAGAATTTTTTATCAGATTGTGGCCAAAAGTATTCACAATTATGATATCATTGATATATCTATAGAAATTTTGCAATGAAAAATTATAATATTGCTCTCAGTTAAAATTCATCTTTAACTTTATTATGTCTTTTCTCTTTTTTTGTCCAATGAATCACACTCAAAATGCAAGTGTAGGGAGGCAGAGTTTATAAACATTACTGTACAAAAGTGGGTAAAAGGGGCTTCATACATGCATATAACTATGATCGCAGACACACAGTCAACTTGTTCTTGAGTGTTCACGGACTGGCTTTGACCGTTCCAATATGGTGGACTGCTTACATATAGTGGCCCATAAAACAGCCGCTAATGAGGCATCTATGCATATATATCTGTGGTAGTAGCTACATACTGCTTCTTTTTTCTTTTTATGACTGGTGACAAACAGGTGCAATACCGCCACCTACTAAGTGTTAACCACATTATTGGAGCTGCATTATTTACAAAATTATACAGTTTGTGGAATATTAACATTATCGCCAATACCAGTATATTGCCACACCCCTAACTGTAATAATTTACTTTAACAAACCACAATGTGTTCATTTTCAAACAGAAATTCTTCAAATTCTCTTTTGTTTGACATTTCTATCTGTTTTCATAAATGCTTCTGACCTCTAACTGTGACTGTTTGATGAGCTTATCTTGCTGATGAGCACATGAGAGTAGTGGTCGACCGATATGTCGCCAAGGCCGATATATTAGATTAGATTAGATAGAACTGAACGACGACAGCAAACAAGAGGGAGAATGTGAGCACTGTGTGTTCAGGCGCTGCAATCTCAGCGCCGTCAAAATAAAAATCTGCCACGCCGTCAAAATAAAAGTCCCGCCTTGAACACATCGGCCAAACAGAAAAACTTATCGGCCAATGCCGATATTTGAAAATTTTTATTAAATATTTATTTGTGAAAAATGCTTTGTCTTCTAAAGTATAAGTATGTTTATTTTACACAATTATTTTTAATCCATTTTCAAATGATTTCAAATTTCTTAAATATTAATTAAAATAAATAAAATTATATCGGCTTTATATCGGCCATCGGCCACCCCGCTTTCCAAGATATCGGCATTGGCATCGGCTGTCAAAAAACCCATATCGGTCGACCACTACATGAGAGTATGAGTGGATCAGCTGCATTTATGTGTTAACTTAATCTCACCCTCACTTTTCTTCATCATGCTTATTTCAAATAAATATTTGACGTTTGAGTGTCAGCACTTTTTATGATCAAGCTGTACAGTGTCAATGATGAATTGTGTGACTGCAGGCAGGCCCATGACCTTTGTCGCCCCTCGGTTTTCCGAAAGCGCACATGTTCTGTGTGTTTCTGCTCTGATGAGTCCACAGAAAGTAACGGTGGGTGTTTATGTCTCTGGCAGGTTCGTCAGCTGGTGAAGGATGGCTTCCTGGTGGAGGTGTCGGAGGGGACGCGTAAACTCCGTCATGTCTTCCTCTTCACAGACCTTCTGCTCTGTGCCAAGATGAAAAAGACCGCAGTTGGGTATGGACATGGACACTCAAACACTTAAATGGACACTTATTTGATGTTTTACCCACTCATGCATACATCACTCTACAGGCCGCTGTGTGCTTGGTGTCAGTAGATGAAGTGTTTTGATTTACAAAGGTGCAACCTCATTTTGTTGTCATGGTTACGATGCCAAAGACATTTACTTTAGTCATTTAGCAGACGCTTTTATCCAAAGCGACTTACAAATGAGGACACCGTAATATTGATTGATAGCTGCTATTATCCTGATGCAGCTCTGTGTTTCTGTAACTACAGCCTTCCCAGAAGAATAACGCACATATAATGTGTATACTGAATGCCAATCTTTTTTTTTATTTAATTTACTATATGTAATCTACTCTGCCTCATATGCTTTGCATTATTAGACATTCAGTTCTGGGAATTCAGTTCTCATGACTGACAGAGACTGTAAAGTATTCAGCATCTTAATCAGACTGAATTAGGCAGGAGATGATTTTAATTGGTTGTTATGCATGATGATGAGCAGATTATATTTCCCTGCAAAGCCATGCTGGGCATCATAATTATCTCATAATAAGAGCGCATTATCGTGCATTTTGACAGTGGAAACACATTTTGATCCCTGAAGCATGTGTGTAAGTGTGTGTATAATCTACATACTAGAATGTGCTTAATTGGTTACATCAGTCTGCACAAGGGCATTTCCTGTCAGGACAGGAAGAGAAAGACATCATGAGGCATGTGTTTGTGTGAATGTGAGCAGAAACATATTTACACTTTCAGTCTGCACAAGGGCATTTCCTGTCAGGACAGGAAGAGAAAGACATCACGAGGCATGTGTTTGTGTGAATGTGAGCAGAAACATATTTACACTTAATGCACTCAAATGATGTGCTTAATATATAAATATACTAAAGTTGTCAATTGAATTTAGTGTGATTATAAGAATTACAACAATAAAAAAAGCACAATAAATTATGCTCCTATTTGACATTTAAATATGTTTTTCTATGTTTGTCAGGAGGCACCAGCAGTATGAGTGTAAATGGTACATCCCTCTGGCTGATCTGAGCTTTCAGACTCTGGATGACTCGGATTCTCTCCCTCACATCCAGACGCTCCCTGAGCACGAGATCGAGGAGATGAAGATCAAGATCTCCTCCATCAAAAGCGAGATCCAGAAAGAGAAGGTAATGTTGTGTATATAAATATACAAGTAATGGGTTTTGTTCTCTGTTTTTGTCTGCACTCTAAAAAAAATAAAGGTTCCAAAAAGTTTTTTTTTCCACAGCGATGCCATAAAAGAACTATTTTTGGTATCCTAAAGAATCACTGTCACAGTGATAGTACAGTTTGCATTTAGACAGAGACAGATCTTAGACCGCCTGCTTCCATTGTTCAGCTGAGGTCAGCACAGGACAGCAAGGCAGTGCCTCACATGCAGAGGAAAGGTGACACCCCGCCTCTCAGCCTCAGTAACGTGGGTTACTCCACTGTGTGAGTGAGTTTGTTTTTGTTAGCTGACACTGAGAGAATCGAACGTGTTCCCCTCTGAGAGCACTCGCTCCTGGTGTCTCTTCTGGGAGTTCCTTCTGCTTAGAGCGATTACTGCTCCGCAGTCATGTAGCCCATTACATTGTGTCAAGATATAATATAACGTCGACACGCACACTCTAACGGACTGAGAAGTGGGGCGCTGAAGTCTTTAATTAGTTGTGGAGGCCTGATAACATCATTTCCAGTAAAAACTTATACACATACAATGAAAGGCTGATAGCGTCGGCCTTAATGGAAACTTACAGACACACAAACACAGTGTTACAAGCATAAAGACAAAATATCCTTTGAATTTACTTCACAAACAAACTTCTCACTCCCTTTCTGTTTTTGCCCACATACTATAGTTACTAAATTTTACTGTTTCAATATATATATATATATATATATATATATATATATATATACATATATGTTATCTGTACTGTTTCAATATATATATATATATATATATATATGTATATATATATACACACACTGGCGGCCAAACATTTGGAATTTTCAAGATATATTTAAGGTATTTCGCAATATTACATAAGAGACGTTTTTAAAAAACATGAAAATTTTAATTATTTCATACTTTGTGTGTATATGTAGATGCATGGATAGATAGATTTTAAATTGAAATAATATTTCACAATTATTTTTTATCAAATAAATGCAACCTTGGTGAGCATATAAAACTTCTTTCAAAAACAAACATAAAAATATTGCCGACCATATATATATATTGAATTTGAAAATGTAAAATAGAAACATTTTCAGACTTTTGGACCCTACTGTGCAACACATGTAGAGTCAGAAGGGGATTTCAGTTTGCACCAATTATTTTGCTCTGTGGAGCTCTTGGTTTCTGAGAGTAATAAGAGAGAATGAGAAGGAAAGAGAGGGCTAATCAGAGCAGGAAGTTTCTCTGATTGATATGCAGATTACTGATTACAGTCATGATGGCTGGTGCCTCATGCTGGCTGCGAGAAACACAGACTGACAAATGTCTCAGGCATACTTTGCTTGTAAGCACATTTTAATGCACTAATATCAGATTGATTTGTGTGTGAACAGAAAGCACAGAAAAGTCAGAGTCGTAATGTGGATCGTCTCAGGAAGAAGATGAACGAGCAGGAGTCGTGTCTGCTGTTACATTCCCCCACCATCCCATTCCGCATCCACAACAAACACGGCAAGGTACCACATCGCACAACCATCTGAATTACTACAGTATTCTGTGTGGGAGGCTAGTGTGATGCCTATTTGACATGATCTCTCAGATATGACTTTTTTTTTTTTTTTTGCGTTGGACATTTCACTAAATTTTTTCCACTTAAATTATGTGTTTCTGATGTTTATAGTGTTCCAGTAGAGGGTGCTATTGTTATTCTTTAACTGTTTCGCTTTCTACAGAGCTACCTGTTTCTGCTGTCCTCAGATTATGAGAGGTCAGAATGGAGGGAGAGCATTCAGAAACTGCAGAAGAAAGGTTAAACAACTTTTTCTATTAAAACATCAGATTATTCTATCATATCATATCATATCATTACAAAATGGCACAATCCATCATTCCTGAATCAGCCACACTACCACTCCAGTAATGCTCTCTAAGGTCCACTAGCTATGGGGTCCACTAGGGGGCCTCAGCAAACTTAGCAAAAAGGCAGCAAGATTTATTATTTATAATAATTTAAAATATGTGTGTATAGCAGTTTTATTTTAGTATTGTTTGTAGTAATATTATAATTTCTATTAATATATAAAAAAATATATTTTCACTTTTCATTTCTAGTAATTCTATTACGTTATTGTCTTTTTTTATTCCTTTATTTGTTTATTTAGATTTATTTAAATTTTATTTCATTTTTAGTTATTTTCCAGTAGTTAGTAACTTTAGAATCAGAATCAGAATCAGAAGAGCTTTATTACCAAGTATGTTTACACACACAAGGAATTTGACTTGACGACAGGAGCTTCCAGTGTAGAAGAAAGTACAAACATAGTGCAGACATACATGATAGTGCAGACATACATAGGAATAACACAGTAGGGATGTAATATAACACTAATATAATAAAAAAAAGAAAAATTGAATAATGTACTATATACAGAAATAGAAGTATAGGAAAAAATGTAATTGTTTAGATAAATGTACATATATGTTTATTAGTGTGCAGATATGTTATTTACAAAGTGTGCAGTTTAATATAAATATACTATGTTAGTTGTGATGGACGATGTATAATTATGAAAGATTAATTGTTCAGACTGAATATAGCTTGTGGGAAAAAACTGTTCTTGTGCCTGACTGTTCTGGTGGTCAGTGCTCTGTAGCGCCGACCAGAAGGCAACAGTTCGAAGAGAGAGTGGGCTGGGTGTGAGGGGTCCAAGGTAATTTTTTTTAGCCCTTTTCCTCACTCTGGAGATGTAAAGATCTTGGAGGCTGGGCAGAGGGACACCAATAATCCTCTCAGCAGTCCTGACTGTCCGTTGTAGTCTCTTGATGTCTGATTTGGTTGCTGAACCAAACCAGACAGTTATGGATGAACACAGGACAGACTCAATGATAGCAGAGTAGAACTGTTTCAGCAGCTCCTGTGGCAGGTTGAATTTCCTCAGCTGGCGAAGGAAGTACAACCTCTGCTGGGCCTTTTTTGCAATGGAGTCTATGTGAGTGTCCCACTTCAGGTCCTGAGAGATAGTGGTGCCCAGGAACCTGAATGACTCCACTGCAGTCACAGTGCTGTCCATGATGGTGAGTGGGGGGAGTGCAGGGGGTTTTCTCCTGAAGTCCACGATCATCTCCACAGTTTTGAGCGTGTTGAGCTCCAGGTTGTTAAGACTGCACCAGACAGCCAGCTCTTTAACCTCCTGTCTGTAAGCAGACTCGTCTCCATCCTTGATGAGGCCGATGACTGTAGTGTCGTCTGCGAACTTCAGGAGCTTGACAGAGGGGTCTTTAGAGGTGCAGTCATTCGTGTAGAGAGAGAAGAGCAGTGGGGAGAGTACACATCCCTGGGGAGCGCCAGTGCTGATGGTGATAGTCCTGGATGTGAGTTTGCCCAGCCTCACTAGCTGCTGCCTGTCTGTCAGGAAGCTGGTGATCCACTGACAGATGGAGGTGGGCACGGAGAGCTGGGTGAGTTTGTCTGAGAGAAGGTCAGGCATGATGGTATTGAAGGCCGAACTGAAGTCCACAAATAGGATCCTTGCGTAATTTCCAGGTCTGTCGAGGTGTTGCAGGATGTAATGCAGTCCCATGTTGACTGCATCATCCACAGACCTGTTTGCTCTGTAGGCAAACTGAAGAGGATCCAGCAAGGGTCTAGTGATGTCCTTCAGGTGGGCCAGGACCAGTCGCTCAAATGACTTCATGACCACAGACGTGAGAGCGACCATCAATCAACTTTAGTGCTTCAACTTAAATTTACTTCAGTTAGTTGCCATGGCAACAATTCAAATTTTTGTTTAGTGTAGGTTTTTCATCTAACGTTTATATTTTATTTTGTTTCAGCTTTATTGTAATGAACAGAAATGTTTTTAATAGTTTTAATTAGCAATAATAAGCTTGATGTGTAGAGCTCACTGTGTGTTTGTGTGTTTTTCAGACCTGCAGGCCTGTGTGTTGAGTTCAGTAGAGTTGCAAGTGTTGACTGGCTCCTGCTTCAAGCTCCGAACTGTCCACAACATCCCCGTCACCAGCAACAAAGATGGTAAGAGACACATATTTTCACACAAACCGCTCGCTTGCTGTCTGATTCAGTGCTAAGTAGCTTCAATTGTATATGGAGGGGTCAAATACAAATGCTGTCTGAATCTGAACTTACAGTAGAGGAGACTAGGGTAAAATGTGTCAGTGATATCAATTTCAGTTTATATCAGATGTCCAGAAACACATTTAGTTGAATTCGTTTGACATATATCTCATTTTTGTGTTTGTCTTGAGGAGAACTTCAGTAAAAACAGTTACTGAAGTTTCCTTCCCTTCTGTTTCCATTTAAATTCCTTCAGCTCCTCATCACAATAGTTTTTATTTGTACTCACTACCCCAGTTTCTTTGTTCCTCAATTTCTCTTTCCATCACAGTGAAGTCCAAATAGGTTGTTCATAAATCTAGGTTACAATCTGGTTTTACTCTACTGACAACCTGTGCCATGTTGAGGCTGCTTTTATTCACTTCTGAGCAGGGCAGCATTTCAGGACTTGGCTGTTTGTTTTTGTGTGGACCCTGACATGTTTTGATTTGGATGACATTAAAGCCATCTGTCCATCACCTCCCACATGCAACCCCAGTCAGCAGAGCTGGAGTCGGTCACTATCAAAAGGGCAACAATCCCTTAGTGTTGCTGCTGTATACATGCAATTATAGGGGATTTGGTGGTAGGTTCAGAAATATTATTGCATTTAGCCGACCAGAATGCATTAAACCTCTCCTAAAACCTCATTACAGTGGTTTTCCTGTGATAAAATCACTGTAATAGGGGATTTGGTGGTAGGTTCAGAAATATTATTGCATTTAGCCAGACCAGAATGCATTAAACCTCTCCTAAAACCTCATTACAGTGGTTTTCCTGTGATAAAATCACTGTAACACTCAACCTCAAGTCAATTTTATTTAATTAGCACTATTCACAATACAGAAGCAGCTTTATAAAAAGCATGATGTTAATATTTATAATCAACCAAAAATTAACATTTGCTAAAAATTTACTCACACTCATGCCATTCAAGATGTAGATGAGTTTGTTTGTTCAACGGAACATATTTGGAAAAAATATTCGCATTCCAGCACTTGCTCACCAGTGGATCCTCTGCAGTGAATGGGTGCCCAAACAGTGGAGTCCAAACAGCTGATAAAAGCATCACAATAATCCACAGTTATCCAAGTAATCTACAGTCCATCAATCAACATCTTGTGAAGCGAAAAACTTCACGGATTACAAACGGATGTTTGTAATACATCCATCAAGACAACATGAAATATTGATTTGAGAGGAGAATACTGAGGTTGAGCAATAAGAATCAAGTATTCTAGAGAGTAAACATACTGTAATTGTTGTGTACTGGTGCCAATAACGTTGATTTAATTTGAAGAACATCTACAGAAGCACAACCCAGAGTGGATCTGAAGCAAATTTTGAGTTTAAATAAAAAAATATCCTTTTCTGAGCATGTGCCCGCTGGCAGGCCGTGTCTAGCCCAGGGGTCTTGAGTTTGACTTGTTCCGTCTCTCGTAAGTGACACACATAGAAAGACCCCCTCTGATCATCCCCTGAACCCCACAACGTCCCTCCTGCTACGAAATTTAAGCTGCAGGGAATGAGGTGAAATGAGAAGCAGCTGGTGAAGGAATGTAACCCCTGCCACATACCCTCACATACATCCCCCATGAACCCCATAGACACACACTCACAAATACCCTCTTTCCTCTGGACACCAGCAGTTTGAGCTGACAAATCAGGGCTGTAAGGAGCGTTTGTCTTCATTATGAGAGAAACAGTGTGACATTGAGAGCTGTCAGATGGAGGAGAACAGTAATTAAATGATGGTCGGCTTCTGTTTTGTGAGAGTTAAGGCCTCTTTATGTGACTCGCATCAGGGTTTAGAAAAGCATTGTGCACCTCTTTGACCTCCACATGAAAAGCGTTGCAAATAGTGTTATGGAAGGGTGATGCTGCAAGAAGAAGTGGAAATATTTAAACATGTTTGAGAACAGAAAAAAGTCCTGGCAACTGCTTTGATGCATCAGAAAAAGCCCCGGTTCACGAAGTGTTACTCTTTCAGGGTGCTTGTGGTGAAGATCTCTTCATGTTTGAAACATTTCTTGTTGCTTTGTACTCCAAGTTTGGACAGAATTTAAGAATCGATTCTTTTAATTCATGAGTGAAATGGCTGCAACACATAGGAAGCTAACTTGGATAGCTCAGAACTATCAAGGGATAGTTCAGTCTAAAATGAAAATTCTGTCATCATTTATTCAACCTCATGTTGTTCCAAACCTGTATAAATTTCTTTCTTATGTAGAACTCAAAGGAAGATATTTTGAAGAATATTGATAACCAAACAATATTCTGATAGCCATTGTAGGAAAAAAATACTATGGAAGTCAGTGGCCAGCAACTGTTGTACATTCTTTCGAATAACTTCTTTTGTGTTCAGCAGAAGAAAGAAATTCATACAGGTTTGGAACAACACGAGGGTAAGTAAATGATGATAGAATTTTCAGTTTTGGGTGAACTATACCTTTAAAGAAAGTGGAATTTATTGCATTACAGTTGAGTGGCTAATGACATTATTGGCTAAAACCTATAAAACGTTCAAACTTCAAGCCAAGCTTTGTTAAGCTGCCAAAGTTTGTCTTGACATACTTTATTTTATTGTCTTGCAAGCTACATTTCTTCAAATTTCAATTAAATTTGATTAAATAATTTAATAAAACATTTTAAAATATGAATGGCTATTCCATAACCTGTTTTCGACCTCAGTTAAAAATTAGACTCAAATTTAAGAATTGACTTGGAATTTAAAATTAAATTCAAATTCAGGAATTTAAAGCTGCAGTCCGTAACTTTTTTGTGTTAAAATTTTATATAATTATCGAGTACACCATGAATCCATTTTCAACCCGTGTTTTTGGCTTGTCCTGAATCACTACGGTACACCTATAATAAGTGTTTATATTTTGACTATTTTAGACTAGTTCGGGTAGGTACCGCTGCGGAGTAGCCCAGTACCTGCGTGATTTGTCATAGACATAAACAGAGAGAAGTAGCTCCGGCTACAATGTTCTTCCGCAAGATGTACGCAGTTCTGTTTATTAACCACTAGAGTAACCGCCAAAAGTTACGGACTGCAGCTTTAAATTCAAGAACTGAAATTCAAATTCAAGAATTGAACACTAAATTCATCTCTACATGGCACACAACCTTCTTGTACTCTAAAAGACTTCATCAAAAAGCCAGATTGTGTAAGAATTGCGCTAGTTTATTAAATTATATTTTTACCGAGTTTTATCAAACAGTTTCTGGACTGAATGGAGAGATGAGCTGCCATTTGATTCATACTTTTGGACTGGATTATGATCACATGTCCAGCAACATGCACAGGTCTGAGATTGTTTACTCTCTCACGTGTTGTTCTGATGAGGTGGTTTAGGTTCAAAGAGATTCTCGGCTAGTTTGCTTCCTGCTAAATAAACGCAGAGAAAGGGAGACTGCAACTTGAGCACTGCCACCCACTGCTTCTAATATTGATACAGTAAGCCACTCTGTGTGTGTGTGTGTGTGTGTGTGTGTGTGTGTGAGGGTCGGTCAAGGCCACCCTGAAGTTATGACTGGTTCTGTGGGCCCAGAGACCCAGGTGTCCTCTCAGGATGAGAGCCTTTAAGTCCCAAAGAATCCTCTTGTTCTCTCGGGCTTACCATAAATATTGTTTTCATGAACCATGCTTTTTTAACCCACTTCACATGATGTTAAACTTTTTCGGTGTGGTAATCCAAGCTCATGGTTTTAGTTAAGGCAGCTGTAGACTTTCAGTTATGTGGCACTGTTTTAATTTGCTCTGACATCTGCATTCTTTCCACCAGCACTAATTCACAGAGTTCTTCATCAGAGCAGACCAGCCAAAGTTAGGGGGCTGTGACACTTGGTTTTATCTGATCTGTAAGTAATAGATCTTGCAACTTGAGCAAGACTTCAGATTTATAAAGCTTTCCGATCAGCACTGACCTTTGATTCTTTTGGAGTCAATCAAATTCTTAGTCAACCTGACTTTACTATTACTATTTTACATTACTAACCAACTGATATGGCTTTTTTAGTACTGATACCAAAGCTGCTATCTAGTAGGGGTGGGAATCACCAGAGGCCTCACGATACGATATTATCACGATACTTGTGTCACGATACAATATTATTGCGGTTTTAAATATATTGCGATATTCTGCGATATATTGCAATTTATTACCTTTTTCCAGCTTCAAATTATGTCCCCAATGGAAAACTTTGACAACATCTGTTTTAACTAAAAAGAAACATTTCTCACTTCAGTTTTATTGTTGCAGTGCAAAATGGGATTGTCAAGCAGACAAACTGACCAACACTTTCATGAAAACCTGTCATAAATGTTGTATGCACCTGGCAAACTCAACTATTTGTATTACAGTCTAATCTAGTCCACCTTAATTAAATGTAAACAGGTATGCACTGCTGTGCTACTACAGGTATTTTGAACAGTGCAACTTGAAATTGTACTAAAAAGGTTTGCAGACCCTTTAGCAATTGGGGCATTTGAAAGTAAATTACTGTTAAATTTAAATTAAATTAAATAAAACATGTAGTCTTACATCTAGGGATGCACCGAA
>NW_015665038.1:180961-182624 GCF_001515625.1 Sinocyclocheilus rhinocerous
CCTTCCTTAAACTTAAAGTATTATAATGGGAATATATCATCTTGGAGAGAGAGCTTTACCATGCTGACTGTCATAACTGAACGTGACGTGCTGTTTGAATGCTGAGCGGAGAATGACTGACAGCTGCAGCAGAAGGAAGATTTCTGTAAACCTAAATTCTGTCCCTCACATTAAGATATGGAATGGCTTCAGATGATATACTATACAGTGCATGAATAGCAAACTGGTGCTCTTCTGTTTCTTTTGGTGTATGACTCCCGCTTGTGTCGTATAAAAAGCACAATAATCGATCAAATAATCGCGATTAGACAGTTATTTAATTATCGCGACAGGCCTACTCACGATACGATGTTATCTCGATACTTGTGTCACGGTACAATATTATTGCGGTTTTAAATATATTCTGCGATATATTGCAGTTTATTACCTTTTTCCAACTTCAAATTATGTCCCCAAAGGAAAACTTTGACAACATCTGTTTTAACTAAAAATAAACATTTCTCAGTTTGTTTATCTCACTTCAGTTTTATTGTTGCAGTGCAAAATGGGATTGTCAAGCAGACAAACTGACCAACACTTTCATGAAAACCTGTCATAAATGTTGTATGCACCTGGCAAACTCAACTATTTGTATTACAGTCTAATCTAGTCCACCTTAATTAAATGTAAACAGGTATGCACTGCTGTGCTACTACAGGTATTTTGAACAATGCAACTTGAAATTGTACTAAAAAGTTGTGCAGACCCTTCAGCAATTGGGGCATTTAAAAGTAAATTACTGTTAAATTTAAATTAAATTAAATAAAACATGTAGTCTTACATCTAGAGATACACCGAAATGAAAATTCTGGGCCGAAACGGAAACCGAAAATTATGGATGAACTTGGCCGAAAACCGAAACTGCTTTGTAATGATTATTTATTATTTTATAAAATAATATAAAAGAATTTTTAAATTTATTTTAATTTTAATGATACTGAATTAAAAAAAACACAAGCCAATAAAATAACCACACTTTTACTGAAAGTAACACAATAAAATGGACAGCATTTATATTAATATTGGTAACACTTTACAATAAGGTTCATTAGTTAACTACTTTAGTTAATGAACTAAGAATGAACAATAGTTCTTCAGCATTTACTAATCTTAGTTCATGTTAATTTCAACATTTACTAATGCATTATTAAAATCAACAGTTGTGCTTGTTAACAGTTAATGCACTCTGAATTAACATGAACTAACAGTGAATAACTGTATTCTCATTAATAAATACTGTAATAAATGTATTGTTCATTGTTCATGATAGTTAATACATTAACTAATGAAACCTTATTGAAAAGTGTTACCTTAATATTAAATATCAATATATTATTTT
This sequence comes from Sinocyclocheilus rhinocerous, assembly GCF_001515625.1. Classification (NCBI taxonomy): domain Eukaryota; kingdom Metazoa; phylum Chordata; class Actinopteri; order Cypriniformes; family Cyprinidae; genus Sinocyclocheilus; species Sinocyclocheilus rhinocerous. The sequence goes on from NW_015665038.1 coordinate 182,340, forward strand.
TATTCACTTCTATGTAACAGAATCAGATAGAAGTTGTTGTTGTTTTTTTTTACTAATTATCCAAATAATGTATAGTCCTACAAAGCTATAATTATCAGAGCATATGAACAGAGCATAGCGTCAATGAAGGTAGCATTATTTTAGCAACGTTGGCCAGTACAGCTGAACTAGCCTACACCATGTTACAGCACAGTAGCGCTACTGCAAACCGGAACAAGTAGGCCTATACTGCATAGAAATTTCCTGTCAGCAGGTTATTTGAGCGGACTTTGCTTTTCCGATGAG
>NW_015665038.1:182986-191175 GCF_001515625.1 Sinocyclocheilus rhinocerous
ATGTATATATATATATATATATATATATATATACACCTTGCTACGTGTACTGCGTTAGGCTAACCGAGACTTGTCATTTGCACTTATATATTGTTGCTCTTTTCTTAGTTAAGACTGATTAACTTGTACTCATTTGTTAGTCGCTTAGTATAAAAGCGTCTGCTAAATGACTAAATAAATAAATGTATTGTTCATTGTTCGTTCATGACAGTTAATACATTAACTAATGGAACCTTATTGAAAAGTGTTAACTTAATATTAAATATCAATATATTTTTTTTATTCACTTCTATGTAACAGAATCAGATATAAGTTGTTGTTGGTTTTTTTGGGGGCTAATTATCCAATTCAATATCGCGATACTATGCTGTATCGATTTTTCCCCCCACCCCTACTATCTAGGCTCTGACAAAACATTTTGGACATATATATAAATAAAATGCTTGGAATTGATTTTGTTTAAAAATGTAAATTATGCTTATGTATACTGATTTTGTATACAAGCATAATACATTTATACATTTCTTTACAAAACTAAAAAAATCTAATAAAAATGTATGTTAATAATAATTGTGAGAATAATATTAATGCTATTATTATATAATAATATAATACGAATACTGTAATAATAATGAGCATAATAAAACTCACTTTATAAAAAACTTTTTTTTTTTTTTTTTTTAATTATTCATTATCAGGACTCCAATATTTGTGTTTTACATTCTCCACTTATTATAATAAATAAAACATTATTTTGTATCGTGGAGAATGTAACATATCAAAATTGTCCTGATAATGAATAATAAAAAAAAGAAAGAAATAAAGTGATTTTTTTTCTTGTTTTTCTTTTGTTTATTTTTTTTAATTAATTTTAATTGAGTTACATCAGAGAACTAAGAAGTGTCCAACATACATATAAACTACTAAATTTAAAAATAAAATCTAAATAAACTTCCTGACCTCACTAATTGGCTGTTTGGTTGTTGGATGACTGGTAGACTGCTTTAACCATTGCTAATTTCAGCATGTAAGTCAGGCTCTGTTGTCTGTTTATAACCACATTCTCCATAATCTCAGTGTCTTGTTTCATGTTGTAGAGGGAAATTTGAGTAGTGTGGTGAGCATCAAATTCTGTAATGGATCGAAGCAATCCAAACACCTACAATGATAGTCAGATAGCCTTATATCACCAGTCCAGCACAGAAATGGACCACACAAACAGGAGACATGCTGTAAGAATAGCACTGTTCACATTACAGCAAACATGCACTCACCAGCTGCTCACATGCTTACTGATGAGCTCAGAGAATCAGTGGTGACTCGATACTAGTGCAGATGTCTTATTTCCCTGTTATATTCACACACTCTTCAAGGAGCTTTGGACCTACTCTTGGGTGGTCTGGGCCATATCTGATTTTAAGTTTAGTAGTATGTATGTGTTTTAGCAGCATATGGGTGACTAGACACTTGCATATGTGTCCTTTATATGTTATCTGCCACTAATAGGCAGGAAAGTGGAGGATTGTGGGTAGATTAAAGAGGGAGATGCTGAAAGATGACTAAAGCAAGGAGTTGGACACTTCATAAATTCATCACACACACACACACACACACACTTACTGAGTGTTTCTTGTCTCTTCCAGATGAGGAATCTCCTGGTCTGTACGGCTTCCTGCATGTGATTGTCCATAAAGCCACAGGCTTCAAAGAATCTGCAAGTAAGTCAAAGTCTCTTGTCTGTTTCACTTTTTTTTTTTTTTTTAAGTATATAGAAAACACATTTATCCTGCATAATATAGGATAATGGAAACAAGTCATTTGTATAAATCAGTATTTCCCAAAGTGTGGTCTGTGGCCTACTAAGTATTGTAAGGGGAGCTGCAGCCCACATTTTGGGAAATGCTGATCCATACAGATGTATTGTTTTATTATCCCGAGCACAAGTAATTGGCCTCATATGTTGGGGAGAAAGGAAAGAAGAGGAAGATTGTTACTGAGAAACTACACTTTTTTTCCCAACTGTTCACCTTAGATGAACCCTCCATTAGTTAGCTGTAGACACTATTGTGTATCACTGTAGCAAGTGTGCTTACAGTAAGTTACTGTGATTGTGTAGGTGAGTGATTAGATGAACAAACCAATATGAACGAAGCCACAAACCTCCCTACAGAGATCTTTAGTATATAATATGTATGCCATTCATTGTATGCAGATTTCTGAATGACTTATGGGTACCACATTCCCCAAAATAAGCCGTATACAACAGAACATACTAGGGGAAGTACCATCCCACATTTCAATAGAGTGCAATTCGGTCCTGGAAGTAAAAATCTCATTCATTTTCTCTATAGGGAATTGATTTTTAACTGTATACACCTTTAAGGACAGAGCTATTGTGAGCTATAAGGTTGTTAATCAATGATATATATGCTTTTGTTGAATCCATCAGCCTACATTATTTCAAAATGTTTTTTAAATAATCATGTTTAACATTGAAATTCCTGTTGGAAAATTACATTACCCGTGATTCTGCAAAGAAATATCCAACAATCAGAGTAATCGAGTGAATTGCGCCAAAAGAGCTAATTTGTATGTGTGTGTGTGTATGTATATATATATATATATATATATATATATATATATATGCTTTTATATAGCAGTAATTTCACATTCAGTCTTCAAATTAATGTAAGGCAAAATATTTTTTATATTTATTTAATGGCATCTTTTTTTATAACTGAAGGCGAGTATCACTGATACCAGTACTACTGATTTCTCTATGAAATTGTTTTTTCCCTCTAATATTTAACTATTGACTCCAGCCATTCAACATTACAGTATAATTGAGAGCTATCAATTTTAACATTTATTAGACTTTATTAGATTTGAAAAAAAAAAAACGTATAATTTAAGTGAACTTAAAACAATCTTCACATAAATTAATTATAATAAATGTTGTATTTAGCTACCTGTGCCCTTCAGCAAGTAGGAAATTAAATAAACAGAAATTGATAAAGTTATCAAACACTAAATTCTAAATTAAATAAAGATGGACCCAGTGACCGTTTACAATCATTGGACAGATGAAGATATTTTCCCCTGTTGTAGTTACTGCGTCATCAGAGAGACTTGCGACAGCAGAATCCAGTTGAACACCAGCTAGCTGAGCAGTATCCTAGCTGCTGTAAATGGGTTAATGCAAGTTTACTGAAAAATGGCTAGAGAATTTTACTTGCCTGACGGGACAAATAGTTTGATTAAAACTTAAGTGACAAAAAATAACTTGTGGCACATTGAAATTTGAGAATGATTCCTCTGATTTTATTACATTCAGTTAAAACAGCGACTGATGATGGATAGTGTATTTCTGGTATCAATGTTGCGCTGTTGAGGCTCGTGCTGCCTGTGTCTGAGAGACACATAAAGAAATCAAATCAAATGAGCGTAACAGCATACATAAAGAAACTCACAAAACAAACATACTGAGGTAAAAATTTAAAATGTTTAGTTTATTTATAACATGATGTAGTTAAATAACATACCATGACATGGGGGCTATTTTTCTGAATATTTTCACGATTGCAAATGTTACATTGATTTTAGTTCAACAAACTAGTAAAGTATATTAGATACAACTATGACTGTTTTGTTCTATTTCACCAACGAAAATAGTTCCAAACAAGGATCAGAACAGAAGTATTGCATATTCTCCAAGCGACACTTGGCGTTTTTGTTACTGAATGATTCGGCGTTTTGAAGGAATCGGCTGAATGAATGAGCCTACTTTAGTCTCATGTTTAAATGTATGCATTTTCCCCCAACATTTCTTATTTGTATATTCAAAATTATATTTCAAACATTAATCTCATAAATTATTTACTGCAATTGTAATTTTGCAGTGTAAATTATTTAATTTGATTGGTAACAGCCTTATAGTGTATATTGAATTTCTTGATCAATTGTAAGATTTTGACATGAAAGATGACACTTACATTTAATAAGGTTTTAAAATATTGGCCTTCATAAAGGTAAATAATGTCCTGGGGTAAATATTAAAAATCTGCAGATTTAAGTATGTAAAAGCTGATAGGACACTAATGAAAATATTGCTTCTGAATAAATCGTTTGCATCACCAAAAATCTTGGTGATGCTGTGCTTTTGTGGGGATATTGTCTGCTGATTTGAAAAGTTCACTGTAGATTGTAATTACAAAAAGCATTTTTGACAGCGATGATATTTTGTTTTCTTTTTACATTAAACACATTAAATATTACATATACGTACAGTGTGTAAAATAATGCAACACCAAATGATATGTCTGGCAGAAATCCAATACAGCTCAACATCCAAATAACACCGTTCCTACAGTAAAGCATGGAGGTGGTAATATCCTGTTATGGGGTGTTTCTCTGCAGCAGGGACTGGACCACTTATCAGGATCGAAGGAAAAGTTGATGTGACAAAATAACATCAAATTCCTGAGGAAAATCTGCTGCCCTCTGCCAGAAAGTTGTCAATTGGAAGAAGGTTTACCTTCCAACATGACAATGACCCAAAGCACACAGCAAAACTGTGCACACTGTGGTTGAAGGAGAAAAAGTTGAATGTCCTGCATGGCCCAGTCAGAGCCCAGACTTAAATCCCATTGAAAATCTGTGGAATGACTTGAAGACTGCAGTCCACAAACAGTCACCATCAAATTGAACCGAACTTGATCAGTTCTGCAAAGAAGAGTGGGCAAATATTGCAAAGTTAGTAGAGACATATCCCAACAGACTAAAGGCTGTAATTAAAGTAAAAGGTGGTTCAACAAAATACACAAGGGGGTGATCCTTTTTCCAACTCGGTGATTGTTTTTTCATTTTATTTTTTAACATTTTTTCTGACATGTTGGTGATATATATTTCACTTGGATGTTATAAGTTGCATAAGTTGAGTAAATTCAGCTGGATAAAACAAAAACTGTGTCTGTCTTCATTTCAGGCTACAAAGCAACAAAATGTGATTATTTTAAAGGGGGTGTGGGGTTGTTTTCTATACCCACTGCATGTAATATAATGTGTATTTCCATCACAGGTTAGGTCTTAAATTTCACATAAGGTGGTATTAAAAAGGTCTTTAAAAGTCTTAAATTTAACTTGTTCATATCTGTAGACACTCTGATGTGACATTGATTTATTAATAAATAATTAATATAATTAAAAGCTTAAATAATTTACTGTTTGAAATGCTTAGATTGTTAGATTGTTTTGCATAATTTAATGTATATTGTATACTGCTCATTTTTTTAAATTTAATTTCATTCAGAACACAGCATTTTTTTCTACGTATTTTCTGTTTTACAAAGAAATACATTTCATTACCTTAACAGTTTCATGTTGACTTTAAAATCAAGCCGACAAAAGCCTCTGCAAAGGATGAAATATGTGCACTGTGGGAGTTGCACAACATTCATGCACATAGAAACTCCTTTGTTATGTAAGTTCCTTTTTAGGGTAGATTAATCTGTATCTAAAAATGGTCTCCCATCTCAAATTCACTTGGCTCCTTTACACAGAACAATACTCTAAGTATTTTGTAACCTGAGTACATCAGCAGCACTGTGGTCACCATGGCTGCTGCGTCATCACTGTATCAGAGCTTGTCCTGTGGGGCTTCACTCATAAATATTTGCATATATATTTACACATTATGTCTCTTCGCTTTTTGAGGTCAGGGCTCGAATGAAATACCCAAATCACGTCTATGTACAGTATACTAATGTGAATTTGCATAACAGACACATGTGGCAAGCAGACCCGATCAGCTCAGCTCTGATAACAATCAGACCTCTATTTTAAAGCTTAAGAAATTGCACAATATACTTACTCAAGACCGATTCAAAAGAGCCATTGTATAAGGTTTTTTGAGTGCTTGTTTTCTTGGTTCATTTTTTGTGTTTGGCTCATCTGAATTCATTTGTCATGGAGTTTGTGGTGTTGTGGTCGCCTTGAATGTGACAATGAGAGCAAACATGTGTTCTGCATATGGATATGCAGGTGTTTGAATATCTTTTTATATTGGGATGCACTTACTCCTTCTCAGCCGCGGATTGAATCCTCCTCTCCAAGTCTTATTAAAGGCCTTGAACCACTCTGACAGGAAATGCATCCAAATCCTCACTCTGGGCCATTAATGAAAACTGGGTCGTTGACATTGGCTTCCTGATAAAAAGAAAATACTGACCCAGAATACTAACCACAACTTTTGACCTTTACAGTAAATGATTTCTCTTTACCTTTCTGCTAGTTTCCAACCTCTAATCCTTTTGTTGCTTATTAGTTGCATATGGCTCGTTCATACAGCAGCAGATTTATCAGTCTTCTCAATAATAATTTCACAATATTTTTGCACATTGAGTAATATTGTGTAAAATAGGTGTTCTCACCTTCTCATTTGCTATCATTAAATAAACTATATAAATGGATTATTTTAGAATCTACACACAATATTTGTGCAGAAAATCAGCATGTTAGAATGATTTCTGATCGTGTGACACTGATCAGTAATGGATGCTGAAAATTCAGCTTTGCCATCACAGTAAGAATTTACATTTTAAAATATATTAAAGGGGTCATATGATGCTGCTAAAAAGAACAGTATTTTGTGTATTTGGTGTAATGAAATATGTTTATGCGGTTTAAGGTTCAAAAAACACATTATTTTCCACATACTGTACATTATTGTTTCTCCTCTATGCCCCGCCTTTCTGAAACGCGTCGATTTTTACAAAGCTCATCGATCTGAAAAAGCGAGGTGTGCTGTGATTGACCAGCTATCCAGTGCGTTGTGATTGGCCGAATACCTCAAGCATGAGACGGAAATGTTACGCCCCTTGCCATACTGTGATGCCCTGTCCGGCCGGAGCGACAAGACAAAAACTTTAAAACCCATTATAAACGAGGCATATGTTGCATCCAGTGGGGACATAATTACGGATTATAATGACTTATACTGTATTTTTACACGTTGCGTTGTGTATCGTGCTGCGTAAACATAAAACCATGTCTGCATTTGTGATAGGAGAAATGACAAACAACAAGCGCTACTCTACACTACTCAAAACTCACGTTTGAATCATCAGTGGCAAATCCTTTAAATGAAAACGTACTTACAGACTGAGTCAGAACTGCCGGCATTGTAGTCAACTCTCCCAGGATCAGTAAACAGTCCTCCATAAAATGTGCCGGCAATCCACAGCACGAAGTTGATGTATTTCCTCAGCGACCAGCACGGATCAGCTCTAGGCATGACGAAGCGATATCGTCCTCTTTTGGAAGACCAAACAAAGTAGTTTCGCTTTCACAACGAAAAACACAGCGGCCTAGCGTGAGCGAAAGCCCCGGCTTAGCCTGAGCTGAAGCCGGGCAAGAGTGAGCTGAGGCGGCGGGATCGAGAACGGCGGTCCCGGCGGATCCGACGAAGGAGCGGTGAAAACGGTGAAAGCCAATCCGGCGATCCACAGCAATAAATTGATGTATTCCCTCAGCGACCAGCACAGATCAGCTCTAGGCATGACGAACCGGATATCGTCCTCTTTTGGAAGACCAAACAAAGTAGTTTCGCTTTCACAACGAAAAACACAGCGGCCTAGCGTGAGCGAAAGCCCCGGCTTAGCCTGAGCTGAAGCCGGGCAAGAGTGAGCTGAGGCGGCGGGGTCGAGAACGGCGGTCCCGGCAAAGGAGCGGTGAAAACGGTGAAAGCCAATCCGGCGATCCACAGCACTAAGTTGAAGTATTCCCTCAGCGACCAGCACAGATCAGCTCTAGGCATGACGAAGCGGATATCGTCCTCTTTTGGAAGACCAAACAAAGTAGCTTCGCTTTCACAACGAAGCACACAGCGTCTTCAGGACATGGCGGCAGCGGCAACAATACTACAGTGAGAATAAAAGTTACGCCTTCTTTCTTTGCGTGAACATTTGGGCGGCGTTATGCAAATCTTCCCACATAGTGAGGTAGATATGTGGGGGCGTGTTCGAACGAGCCGTTTTAGGTAGGTGTGGCTAACTCTTAACTTTTATAAAGAATATCTCTTTGGATTTGAGACTTTAGTCTTTGCAACTTTACAGATCTTCTTTATGCACCAAGAGCTTGTAACACTCCAAAGAGAAAGGAAAAAATGAAATCCCATCATATGACCCCTTTAA
>NW_015665038.1:193976-204281 GCF_001515625.1 Sinocyclocheilus rhinocerous
AAGCAGATATCGTCCTCTTTTGGAAGGTCAAACAAAGTAGTTTCGCTTTCACAACGAAACACACAGCGCCTTCACGACATGGCGGTGGCAACAACAATACTACAGCGAGAATATAAGTTACGCCTTCTTTCTTTGCGTGAACGTTTGGGCGGCGTTATGCAAATCTTCCGAGATCGTGACGTAGGTATGTGGGGGTGTGTTAGAACGAGCCGTTTTAGGTAGGTGTGGCTGACTCTTAACTTTTATAAAGAATATCTCTTTGGATTTGAGACTTTAGTCTTTGCAACTTTACAGATCTTCTTTATGCACCAAGAGCTTGTAACACTCCAAAGAGAAAGGAAAAATTGAAATCGCATCATATGACCCCTTTAAAATAAAATTCTAAAATATGACTGTTTTTACTGTGTTTTTGATCAAATAAATGCAGCCTTGGTGAGCATACTGTAAGAGGCTTTTCTTAAAACATCTTTTAAAAATCTTATCCCAAACTTTTGAACGGAGGTGCACATAATAATCACTGTACAAATAAATGTAAATATAACAGCATAGCACTATTCCTGCATATTCTTGTAGGAATGTTCTCCATCTGTAAAAGAAACAAATGGGCCAAACTCATCTGCACGCCTACAGTTTATGTGTGTGAATGGACTAGTTGCCATGTGGCTCTCATCACCATCTTTCATCTGGAAACATCAGCCCGAGGATGCGGTTCCTCCTTCTATCCCAAACTTTTGAACGGAGGTGCACATAATAATCACTGTACAAATAAATGTAAATATAACAGCATAGCACTATTCCTGCATATTCTTGTAGGAATGTTCTTCATCTGTAAAAGAAACAAATGGGCCAAACTCATCTGCACGTCTACAGTTTATGTGTGTGAATGGACTAGTTGACATGTGGCTCTCATCATCATCTTTCATCTGGAAACATCAGCCCGAGGATGCGGTTCCTCCTTCAGATGACAACACTTCCCATCCACCATTGTGTGGGGCAACCATAAATATCTGGGTCAAATTGTAAACCTCAAACAATTACACTCTTTGTATAATACAGAACCAACCGTGGTTATTGTCTTTCTACATATGCACCAATGTGCCAAACCTCTAAGTTTTATGTGTTTGAGGTTATTTATTCATCACTTTTTTATATATAATGGCACCTCTTCTCAATAACAACCTCTTCTCATTGAGCTTTTTACTACACAAACCTCTCACATTGAGTGAAAAGCATGACCGAAGTAATGACAGTGCACTATATCAGTCTTTAAGAACCCACTAAAGGTCCTCTCTTACGTCTGAACCCTTTTAAAAACACATTCCACAGAAGCAATACTCTCTTCAAGGGTCGATTTACACTCACTTCCCTCACTATCCTAGTCCACTCTCTGTCCTCATTCATGCAGGATGTTTTTATAAATGCATTTCCTGTTCTCTGAAGAACTAAGTTTCTGTGCCTGGTGCTGCTAAAATCTAAAGCCTCCTCTGACCATGAGGAGAGATATAGCTGCCCTTATTTCATGTCTTTAGTATTGAGAGCAAGGCCAGTATGGCTGCAGGAAATGGGCCATTCGTGGAGAAATCCTGACTGAGATGTTTAAAAGTACAGCTCTGCTGAATGGGACAGGATGGGTTTGGGTAAAGGTCTTTTTCATTTAAAAAAATCATTCATCACTTAAGAAAGGATTTTTTTTTTTGATTTGCCAGATGCAAAATGGGTAATTTTTTGGTTTACATTTGTGCCCCCAAAATTTGCCCCCAAATCGAAAAGCCGGACTCAAAGAAAATCCTGAAATTCCCACTGGTGACATCGTGGTGACATCTCATTAATATGATAATTTTGGCATGGGCTGAAAATGTGTATGTGTGCAAATACAGCTTCATTATAAAGCAACACTCCCACCCCACATTTATTAACATACACATTACACACCAGACTATCAATTACCAGTGGCCTGATTGAGTGCACACTCGTGTTAAAGCCACGCTTACAAGCCCCACGGTGTGTTTTGAAGCCGACCGCTCTTGTGTGACACCACCTCCATGCTAATTGAACATCATCTCATTTCTCTCCTGTCTCAACAATATACCTCACACACTGCAGAGGTCAGAGGTCACAGCGTGCTGTAATCCATCAAGCTGCCAGTGGGCTACACAAACTATAGCAATGTGATAAAGTTCATTTGCTGTAAGAGAAGTGTGTGAGCACGTGAGGCGTGTTGCTGTAAGACACAGACAGATAGATAAGACAAATGCTCTGGTCATTGATGGGTGTCCAACCAACTTTGTGCGTCTGTTCCTTGGTGTGTGTATGTGTGGATAAGAATCCTGACTGCCACTGTATTGTGTGTCGGTATTGACACATATGGATGCACTATGCTAAAGTGTAACATTTTTATAAACACATTTATTAAAGCAATAATCCCTGAGAGGCTTTACATTACAATGATTGGTAAGGAGTGTTTTTCATATTTTTAATACCTAAAACTCCCTCAACTGTGTCAAAATCTGTAGTGCATGGATTTGTATGGCTTACTATATTTGGCAACAGCAATTTACTGTAATAAAAGGCACAGTATCATTCAAAAGTTTGGGCTTGGTAAGATTTTTAAATGTTTTTGAAAAAAAGTGTCTTATGCTCACCATGGCTACATTTATTTTATTTGTCAAAAAGACAATAGAATAATAATATTTTTAAATATTATTACAATTTAAAATAACTTTTTTATTTTTAAATATATTAAAAATATTAATTATTCCTGTGATGGCAAAGCTGAATTTTCAGCAGCCATTACTCCAGTCTTCAGTGTCACATGATCCTTAAAAACAAATCATTCTAATATACTGATTTGGTGCTCAAGAATCTTTTTAATTTGTTATAGATGTTGAAGAGTTTTTTTACGGAAACTTGTGAGACTTCTTTTTTCTGGATTATTTGATAACTAGAAAGTTTGAAAGAACAGCATTTATTTGAAATAGAAATATTTTGTAACATTATAATTATCTTTACTGTTTCTTTTAATCAATTTAATTTATTTTTGCTGAATAAAAGTATAAATTTCTTTAAAAAATTCTGACCCCAAATTATGGAACGATGTGTACATGAATTATTTACATTTTTATTCTTTTTTATTATTATTTATTAAGTAGTAATAGTGATATTAATATAAAATATAAATAAAAATAAATATGTAACATTATGTATTATCATCTATCAATATACTGTATCAATTTCTAATTTTTACATTTAAAAAAATAATAAAATGGAATAGAATAAACCTGCTGCCAAGTAATGTTGATTATCTTACTGTAGGCTGTTTATTGGGTGTCAAACAACAAAGCAACTTAAATATGATTTTTGCAAGTGTGTGTATGTAGCAACAGCTTCCGAATGTAATGTATTTTTTGTTCTCATGAGTTCATTATTATGTGTTTTCTGCAGATCTGTACTGTACGCTGGAGGTGGACTCTTTTGGTTACTTTGTCAGTAAGGCCATAACACGTGTGTTCAGAGACACAACAGAACCACAGTGGAACGAGGTGAGCTCTTTAAAAGTGTATCATTATAATAAATAAAAGTCACCTGACAAATCACCATCATGTATCTGTCATTAATTCATTTGCCCTCCTATAGGAGTTTGAAATAGAGCTGGAGGGCTCTCAGTGTCTGCGGATCCTATGCTACGAGAAGTGTTACGACAAATCAAAGCTCAATAAGGACGATAATGAGATTGTGGACAAGATCATGGGAAAGGGACAAGTACAGGTAGGACAAAGGGAGAAACACATTGCTAAACCACAATGTGTGCGCAAACAGCAAACACTCAGGTTTGTGAGTAGACCCCACCAGACTGGTTTAGACCACAAAAGTTCAGACTTAAATTGTAGTGGTTTCCTGATGTGAGTCATTTTATTGTTGTCTGGTTTGAGCGTGTGCTCTGCAGATGGGGTGTTGTGGTGCTGGATTTTTGACATGGGCAGCTTTACTGCCTGAGAAGCCATGATTTACATTTCTTTCACTTCACATACGTGGGAAATGCCCCAGTTGAATTGAAGTGAGTGTGTATTGAGATCAGTGTGTTCACGTGTGTTTGCAGTATATAGCTGATGTTAGAGACTGTTATCAGGACTGGCATCAACACGAGCCCAAAAATTCCCTTTCTAGAAGAACTTTTCAACAGACCCACCCAAAAAAGATTGTAAACATGCCTCTTTTTATTTTACTGTAATAAATCTTTCATTAATCTTCATTGTTGTGACAACCACGTTAGCCGCTGATGCTACTCTTTTACTGTCATTATCAAGTCATTTTGTCTTGTTTTGCGAAGCTTTATGCTTAAACCTTAGTCAAATTTATTCTAAAAGTATTGCATTCGTTTTTCTTCTTTTAAATCTACGGCAGCTTATGGGGGCTAAAAATGAGGTGGATTTAATTGCAATGGAGGTTTATTTCAGTTTTATGTTCATGTTATTCTCTTGGGATCGTAGCCAGAGGTGAATTAACAACACAAGAGATGAGTCTCTGTTTTCACGGACAATATGGTGTGTATCGCAGATATACACACGTTACCATTAAACACGCACACACAGCTCTGTTTCTACAGTCAAACAGGGACTCATAGTGATGATCTTTTGGGAATAGAGACGTCTCGAAGGTGCTTTATGCCTATGAGGGTGCCTATGATGGATTTTTGTTTGAATTTTCTGTGTTACAATATTGCGTTATTCAGTATAAATGTATTTAATTATGCTACATCATTACTTTTTGTGTAAAGTAATGTGTTAAGTAATTCTTCCTGGCCGCAATCTAATAGAGACGCTCTCTCTTTTGCGCTATGTTTGGCTTATGGCGCTTTTCCACTGCGTGGTAGGACTCGGCTCGGCACGGCACGGCACGGTTCGGCTCGGCACGGTTTGCCCCCAAAAAGTGAACCGTTCCGAGCCGTACCGTGCCGTACCATGCAGTGGAAAAGTTCCATTAGTGTGGTATAAAGTTAATGAGTAATGTAATTCTGTACTCATTAATTGAAAAATTGGATCTGATTATGTATATTGAATCAGATTATTTCCAATATTGTTTACTAATATTGAGATTTTCAAATATATTGCCAATTTAAAAATGGTGTTTCTTAAAATTGTAGGCCAGTATGGAGCACATGAGCTGTTGCAGAACGTTTCACAGTGTTTCACTGTGTATGTGTGTTTGTTGAGGGAAGTGGCACAATCTGCCAGACAACCATCTTTTATTCCCTTGTAATAGAAACCGAGTAAAGCACCTCTTCAAAGTGAGAAGGGCACAGCTGCTCTTATAGACGTGCACTTCACACTCACCCTTTAATATATGTGACCTATGTCCCATTTAACTCTCTCTTAAGCATATTTTTAAGAGAAATATTTGGTTGCTTGGCCTTCTAGTTAATACCTTCCTTCCTGGACAGGAAGACAAGCCACTTCTGAAACTAAAGTCACTTCTTTCCGTGCATGTGAGCGACCTTGTTCGTTTAAAGAGTATGTTTAAATTGGTAATGAGAAGAGACTTTGTCTCTGAAGCTGAAGCTGATTTAGATTAATTTGAGAGTCTTTATACAGGTTATTACTGAGACATTCCATCAACTCTTCTTCGGGCCTATACTATATATGCTCCAGTCAACCTTGAAACGTTCAGCATCCAGTTCATTTGATTAGTTGGGTTTGTATGTCTAAGTTCAAGACTTCTTTTTAAGGACACCACGAGCAGCATATTTTTTAAAAACACTTGACATGAATGCAGCTGTGAAATCCTAGTCTGTGCTGTGGATGTAGTGATGGCATGTGCACACACACAGTGCAGTATGAGAGGGGTAATGAGTGTGGAGTAGGCAGCTGGACAGTACTTTGGGAAATATACATCACTCAGAGAGAATGAGATGACTTCTTCAGGTTTAATTAAAGTCATACTGCACCTGTCCGTTGGCCTTCTCTAAACCTCATCACACGCCTCTGATGTGAGAATGGCTGTTTGCTCAAATAGCTGCTACAGAGAAACATGGGGATGTCATTTTGTATGGAATGGTGTAGTACTATAGATTTGTTGTGTGTTTGCACTCACTAACCAGAAAGTATCAATTTAAACTGAATGTTTAATTCAATTATATTTCAATTAATACATAAATTTTTACATTTATTAATACATATAATAATTCAATTCATACATTTATAACATTTTATTTTATAAACAGTACCATTCCAAAGTTGGGAGTTGGTAAGATTTTTTTATGTTTTTGAAAGAAAATTATTTTGCTCACCAAGGCTGCCTTTATTTAACCAAAAATAAAGTAAACCAGTAATATTGTTAAATAATTGGAATTTAAAATAACTGTTTTGTATTTCAATATATTTAAAAATGATATTTATTCCTGTAATGGCGAAACTGAATTTTCAGTAGTGATTACTCCAGTCTTCAGTGTCTCATCAACCTTCAGAAATCATTCTAATATGCTGAGTTGGTGCTTAAGAAATATTTCTTAATATTATCACAGTTATAAACAGTTGTGCTGCTTAATATTTGTGTGAAAACCGTGGCATTTTATTATTTTTTATAAATACAGTTTTATTCTAAGGTTAGGTACATACAGTATGCATCACTAGCAACATCAACATGACATTTACAACAGCAAATAGAAAACAATTAATCTTTCACATATTCATAACATACATTAGATAAATATTTTACCCAATATTGCTAAAAACTAAGACAACTACTTTATTATTTGTGTAAGATATTATAGATTATGGAAGATATTAAAAGCTGGCCAAAAGGAATGAAAATAAAAGTGAGAGAGTTTAAATCATCGGGATAATATTAGATTCGTACCAGGCACATTGTTACGTTATACTGTCTGTCTTACTTGCCTGTGATCAGTGATATTGAGGGCTAGGTCAACATCTGGACCATCTTATGCTCTAAAAAACCCAATCCTCCAAACTAATCAGTCTCTTTCATTTAGATTATGTAATGCTGTGATTGTGTTGCCGTCATGAGTATCTGAGCCTGATCTTCTGTTTAAATCTTTCCCTCTGAGCGTCTGTTTTCTTAACTGCTCTGGTTGAGGTGGACGGAGCCAAAATGTTTCCCTTCCCTCCCTGGAGAGATCCGGATTTCTTTAACAACTTTCTGGCTCCTACATGTAAAAATCCTTAAATGGTCACATTGTAGCAACTCCCTTCTGCTTTTAATGGACCTTGTAACTACAGTCATGTTTTATAGGGAGATGGGAAAACTTATATTCATCTATTCACGTCCACAAAGCAACATGATCATGATTCATGTCTAAAATGAGGGTCGTTTTATAAGATGGAGTCACTCTATGGGAGAAATAAGCCAAAATCTGTAAATGAAGTGGTTAAAATAGTGTATAAAATAATGTGTCATTGGTAAGATGATGATCATAGTTACTACATCTTCATCTACATTCCTTGCCAAAATTCTAGCGTTAAGTCATTTTTCTGCCCACAATGAAACCACAATACTGTGATAATCAACAAAATGACTAAATGAAAGCTTTACATCACAGCTCAATGAATAGCTTTGTTGCTGACACTGTGAACTCTCCTTGACGCTTGTCCTGCCTGGTTAAGACATGGTGTTACTCAAAGGCCCAGGATCATCCTGATGAGTCTGAAGCTGGTGTGATCCATTAATATTACTCAGGCCTTTCATTTCAGCATATCTGCTTGGCTTGGGACCACTGGGAGTTGATCTTTGACCTCTGGGGGTTTCGTCTGTTACTGTCCATTAAAGGGCTTTTAAGTGCTGTTCCCCTTTGCAAGAGAGGGAACCAGCCGGCTCTTCTTATGGAAAACTAATCAATATCTGTCACTGTATGACCAAACAAATACAGACACTCACATATCCTGTCAAATTAAGCTTTAGGAGCTTGATTGAAAAGACATGTTGCTTACAGTGATTAACATTAAATGTCATGCTGATGCTTTCCATGAATCTTTCCATGAATAAGGACTAAAATAGCTTGAAGCTCTTTAAAATGAAGTTGGTAATCTATCTATCTATCTATCTATCTATCTATCTATCTCGGATTGAGCTACTTAATATTTTTGTGGAAACTGGAATACAATTGTTCATCATTCTTTGATGAATAGAAAGTCTTAAAAGATTAGAAATCT
The DNA here is from genome assembly GCF_001515625.1 of Sinocyclocheilus rhinocerous. Taxonomy (NCBI): domain Eukaryota; kingdom Metazoa; phylum Chordata; class Actinopteri; order Cypriniformes; family Cyprinidae; genus Sinocyclocheilus; species Sinocyclocheilus rhinocerous. Next base: position 202,139 of record NW_015665038.1, read on the forward strand.
TCACTGTCAATTTTGATCAATTTAATGCATCCTTGCTGAATAAACGTATTAATTTCTTTCAAAAATATTTTGTCTGTTGGTCTGTCTATCAGTCTATATTTAATAATTATTATTTGCTCCTTTTCATTTTATGATAAATTAATGTTAGATAATAGTTTATCTAACATATTTTAATAGTTCTCTGGAACTATTAAAAAACAACAACAACAACAACAACAACAAAAAACTTGTATTTGTGATTTTAATGCTGTATAAAAAGTTATTGGACACCAATTTGTCTGCTGTTCCAAAGTACCAGTACTAGTGTGAAAAACTAGTTTGCGTTCACTTTTTATTTTCAGGCAGAAAAGGCAAAATCAGTCATCGTCTAACTTTCTAAACACTTTCATCATACCAAGCACAGTGACCTGAGAGTGTTACATCGATATAGATAGCGATATGATGTTTTGCTTTTCTCTGTAGTGGCTTGTTATATAATGCCACAGATGACAACCGCAGCATTTCACAGGCAGTGTGAAATGTGTGTAAGATTGCTTTTATTCTTTACTCCTCTCCTCACCAGCCTCCTTCTCTCTCCCTCAGGGAGTCCTCTTTCTCTTCATGCCTTCCTTTCGCTTGATCTCTCCCCCTTTAGTCAGTATCTTGTGGTCTTTTCATGTGTTTTCAGCTCTTCGGCTGTGAAGTGTTGTGTTGAGTGTCCTTGTGGAAACTCTTTCAGTTATAATGATCTCTCTGGGTGGGGTTGTATCCCCTCTTTACGCCCTGTAAGCTGACTAATGCTAACACAATGCACTCTTTCATACATACATGGTTTAAAGGGAGCCATATCTTACACTATAGTAGCATTTTATTATTCCCTGACATCATGTATTAATGTTAGTGTAGGTTTTGTAGAGATTGTATGTCTGCACAGTGATTAAATTGGACTGGAACAGTCTGGAACAGTGTTAGACCACCACCATTAAAAAGTATTTTAATAATATTTTGTAACAGTGTGAAAGAGTTCATCCCTCAAAAGCCTCTAATCTCATTGTCCATGCGCTGGTAGAACAGGACATCATGTCCTCTTTGAGGCAGTATTCTCATTCCCTGTAACTCTAACTGCGACAAACCCATTCAGAACAGAACCTCATTTCACCCTGAGCCCCTTCTAGAGCTCCCTACGGAGACAAGCAACAGCCAACAACTCTCTCCTGGTCCCGTACCTCCCACTGACTCTCTTTGCGCTTTGAGGTGTCTCCACAAACCCACACCTTCTCGAAACATAATTGTGTGAGAAAACAGTTCAGAGTTTCTGGCAGCCTGGTTCCAGATGACGTGTATTAGAATAGATTAAGCCCTGAGCTTGTTCACAACACCCAAGGTTCATCAGCCGTGAAGAGCATTTGCACTTTATTTGTCTTCCTAGAAAGATTTGACGTTAGCCACGGAGGTATAAGAAACTAGTCTGTCAGGCCTGATTTCATGGTTTTGGCATCTTTGGGTTGTTTTTGTGTGAATATGGTTGAGCATGGATTCATGCAGCGTTATTGTTTTCCGGTGGCTGTGCGCGCATACATGGAGCGTATTGTAATCTGAATACTATAGACAGTCATTAATCATAACCACTCCGTTCGTCATGTTTTTTTGTAATATGTCATGTCACCTCTGTTTCTCTCACTTTCTCTCAAACATCCTACAATCCCCAGAGGCCCCAGAATCCATCAACCTTGACAGATGGGTGTTTTATGGTGCCTGCAGATACATTCGCTCACACACACAAACTCGCTGTAGGGTGCACATACTAACAAATTGGTGGGACAGATTTTTTGCATATAAATGGCGTCAGTTTGCAGAGTCCAGCTGATGCTAGTGGCTGTCTACATGCGGCAATGTTTGTTTGAGTCCATCAAAAAAGCTGCAACTTGGGCATCACTACTCAGGATTTTCTCCATCATCAAATCTTTTCACCTTGTGTATGGCGTATTGATGTTTCTACCATTTTTTTTTTTTTTTTTTGGCTTTAACCTTTTTTTTTTCTTTTTACAATAAAACAAAACAAAAACAATACAGCACAATACAAAACAATTTTAAATTATACATGACCAAAAAATATTGCAATTCTATAAAGAATTGCTCTTTGTTACACTTGCGCCTGATGGCC
>NW_015665038.1:204328-205870 GCF_001515625.1 Sinocyclocheilus rhinocerous
CCTTTATTTTTGCTTATTTGGCTGCACCGAATGTTCCATTGTCTAGTTTTTGCTCTTTGCATCACCAAACAACACATCGCTAATAGTGTATCTACACAGGTGGCAGTCAATGAGTGTAAAGATTTTCCCCAACATTAAGTAAAACACAAGCGATCAGGTCTTTTCAACATGGTGAAATAGATTAGGTTTGACCCACGCCATACATAATTAAAACACTTTCTATATAAAACTATTGTGAGTACAGTCTTCCTCTCATTTGTACACCATTTACATGACTCTGCACAAAACCCATTTATTTCTTAATGTGTAAAACTTTTCAAATTACAGTTTTTTCAAAGTTGTCATTCTACTTAAAAACTTGTAAACATGTTTTTTAAAAAAATCAATGTTACTTATTGTTTCTTGGTAATTATTTGTTACACTTACTAGCAATTTATGAGTGAAAATTGTCAAAGTAAATCCTAAACCATTTTTTTGGTTTTTGCACCAAACTGCTGAATGTGCCGTTAAGAAATCACCACTAATTACATTTATTCTCCCGCAGTTATTTCTGTCCATTCTATTAAAATCTCTGTTTGATCTGTTCTCAGGTTAATTCAGGGTGTTTATAGACTGTTTTCTGTAACGTGACCTATTTTAGTTAACTAATTCCATGTTTACCGATTGCTGAAATGAAGGCTTTTCCTTTTAGATTCAAGTCTGCAGTGATCTGGCTATAAAAGCAGAATTTAGCAGTGAGGATCGGATATAATTAGGTCATGTTTAGATAGGAAGTGCAACACAAAGTCCCAGTGAAAACCTTTTAATTTAGCTGAAATTCACCAGAATTCACAAGCCTGCCAGTTTGTGTTGATCCGAGTCTTTCTTAGGAAAGTCTAATCAGATTTAGTATTTATCGACTTATTTTATTCACTTAGTTCTTGAGAAACAGAACAACGGGCCACTATAGGTTGATTCCTCTCTGTGTTCTAGAAATACATGTCATCTCTCTCTCTCTCTGTTTTTTTTTTTCAATCTCCTTCCCAACTCAAATATAATCAGGGCTCAGAGAGCTCAAAACAGTGACACCCAAGGGCATCATGGAGCTAAGTAGGAGAACAACATTGAGTTCAGTGAGTTCACTCCATTTTCCCACCTCTTATATATGGTCTACATCAGTGTTTCCCAACCGGGGTGCCGTCTGTCGAGAGCAGGGGTGCCGTGTAGAAAATCCTTTTTTAATATTTTTAAATTGCTAAAATGTTCAAAAAAGCATCTATTATATAATATCCATTTCTGATGTCGCCAATAATTAGAGATGCACCGAAATTTCACCTGCCGAAAATTAGTTCACCGCTCAGGATTCACTTTCACGTGGTGTGACGCTCTGCGTATTATCCCGCTCTATGCGTGTGCGCTCCGCGCAGTCGCTCCACTCATATACCGTTCATGTGAATCGGAACAGCAAAGTCCACTCAAAAATTGAGCCGACAGGAAACATCGATGTAGTAAAGTATTGTTTCTATCTGCAATAGCCCTACTGTGCTGTAACAAGGTGTGGTA
>NW_015665038.1:206130-218741 GCF_001515625.1 Sinocyclocheilus rhinocerous
CCTACATTAAAATCTGTCATATACATAGGTCTTTTCATTAGAAATTAGCCTACTGATTGCCACCATTGATGGACACAATTTTTTTATAATATTAAAAATATCTGTATGACATTATATTCTGCAGTTTTTCCCTGTTGTACCAAATATCTATACTTTTCAAATTATCATATCGAAGTTAGAAATTCAAATATTGTGACAAAATTAATTTTGTAGGGTACTGGTCTACATCACTAAAAAGGTTCTGGGCTTTTAGTTTAGGAACACTAAGTTAAATGGATAGTTCACCCAAAAATGTGCAAACACTTTTGAGCTTCCACTTACCCTATTTGATGTGCTCTGTGTATGTGTGTTGATCAATGATTTAGTATGAATAAAAGCCTAAATTTGTCATCATAGTGATCATACAGTAATTGATGACATTCATTTTTGGGTGAACTATCCTTTTAACATTTTTGGGGCACAGTCAAATTTGGAAGTATGGGGCATATTTTTGCTGTTGTTTGTTGATTGTAACAAATATGTTACAATAGAACATGCAACATAATAAATTACAAGTATTATATAATGTAATGTTTGTTGATGTTAACAGTGTAAATAGGAAGTTATTATTATGCCAACAGTATATGGTCTTTCTGATGCAAAGATAAACAGTTTTTTTTTTTTTTTACATGTTTCTATGTAATTTACATATTCCATAAATGCTTTGGTCATGAATAATACATTGCTGTGCACTCACAAAAGTATACCAGGTAATGTCTTCATAGCCCAAATATTATTCACACATTATGCCTTAATTCTGTTTTGTATTAAAGAATTGCAAAGTGCTACACACACTTTTTAGTTAATATTGTTGGATGGCAAGGGAAGAAAATCAGCGAATCACAGTGTGAAATTTATCTTTACACTGAATCTAAATTTATTAAAGCATAAACACCAGCGTCTCCTCAGCAGAGCAGAGCTCCCTCACATTCAGAGAGATGTTAACACAGCTTCCCCTGGTGCGGAGTTACATCATCCTCATCACAAACCATCTATATGAAGCATTACATAACCATAAGTCTAGCTGTGCAAACCTTTCTGAGAGAGAACATGGACATAATGTACATATCGTGTTCAGTGAACATACTTTGATGTTGTTTTTTGAACATTAAAGACCCTGCAGAATCATCCGTTTTGAACTTTATGCTAGTATACTCCCAAAAGTTAACTAAACTTCACTTATATACACAGCTAAAAATTGAATCTGACTTAAAAGAAAATGTGTGAAAATTTTCATTAATCAAATTTCATGGCATCTGTAAGCCTATTTTGTGCACCATTCATGCTGCTGTGGGGCAAAAACTATGTTCCTGAGCAAATGTATTCCTGAAGTCTATGACAGAAACAACAGCAGCATTGTTTGGGCAGAGAGTATTTAATCAGAGATTACAGCTGGTAGTTTTTTTTTTTCAACAGAAAGCACAAGAACATGAAAACAAAGAAAGAGTGATGGCAGATGGTCCAATAAAACAATATGTCAGCATGTTGAAAACATAAATCAGAGAGGGGGCAATGTACCCTCCACCTGCAGCCCTGCTCTCATACGCTGCTCTGGAGAGCCCCGGGGAGCGCACCTCATCTCATACACATCCCCCGTCCACACCAAACCTTCTCTCGCCTTTCTGCTAACACTCTATTTGTATATTCGGGCTCAAAATTCAGTTTCATGCACATGCCAGTGGTGAGTAAATTAAGAAAATGCATTGGTAAAATATAGGTTACTGGCCATAAAAGTAATGCATTATTGCATTATTTTGCATTATTTCTGAATAATTTCTAAAATACATTGTCCCTTTGACAAATGAATCATTTAGATGCTTTCCTCTTGTGAATCTGTGACATATATATATATTTTTTTTAACTCTGTATTATGTTATTGTAATATATTGAATTGCATGCACAGTATATGTACTGTACTATTATGGCAACTTTTGGCATTTAGCTAGTAAATGTTGAACTTCTCTTTTGAGAAAAGCAGAGCCCAGGGTTATTGAATGCATGTTTGTGTGTTGTTTTCTCTGTGTAAATGAACATGGATTCTCTTTACCTGATTTCTGCTGTCCCTTTCAGCTTCACACAGTTTGTTCATGGTATTCCTTTGTTTCAAAGTGTCGCTCCATGTTGGTTGCGTAGGTTGTGTAATGCTGCTTTTTACTCAGATGGTGGTTTGCAGTCTCAGCTCCTCCTTTACTCTCTTATTTGTTCTGTTTTTGTTTCAAATGATATTTTTGGATCAAATCAATTACAAGATATTTGATATCCCAGCCTGAAATAGTTGACCCACGGGGTGTTTTATCATGTAGGCCTATGGTTTGTGTTTATGAACCCCTTTGTATAACTTTATACAGGAAACACAGAGCCCATAAGAGCACATTTGGACCAAGTGCCTTTTTGAATACCAGAGATGGTTGATTCAGAAGTGACACGATGAAGCCAGAGAGCCATTCCTGTTCTTCTCTCTTTTCATGAATAGCAGATGATATTGGTATGAAGGCTTTGTGGATAAAAGGAGTTGTTCTCTCCTGTTTGTATAAAGCAAAAACAATCAACACACCAAGTGCACTTTTACATTTTTAGGCACTTATACACTGTTTTATGTATATATTTTAAACTGTTTACTTGTAAATAATTATAACTTCCGTTATATTCTAATATATATCATCAAGGTCCTCAGATTTTCATCATGGTCATTTGTATTATTCATTTTTGGACGCTGTGTGTGAATCACACTTTATTTTTTTATATATGCATTTTGAATCCATGCACCTGATCATTGCCATTTTTTGTGCCTTATTTTTATATTTAGATTTTAGTATTCTGATTAGTTATACATTTATATATTTACTGTATTTAAATTCTATTTATAAATTATATATATATATATATATATATATATATTAGGGCTGTCTCAGTATCAACTTACATTGTTGTGGCCAAATTTTGAATAATTAAATAAACAATTTTTTTTTTGTCAAATTTATTGAATCACACTCAAAATATAAGTGTAGGGAGACAGATAGAAATGTTGTTATCATAATGGTACAAAAGCGTACAAAAATAACTTACTGTTGATCGGCACTTCCTGATGATATCAGTATTTCATTTTTTAAACATCACTGTTATCAGCAATACTGCTATATTGTGAGACTCATAATTTATATATTTAGTTCCAACTGTACTTGTTGAATTTTTCAAGTATGCGTGACTGATATAAAAAGACTTTGTGTGCTGTGTGTGAACATGAATTTGTCTTGTTCCTTTGGCATTCTTGCTGGCCTTTATTTTCTCTTTTCTCCTGAAGATATAGCGAATTCACACACACGGCCCTGGGCTGCCATTTCTATTTGCCAGCCGGCTAATCAGATTTCCCATTATTAATCGTGCCAGATTTTTGCCCTCAATGTAATCCGTCTTTTCTCTTTTTGTCCCTTGAGGAACCAGGACAGAACATTTTGTGTCCCCTGCTTTTCCCACTCTTGGTTTCAGATCTCTCTCTCTTTTTTTTTTCTTTCCAGCTATTCTTGGCATTTTCCAATACTTCACTTTCTGGTCAGGCCCTCTGAGCATTTTCTATCTCCTACTCCTAATTTCCTGCTGGTCCTCTTTCCTATCTCAGTATCTCTCCGTTTCTCGCGGCATTGGTCAGGCCTAGTGTTCTGTGTAGTGATCAGCTGAGAGACCTGTCACAGATGATGTTGTGTGCTGCAGAAGATCGTGACCAGACACCCACAACCCTTAAATTATGTTTCGGTGGGTGGTGTGGCATAGTAACTAGAGCTCAGGATGTTGTCAGGACATGCTGTAGACGTAACAATCCTCAGTAGCCAAAAGAGTTTCCTTCAAATGTGTGCCGTTAAACAGGACGTGTCATTATTCCACTTGCCTGCTGTAAACATGTCAACTTCAAGTAACTTGCTCAGCAAGATTCCATTCAAGCTGATGTTTCGCTGTGAGATGTCAGGTATAATGTTGGTAAAAGACCATTTATACCATGCCTTATTAACCACGGCCAACACAGTAGAGTGGCAGGCAGTATACTGTATGTCTTAACCAGCCATGATATCAACAAATGACAGGATTTTGCTGATTACATAATTTCTGTTTTTATGGAATTTAGCTGGCTTTTCTGTATCTCTGACCAACAACAGACTGGAATTTACAGATCCGTCTTAAGCATTGGACATGCTGAAACGAGGCTGTGAAAGTGGACTAGCGAGTGGATGACTTTACCTGTTCAGCACGATGACATTTAATGTCCCAAACAACCTCTGTAGTTCCACACTCTAAAAACTGCTTGGTTAAAAACAAACATTTCTGGGTTATTTGGCAACCCAGCGCTGGTTAAATATTGGACAGAACACATGCTTGGTTATTTTGACCCAGCTGGTTGGGTTAAATGTTTGACCCAATATGCGGGGTTGTTTTATTTTACTCAACTATTCTTTAAAAATTACTATATTGCTGGCTTAAAATGGGCTGGGAATTACTAGAGACAACAGTAATAATCAAAAGGTGAACATTTATTAATAAGCAAGACAAAAATATAAGGCAAATTGAATTTATTTGGAAGAAAACAAGCATTTTAGAAATAAAAAATGTAACATTTAAAAGTAACATTTTAATTCAAGTGTATTCAGCTGCTCTCTGTTATCCCTTTTCACTGAAATAGTGCTGATTCTCGTGCCGTGGGTCGCTGAAATGTGAGCCGATGATGGGCTGTTGTTCGGCGGGGGAACTGCGAACCTCAGACCGGCCCCTCGCGTTTCACTCGTAGCTGAAAGATGCTGTGACTGACTCCATAACCTGCCCGTAAACAGAGAGTACTGAGATTAGAGAACATATATTAACATCAAAATAAATTAAATTCAGTATTATAATGAATAAAATAAGTTTGTTATGCAAGGCAAAAAGTGTTTCCATGATGCGAAACAACCGCTGCTGACGCATTTAGCTGACTGACATCTCGTCCCTGTATGTTGCACTGCGTACAATAAAATCATTTACAGCACAGTAAAGACTTTATAGATGAAATCAAATGTATACAAACCTTTATTTCTCTGAAGAAGTGCACCGATTAGGTGGCGCTGAGAACAGCTCTCTCCTGAAGAGGACGCAGAAAGCCCACGCTCTGACTGTAACCCAACAGCTGGGTTGAAGTAAAGTAACCCCGCGCTGGGTTGTTTGTTTTGTGTGGACAACTTCTGATTGGCTCTGAAATTTTTTGCTGGAAATGTCACATTGTGCCTAGTTAGAACATGGTGTTACAATAATGCCCAATAAAGTGCCCCTTGTGGCATGAGAATTCAGTGTGTGCTTTCAGAATATATAACTTTTATATATTATTAATAATTGGAATACAGCTGAAGAACATGTATTATCTGCAGCATGCCTGCACATGGCTGTGATGTGTGTTTTGTTCTCATAGTTATGGACAGTGGCTATTGTCCACATGTGGTCAGATCAGATCGGTGCTCTCTGCTCCTTGGGGAACCATCACACAATCAGATCACACTTCTGCTACTGTTCCTCAGCACCAATAGCTGATGTGGAGTTTAGTGGAGTTTAGCAGACACACCGTGTGATTTCAGATGTCAATATTTCTGTGGGATCTAAGGAATAAACATGATTTTGTGTAGATAATAAGATGTGTCTGTGTGCTTTGCTTTAACTGAATGTAATTCTCCTGGTCCGATGTTGAAATATTCCAGTACATGGCGCGTTCAAGTGACGACATCAAAAGTTAGTCGAGTCAGCATTTTCATACAAGTAATAAATGCACTTCCTCATTCAAGCATTTTCTGATGCTTATTCACTCAAGCCGATTGAGACGCAGTGAATAGCTCAGCCACTGGGCTGCTTTAGATGGGCTTTAACTGCCTCTTATCTTTAGCTACAGCCCTAGTGGATGAGGATTAACTATTCAGCCATGAGGCTATTGCTTTAAATCACTTACACAACACACACACACACACATTTACTGTTGACACAACTGTTAAGGGCTTTTTTTGTAAAAGACAATTGCCTTATCCATTGTAAACAATCTTGAATTCTGCATGAACCCCTAGTTTACCTCCATAAAACACACACACACATGCAGCAGTGTTTATAGACCTGTCATTTTCCCTCAAGTATCCCTGTAAGATCAGCTCTTATTTGAGTCTGTTACACACTCAAATGTCATTTCCCGAGTTAAAGCAGCAGGCTGACTGAAAGTGACATTTTGGCACAGCACAATTCAGCCTTCTGTAGTTTGAGGTCGATTTGGGTAAATCTCACAAATAAATGTCTGGGTGATATTTTACCCTCAAAATAAAAAATATATATAAATTAAATAAAAAATAATGATAAATAATGCATAACTAATATTTATCATAGATCTTATAAAAATGTGTATTAATATAAATATTAATATATTAGAATATTAATTTATAATAATTATTATTATTTTATTTTTTTTCTGGATATATTAGGTAGTTAAAAAGTGTGATTGTGTCATGTAAATTAATAGAATCTTAAAACGGCATAAGCTTTTTTAAGAATATACATTTTAGTAGTAATGCTAAGTTCTAAAATATTTTTTCTAAATAGAAATTATTTCAAAAAATCTAGTAGATTACAAACGACTGGAAAATTTATGTAAATTTAAAAAGAATGGGATCCCTGAAGAACGTTCCGCTCCAGGGATTCTAAAACTTTAATAGAAATAAACAATTATATTGTTCTATGGACACTCCTAGTTTCTGTAAATTATATATATATATATTTATTTTTTTTTTTTTATTTTTTTTTTTTTATTTTTTTATTTATTTTTTTTGCAAAACTTTGTCATTACTAAAGATGAATTAGAGTAATAATATAGTTTGTTTTTTTTTTTTTGCTTTATAATCGGCTACTTAACTTGGGAATGGTGATTTGGGGGTGAAATATGACTGAGATTTTTCATGGCAATTTTTTTTTTGTGTGTGTGTGTGTGTGTGTCAGATTCACCAGTTCAGCTGATTGTCAGTTAAAGATGACCAAAACATGATGAGCGCGAAACAGATAACAACAGTGAGTGAGAGAGATACTGAAAGGTTACATCCCTCATTCGTGACCCAGACATCATTATCAAGTCCCCCGATGAAAATAGCTGACACCGGCAATATCCCCTTCTTCAGCACACAAATCAGTGTAACTCTGAACGGGAGTTTGACAGAAATGTCAGAGAAACATTTTCCCTCACCTTTAAATGTCAGTTCCTTCTCATTCCTGCAGACATACTCATAGACATTCAGCAGTAGATTTTAGTTTTTAGAAAGAAAGCTTTGGAACTTACTTGATCGTTGTTGTTTTAACTTTGTTCTGTTAAGGTAGGTGGTGTTATGATATGAACGTTTATGTGTGATAAGGGTTTGATATGGTGAAGGCTGTTCTTTTTCGATATAAAGACACTCTCTGTAATGAATGCAGGATTTCAGTCTAGGTGTCGCCTGCACATTGCGTCAGATGTCACAACAGTGTACGTCATCCTGTGATATCCGAGGTTTGTTGTCAGTACAGGCGTCTCGGCTCACTCGCATACAATTTCTACGATACCCTGGGATTTACGTGTCTCTGTCTGAATGTTGATTGAGAGGTCATCTCAAACGTCCTATATGGTCACTTTACTTTTACTCACAAACTTACTGGAGTTTTCCAGTGAAAATGTAATGAAGAGATTTTTAGTATGATGACTGTCTGTCGCATTTTGAATGTTATTGGCTACAATGGTTGTTACATCTGTTAATGCCATATCAGAACAAGTATATTTTATTTTATTTTATTTTATTTTATTTTATTTATACTGCATTTATTTGTTTAAAAAAATATAAATATAAACATATAAATACATATAAATAAAAGTTTAAAATGCATACAATTAAAACAATATATATAAACATAATTTATTCCTGTAATGGCAAACAGATTTTTTTGTTTTATTTCAGTTTATTACTCAATTCAAAAATCATCCTAATATGCTGATTTGGTGCTCAAGAAACATTTCTTACTATTATTCGTGTAAAAAAAATTTAAAACAATAGTTGTGCTGTCTAATATTTTTCCTAAGGATTCTTTGATGAATAGAAAGATAGAAAGTAAAAAAAAAAAAATGTTAATTTTAAAAATAAGTCTTTTGTAACATTATAAATGTTACTGTTATAAATGTATACTGACACCTTTGTTTCACGGCTGTGTTTGACATGTGGTTCTCTGTGTATGAGTATTTTCCTCTAAATGCCGGGTTGAATTAGTCTCTTTTTCCTCCCAGAAACTCTGATCCAAATGGGTCAAGACCCAAATAAACACTCCGGAGGCGCCACAAGACAATCTGTTTAATCAGCTGACTGTAAGCTCTTAGACCTGCTACTGGACCACAGAGAACCAAAAGCTGAATCAATACACCTTATTATTCTAGCATATTCCCGAGAACTGGTTATCAAAGACCTGGTGGAGGGTGGAAACTTACAGATCCGTCTTAAACATTGGACACTAAAGTTTTTTAGTTCAGGATGCTTGTTTGGTACCACTACTGAAACCCAACGGGGGGCCCTGCTGGAAAATATTCCTTATGTGTGTTGACATTTCTGAGGCAGAGCGAAGAACAGAAAGGGCAACATAGCAGGCTTTTGTAAAGGTCTGTTTTTGAATAATGAATCATAAAACAGCTCACATTAACTTTTGTGTTTTTTACACAGCTTTAAGGCCATGTTGTGAGCTTTGTAAATATGTTTCAGTGATGGGTTTATCTGTGTTTTTAGTGATAATTTTTGTAGCAGTGGTGCTATAACAGTGATTATTTTAGTGATGGGTTTTAGTTTTTTTTTTAGTCTGACTAGAATTAACCTCTTTTAAAGCATAAATACAGAGGCTTCTCCGGGAGACTGTTTTAGCTATCAAAACAGCCATTAAAAATCTAGTTAGTGTCTTGACAAATGGCCTCTAAGTTAGTGTTAGCATGCTAAAACCCTCTCTGAGAAGTTGCATCACTAAATTCATCCCTGTTAAAGCACCACCACTACAGATATCAAAGCAGAACTTTTATAACCAATCCACAGACTTCAACAGCAAATATCAAGAACTATTAGGCTGATGATACACGGGGCAACTTTTTGAGCAAATGTTGGCCAATGTTGCTGTCAACGGGCAACCAGTTGAGACACAGAGCCCACGACCGATCTAAAGTATCCAGATAGACATTTGTTACCCATTCTCAATGGCAAAGTGCCCAAGCAACATTGCTCAAAAAAAGTTGCCCGGCAAAATTGTTCAAAAAGTTGCCCCGTCAGCCTTAAGGCCTTTCCACACGGAGCGCGAAAAAGCTAAACGAATATTGGCCGCGATGACGCGCTGGAATAAAACAATACATTTCTATGGATGCTTCCACATAGACCGTGAACATTCGCGCACCAAAAATGCGATTGTTTTTTTTTCTTCGAACCAGTCCGACGAATCTTTTCAGTTTCGCAAAGCGAAAACACGGGCCATCCAATAAGATTTGAGCTAGGATCACGTGACCGGAGCTGCTGCTGTTGCACAAAAAGGCAAGAGTGGTGGCGCTGTTTCGAAAACCAGTGTAAACAAACACAGAAGAAGAGTATCCCGGATAAGAGAAGAGAGTGAATGCTGACTTCTTGTTATCGTTGGTATTTGAGAACAGATTTATCCTCACATGTTCTTTATACAGAATAACATTTCTATTAATTGTCTACTGAATTATGTAATCACATTAGAGCACCGTCCGGTATTTTATAGCAATAAAGGATGTTTATGACAAATATTAGCAGTGTAGCGTTATTAAACATACAAAGAGTGCATGTGTCTGCTTATTAATCAAAATCAACTATAGATCACATTTGGAAGTTATTACAAGCACTCAATGATGGTTTAAAGTGGTTAAGCAAATACATTAATAATTACATACATTTTCAAGTGTAGCTTGATACTAATTGTGCTTCTAATTATATTTTAGGATGTAGCCTATTCTTGTAAGCATTATAGATAGTTTGTTTCTGGTGTAGAACCTTGTTTATCTTAATTTAATGCTGTATATTGAGCAGCGGACGATGTTAAATCCATTTACGAGATACATATCTGAGGAAAAATGCATTGGTCGGCGCCACCTAGCGTGCAGGCGTGAATTAGCAGAAGGCGAACAATCGTTTCGCATTCAGTGTGAAAGCACCGTTCGTCGGCGATTCGCCTCGCTTTTTCGCATCGAGCTCAGTGTGGAAAGGCCTTTACTGTAGGCTTTCATATTGTCTACTGTGACCAATTATCTTGTTATAATATGTTCAATAAATCTACGTTTTATATAATTTTCTGGTATAAATAGTGTGATATTGGTCTATTTATTAAGTATGTATCAGTCATTCTGTTGTAGTCTAATATGTGTCTGATGGACCCATAAGCAGTCAACTATACAGGGATAGTTGCATTTTCTTTCTGTGATAACCTGAACTTTGAGTGACTGCTGCTGCTAAGATTCTCAGATTTGCACATCAACATAATTTCTGATCTTCTGAGAATAGATTTCCAGATCATTCCTTCATTCTGTCTGTGTGAGCTCCTTGTTATGGACTTCTGTCATTCTCCATGACACAGTCCAGGTCATCACGACACACATTCCATTCACACATCCGCTTATCTATTGGATTTATTTTGAATGGTGATGTACTCTTTATCATCCCTACAGATGTTTTTATTGTAAAGTGAGAAGTAATAGTTCATATCATTTATAGCTGTCAGAACAAATGTAGGGTTTCCTGTATTTTACTGCAAAAACCCTGCTTCTTACTTTATAATGTAATAAAACATAATTGTTTTGAAGTACTCTAACAGTGGTTCTCAACCTGGGGGCTGGAGCAAACTTTGAAGGGGGCTGCATGGATGACTTTTAAATATTGAAATTACTAAATTATTGTTGATATATTAAAATAATCTAACTCTAATTTAAATTAAACTTCTAAAAATGTACTTTACTAATTTACTAATTATACTTCTATCCCTCAATAAATAGTTTTTATTGTAGAATGTATATCAATATTCTCAGTATTGTTTTATTAAAGGGGTTATATGATGTTGCTAAAAAGAACATTATTTTGTGTATTTGGTGTAATGAAATGTGTTTATGCGGTTTAAGGTTCAAAAAACACATTATTTTCCACATACTGTACATTATTGTTTCTCCTCTATGCCCCGCCTTTCTGAAACGTGTCGATTTTTACAAAGCTCATCGGTCTGAAAAGCAAGGTGTGCTGTGATTGGCCAGCTATCCAGTGCGTTATGATTGGCCGAATACCTCAAGCGTGATACGGAAATGTTACGCCCCTTACCATATTGTGATGATGCTGAAAACTCTTTAAATATAAAAAACGTACTTACAGTCCGTGAGTCAGAACAGCCGGCATTGTAGTCTATCTTCCGAGATCGTGACGTAGGTATGTGGGGGTGTGTTAGAACGAGCCGTTTTAGGTAGGCGTGGCTGACTCTTATCTTTTATAAAGAATATCTCTTTGGATTTGAGACTTTAGTCTTTGCAACTTTACAGATCTTCTTTATGCACCAAGAGCTTGTAACACTCCAAAGAGAAAGGAAAAATTGAAATCGCATCATATGACCCCTTTAATAAAAAAGTTTGAAAACAAGCAGCATTGTCATATTACAGTAGAAATACTGAAAATATGGCCTTTGAATATTGTGTTGGACATTGGGGTCAAAAAGGTACACACACACACACACACACTGTCATTCACCTCTGACCCTTCAACTTCCCATTGCCAATCCAACAAAGATTGGAGTCATTTCCGATCCTGTGCCTCATTTTCTGGTCAGAGGTCATGTGTGCTGGACCTCATGGATCATGAAATGAGCTCTTTCATGGGTTAACTGCTTTAGTAAGCCTGATCTTGACTGAGATAGACTGAACTTTTATACTTCTGTTCTTTCCTTCTAAATTAATTTACAACATGTTACAAAAATGCTCCGAAAACCTTAGCAACCACATACTAATGCCCTGCCAACTAAACAGAACATACAATAGCATCATGGTTGTTTCTATATTTTCTTTTGTTTTCAACAGAAGAAAGAAACTCGTACATAACTTTATATTGTATTTTAATTTCTTCACTAAAATTAGTTTGAGGTCAGAAAGTAATTGTTGGACCCCCTGTTGAAGACCCTTACTATAATGCAAAGTTTTCTGTTATAATTGTACTAAGCAATTATAATTGTCTTAGCTGTATTTAAGGCTGGATTTTTTTCCCATGTCTTGGCAGGGTTTTTTCAGTGTCCCTTTTTTTGGTTCTGTCTTACATAATAGACATCATACCAGGCGCATTAGTAATGCTGCACAACAACTAAAGAACATATCTGGAGGTGTATATGTGTGTCCTGCATGAAGATAGAGCAACTTGAGCTAGAAAGTGGAGCATGTGCTAATGTAGTATTTTAACCAAGTGTTGCATAACAGAGATTTAAAGTAAGTGGCTGATAATCCCACATATTCACACAGAGTTAGTGTCGCCCACTGCCCGCCCACTGTGTGGACACAGGCA
>NW_015665038.1:220862-222785 GCF_001515625.1 Sinocyclocheilus rhinocerous
ATCCACAGCGCGAAGTTGATTTATTTTCTCAGCGACCAGCACGGATCAGCTCTAGGCATGACGAAGCGGATATCGTCCTCTTTTGGAAGATTAAACAAAGTAGTTTCGCTTTCACAACGAAACACACAGCTCTTCACGACATGGCGGCGGCAACAACAATACTACAGCGAGGATAAAAGTTACGCCTTCTTTCTTTGCGCGAACATTTGGGAGGCGTTATGCAAGTCTTCCCAGATCGTGACGTAGGTATGTGGGGGCGTGTTAGAACGAGCCATTTTAGGTAGGCGTGGCTGACTCTTATCTTTTATAAAGAATATCTCTTTGGATTTGAGACTTTAGTCTTTGCAACTTTACAGATCTTCTTTATGCACCAAGAGCTTGTAACACTCCAAAGAGAAAGGAAAAATTGAAATCGCATCATATGACCCCTTTAATAAAAAAGTTTGAAAACAAGCAGCATTGTCATATTACAGTAGAAATACTGAAAATATGGCCTTTGAATATTGTGTTGGACATTGGGGTCAAAAAGGTACACACACACACACACACACTGTCATTCACCTCTGACCCTTCAACTTCCCATTGCCAATCCAACAAAGATTGGAGTCATTTCCGATCCTGTGCCTCATTTTCTGGTCAGAGGTCATGTGTGCTGGACCTCATGGATCATGAAATGAGCTCTTTCATGGGTTAACTGCTTTAGTAAGCCTGATCTTGACTGAGATAGACTGAACTTTTATACTTCTGTTCTTTCCTTCTAAATTAATTTACAACATGTTACAAAAATGCTCCGAAAACCTTAGCAACCACATACTAATGCCCTGCCAACTAAACAGAACATACAATAGCATCATGGTTGTTTCTATATTTTCTTTTGTTTTCAACAGAAGAAAGAAACTCGTACATAACTTTATATTGTATTTTAATTTCTTCACTAAAATTAGTTTGAGGTCAGAAAGTAATTGTTGGACCCCCTGTTGAAGACCCTTACTATAATGCAAAGTTTTCTGTTATAATTGTACTAAGCAATTATAATTGTCTTAGCTGTATTTAAGGCTGGATTTTTTTCCCATGTCTTGGCAGGGTTTTTTCAGTGTCCCTTTTTTTGGTTCTGTCTTACATAATAGACATCATACCAGGCGCATTAGTAATGCTGCACAACAACTAAAGAACATATCTGGAGGTGTATATGTGTGTCCTGCATGAAGATAGAGCAACTTGAGCTAGAAAGTGGAGCATGTGCTAATGTAGTATTTTAACCAAGTGTTGCATAACAGAGATTTAAAGTAAGTGGCTGATAATCCCACATATTCACACAGAGTTAGTGTCGCCCACTGCCCGCCCACTGTGTGGACACAGGCACAGTATGTTTTTCATTCTTTAGTCCTCTCTTTTTCTGTCCCTTCTTTCTTTATCTCTTTCTGTGCACATCAGTCTGTATCAGCTGGAGCATCTGTCAGCCTCCATACAAACCCCAACCCTCAGTTTCATATATTCACGTCCCCCGCAGACTGGTTCTGCACTCGTGTCTGTTATTATTGGGGAAGTGCGGGACAGATCGGGCACAGGGGGTCTTTCTCATAAAGTCTTTCTAAATCACTGCTGTCTCTGTCTTGTCATGAGGGTGGAATCACTCTGCCTAAATCTTATGCATCTTATGATGTATGAGTGTGTGAGAGAGATAACGTGGGTCCTGTGTGAAAGTTTTTTCTTTTGCAACAGGAAGTTTGGACTCAAATGACCATTTTGCTCTATTTATATTTTAAAATATCTGCAGTTTGCATGTATGTATAAATGTATGTGTATATATATATATATACAGTGGGTACGGAAAGTATTCAGACCCCCTTAAATTTTTCACTCTTTGTTATATTGCAGCCATTTGCTAAAATCATTTAAGTTAATTTTTTTTTCCTCATTAAT
>NW_015665038.1:222798-266004 GCF_001515625.1 Sinocyclocheilus rhinocerous
TATATATATATATATATACATTATTTGTGAATAATAAATAACTATTGTGTGAAACTGTAGTTCAGATTTTGTGTTCAGATTTTGCATTTGCTAACATTAGATTATGTTTGTGGACCATCCAGCTCTATAGATATTGTTATCTGCATTTGGCATAAAAAAAAAGAAAGAAATATCATTTGATAACGAGACTGCACATTTTCTGATATCTCTGTACTTTACCTCATGGTATCACTAGCAGCCGTGTCTGAAATCTCTCCTCAGTGTAATCATTTAACACCCTGACTAAAGTGTGTTTATATGAGAGAGACAGATAAACATGCAGGATATAACCATGTTATATGTACGCTGTATGCCTGAGGATGCTTCTCTCTCCTCAGCACTGCTGTAATGATGTTAGCGCTGTGTGCGGCTCTGTGGAGAAGCTCATTATGTGAATGTATGGCTTGTGTTTTCAGGCTTGATATTGATTTATGAGCTTTCACATGCTAAAGGCTGTGTTTGCTCGTGATCACAGATAATACTCACACTCTGTCTCTATCACTCTGTCTGCAGCTATGTTCCAAATCCTAGTGAGCTGCCTACCTAGACAGCATTTAAGGCACGCTCCTGATGTGAAGGCATTTCCAAAAGGTTAGCAAACAGTATTATGCTGCCTTCTAAGATAACCAAAAATAACCAAAACCAAATTTTAACGCAGCATTGGGGTAAAGCAGTCCCAGAATGCTTTGGTACAGGCTAGGGGAAAAACATTTTAAATTTTATTCCAGTATCAATAAAAATTACTGTTTCTCCCAAGTTTTGTGTGCTATGTACAGTTGAGGTCTGCAAGGTGTATGTAAACTTTTGACCTCAACTGTATTATTGTGTGGGGTGCAAATATTTTTTCAGTTGCAAAAAAAGATAGATTTCAGGTTAGTCAAAGTATGTTCAATTTATATAATCATGAACAGAAATCACCATTGTGAGGAGGGAACTATAGCAACACCTGCACGTTACCTGACAGGAACATTAACAAAACTCATGCACCGTCATTATTATGTTAAAGTAGATTTTCGCAAATAATCATTAATGTTTTGTTCGCAGTTAGCTTGTTGCTAAGCTCTGCAAATATCATGTTGTTAAGCTAACAACTTAATCTTTAAATATTTTAGCATGTTGTTAAGCTCAGTCCTTTCTCATGGTGCTAAGCTAACAACTGTAAGTTTAACTTTAAGATCAACTATCTTTAAGAATAATCCTTTAGCGTGTTGGTAAGTTAACAATTTAATCTTTTAGAATGTTGCTAAGAGAACAACTAAATTTAAGATTAAGTAGTTAGCTTAGCAACATGCTAATTTGATGAATGAGAAATTTGAAGCAACATGACTGAAATTGAGCTTAAACACTCAACGTGGCAAATTCCAAAGGAAGCACAGAAAGTGAAGTTCACATGATCTGCCGCTTGATACAGTTTTCTTGATTTTTTTTTCTGGTTAAGCACAAACTAGTTAAGTGCAAACGACAGACAGCTGATTGTAAAAAATAATTTGTCATGTCAATCACATTGCTGAAGTCCATGAAATCTGAACTTTTTCAACAGGTGCAGTTCACCAATGAAATTAGCTATGCTGTGGGGTTTACGCTAAACTGGTTTAGGAAAAAAAAAAATCACGCGATACAGTTGTGTACTTTAGTTGAGTAAACTAAAGTTACTGGGTTGCCCTCCAGTGATTTACATCTTTACAAGGACTTCACTAGGTTTTGGAAAAGAGCCTTTATTTCTCTGTCTCTCAGTCCCTCAGTGGCAGACAGTTCCTGTGCTTGTTCTTTGGTGTGAGACTGAATTATTAACTTCTGAAAAATCTCTGAACTCTGCTTCCTGTCTCCATCGTCTGGAAGTAGGTCACAGCACACACACACCTGTCACATCAGTGTCCACTCTTACACACACTTGAGTCTCCACACAGTCATGGTCCACTGCTCACACTCACGCTCACATATGAAAACGTGTCATGTCAGAACCAGCACACACCCCCTGAGACCATCTGATAGATGCCCGACATGACATGACATGAACCCCTGCTGTGTACGGTGATCCGTAGGCTACTGTAGAGTTCAACTGATCCAAGATCAGCTGTAAGCATATGTGCTCCTTGTTATACGTACTGTAGCAGTAAATGTATACACACTCATCTGCTCTGTCTCTCCATTCATACCTCCGTCCCTCCGGCAGGATGTTTACCTCTGCCTACCTCTATGGTATTCAGAAAGGGGAAACTGCTTCATCTCAAGGGTTATTGGATTTCCTCTGAGAGAAAGAGAATGTGAGAGAGTTTTCTCCTTTCATTCCTCCAGCCATATGTATCAAAGAGCTGCAGTTAGACACTCTGACCGCGTGAGAGTTAGTCGGTGGGCATCTTACATTGGGGTTGGTGCAGTAACTAAAATGATTAAAAATTGTGATTTTAAAAAAGCTAAAATAAAATAACATAGTAATATTAAATGAAAAATTTAAATCTTGCCTGGCTAGAAGATGAAGTACTAAAACTACTGAAATAAAATAGTAGAAGTAAAACTCATAAATAAAAAATAAGCTAAATAAAAATAAGTGCAACAAAATAACTAAAAATTAAACTAAAATGAAAAGTGAAAATATAAAATAAAAGATCATTATAAAAAAAAAAAAAACTGTAATAGTATATTATACCAGTATAATATTTTAGTACATTATACAACCTCATGAAAATCTCACATGACACACATACTGTACACAACTTTACAGTGATTACACAAATCTTCACCTTGGGATTATAAGGTTCTATATGCCATTTTTGTCAAAATTGAGTTGTTCACATATTTTTATTCTGTGATAACTTACTTACATTATATGATGTTTTTTTTTTTTTTTTAAGTTGTGTACATTTTGGGACTGATTTATGAAAGAGACATGTTCCCCATATCCCATATCACTATATGAAATGCAAAAACTTTGAAGCTCAATACCTTGAAACTGCTTGGAATGCAGATAGAACCTTATAATTCCAAGGTGACGAAATAAATAAGAATGTTCTTAATTATTATTTTTATTTTATTATTTCTTGTTATTTTGTGCTGAACTATGGCCCAGATATTTCTTCATGAGATTCCCCCAGAATCCCCTTGTGGAATATTAGGATTCTTAATCATTGTTGTGGAATATCAGGCGATACAATATCATCCACGTGACGATCAAATGAGATAAAACTGGGACAATCTGCCGAGTTCAGCGAAAACACACAGACACACACAGATGCTAGAGTGACATTTCAAAGAGAGCTTGTGAAGACTGCTTTTGTGTGAAGTCAGTAGATGAGGAGAGTGTGTATTTTGTGTTGTTTTTGTTATTAAGGTCATTGTTAGTCTGTAAAATGATTGCTGCATATCTGATGATGCTTGCATCAGAGCTGTCATTAAATTTCAGTTTTCCTCTTGTAGTATATCAGAGTATGGCGGCTCTGAATATTGATTCAGTTAAAGTGGTTATAGTCACAGTCACCGTGGCAACCCAGCATCATCTACAGGTCTGTAAAGGTGCTCTTATATGTCTCCTGCCCCTCAGGTGATGCACACACACACACATTTACAAAGAGGTAGTTTGTGATAACTGTGGAGTTGCTTTTGTTCTTAAAACCATCATTAGGGTGGGTTTGAGGTGGGACGGGCTCTGCACTCCGCACATGAAAGCGGGGTCTGCTAATGCACTCAAAGCCCCCCTCGTCCCTCAGGACACACCCACCCAGTCCTCAGCCCCTCACATGAAAGGCTGGAGCCCCAATCCTGTTTTCTGTCCTTGATTCCTCCTCCCCCTCTCAATCCATTCAGCATCTTTGTGATTCACAGACACGGTGCTTTAATGTCTGTGCATTAGCAGACAATGACTTAGATCTTGAAATTATACATTCTGCAATGGTGCAGTGATGGTAATACCATAGTATTTTGATGTGCACCACAGCGGTGAATAACCACTGCGTTCATTTATGGTATTTACTCCATATTCTAGGCTACTTCAAAGAATACTGTGCATTATCTCTATTGTAGTGTCCAAAAATATCCAAAATGGTAATATTTTCTTTATTTTTTGTGATTGTTGGTTGATACAGCATCCAGTATTTCCACAAAATCCATATAATTTCCTAGCCCCACTTTCACCAAAACTGGAACTCTTATTGTAAACAGACTTTATTATGTCATAAAGTTGAGTTCTGTGATTATGAAGTCAGTACAAGCAGAATGTTTGAAGTAGCATCTGAAAATGGACCTATGTGGTTTAGACATAAGCGTATGGTTACCCTTTTTGTATGTTTATATATGTGTGGCTCTGGTCAAAATGCCTCATGCAGATGTAGTCATTACATCCTTGAATAACTAGTGAGACAAGGTTGTGGACTGAGGTTATGATTGTGTCTTGGGTGTAAGCTCATTCGTTGTCACTCCTTTAATAGTAGTTTAGGTCATGAGACACCAACAACATTGTGAGCTTTGCTGCATCCACTGCTAAACTTCCACCTGTAGATATCTCAAGGCCCTCAGGGAGAAACCCTCATCTGTCCATCCATTCATAAACTCTCCAAACTACTTGTCCTGTATAGGGCTGTGGGAAGCCTATCACCTTCAACCAGTGTAACGGAAAACCACATAGAGCAGGACGTAGCCTCAAACATGAGAAGAAAAGAAAAACGGCTGTGAGATGAAAACCGTTCTCCTCCCTCGTGCATTGTTGTTGTAAGCCGCCAGTGTCTGACAGAGAAGAAAGAGAAAAGCAAGAGAATAGACTGTCTGCCCTCATCTAAACTCCCTCTTTCAGCCTTTAGCTTCACCTGTTTAATGAGCATCACTGTCACTCATTGCTAAAGAGATGAAAGAGAGAGTCCTTCTAAAGCACTTACCATATGCTAAAGTCGACTCGATTTATTTATATATTAATTTTGCTCTACTTTCCTAGAGAAGAACAAGGGCATCATGCACCTATTTGACTTTTTTGTAGGGTGCACCAGTAGCATTCCTGGCTCACTTGATGCCATAGGCGAGATAAGACAATAAGACATGATGAAGAAAAAAAATAGTTTGTGGTTCTATGTATACATTACATTTGTTTTTGTTTAATGTGCAACGGCATCCGGGTTATGTATGTATGTAAGTGCAGCTAACCAATCAGAGCGCATTTCGGAAAGAGGGGTTTTATTGAAACAGGAACTAAACAGGGTGTTTGAGACAGACTGGGAAGAGAGATGCCACAATAATGTAGAACGTGCAAAATAATGCGTTTTTAGAACAATCAAGCATGAAACCTATTCAAGAATACCCCGAAAACCAAATCAAGACTTTGTAAAAGGGTATAATAGGACCCCTTTAAGATAAAAATAATGCTTTTGTAAGTTGTATTCACAATCCACTTGGCTCTAAAGGGGCACGATGCTTCTGGAGAAAAGATGTACTATGGTGGAAACAAGGGTTTTACTGTTAAAGCATCCCATAATACATGTTTAAAGCACGTTTAAGCCCAGCTGCCTCATTCTAAAGTGCCTCGCCTTTTTTTCCCAAACATTCTTTCCTTAGAACGATGACGCATAGCCTGAATGAGTCTGCTGCATTTTATCTCTATTTTAAAAATAACCAGTCGCAGTGTTCTTACATGCCCTCTTGCCACAACCCTCTGGAGGCAGAGAGAAAGAGAGGTAGAGCGCTCAAACTGCCGAGAACACCCAACGCATCTTAATCGGTAATTATATCACTGATGCCGCAGTCGTTTCAATCCCTGTGTCTCCTTTTGGCCCATTAAGTCTTCTCCTAAGCAGCCCTGGGCCAAAGCCGTGCCCTCAGATTGGAGGCTCTTTTAACATGCTGTGCACTGGTCTTTTTCTAAAGAAGGAATACATAAAAATTCTAATGAATTTTCTAAGAGTTACTTTATTAACCGAACCTTGGCCTAATAGTGCACACATTGAGCTGTGCTGCTTATTTGGGAAATTCAAGTTTAAATCTGGCATTTAAATCCCTGTTACTGCTCTCAATAAGAAGTAGCAAAATGCCAAATCTAAAAGTATGGGTTGAGATCTTCACTATCCAAGGACGCGCTGCTGTGTATCAGACGTTCACTGCCTTTAATTCACTCTTTATCAGTCTTGTGTCAGACTGAGATAGAACTACAATCTGAAGCTTTTAGCATTAAAACATTTTTGTATGCACACGTCAGTAATGTTATCATATATTCAGGTCATAGCTCATAATTTTTCCATATGGTTTAGTACACATAAACCCCCACCACAGTATGCACACACACACACTACATAGAGCAAGAATCCTGCTAATGGTAGCCGGTTTTACATGGTTTCTAGTTGATCAAAGCCAAAACTTAATGGTCTTTATCTGTTGCAAGGTAATCTAAATCAGGGGTTTTCAAACATTTTGAAGTTAGTGACCACCAAATTTGATGATGACCCCCTTTTAAAATATAAATATACATTGTGTAAAGACCAGTTTATACTGTGTGAGATGAAAATGTGATATTAAATGGATTATTGAAGCTGAAATTAAAATATCAGATTTTTTTTTTTTTTTTTTTAAAAAAGGGTTTTTAGTTTTTCGGGTCAAATTTTTTTTGCTTTTCACTTTTTTTTTTCCCATTGAAATTAAAATATCAGATTTTTTTTTTTTTTTTTTTAAGAAAGGGTTGTTAGATTTTCAGGTCAAATTTATTTTGCATATCACTTTTTTTTTTACCAATAAAACAGTAAAGAGCAGTTTTAGAGTTAACTTTGACGATCATAAAAATACAAGATAAATAAATGAATAAATAATAATAATAAATATCTTTAATAGCTTTGGTATCACTTTACATTAAGTCCCTTTAGTTAATGTAAAAATACAACTGTTCATTGTTAGTTCTGTCAATCTTAGCTCAGGTCTATTAAATAATTTTAATCGATTCACTGGATTACCAGATTGATTATGAGTCTGTATGGCTGAGCTTGAATTGATAGACAATCGATAGACAAAGTAAAGCTAGTTAGAGCTTTTAGAGAGCCTTGAACAAGCAACAAACCAACAACATCTTCACTATGTTAAACTGGAACTTTTTCCTGCAGGTCATTGGAAAGACTGACCACTGTGTTGTGATATTTCCAAGGCAGTTGGAATCTGTAGACTATCTACGCTGATTTTAATCTATGGAAGTCTGTCTAATGAATTTAAACATGCGTTACACAGAGCTGAGAGTACTATACAGTACTATTTTTGGTAGCTGAAAGCATAATCAATTTAGCCAAAATATTTAATAAACTAGCACACAGGAGGCAGGGAATACATGGAACTTTGTGAAGTGCTGCAGGGTTTTGTGGATGCTGATTCCGTGGAGGCCTGAAACATAGCGTGTTCAGATGAATCCTGGGTAACTGGATGTGCTTAACTGCATGGTCCAGCACTAGTACGGCATTATTTTTAGTACACCCGTTTGATGTTCACATACACCAGGCACAGCTCCTGCAGCACCTATGAGGTTTTACAAAGAACTAGTAATACAGTGATTTTTCCAGTCTTATGCAATATAAATGAGATTTGGATGGAAAGGTGGCGTAAGGACAAATGGAAAGAGAGAGAAGGAAGCAGAGCAAATTTACCTGGTAGGAACCATTGCGTGCAGCTCTAGAGACTAGCATGAGGACAGAAGATGTAGAACAATACTACTCCTGCTTACATAACCAGCATATATACACCAACACCCACAAGACACAGCCGCCTCAGGCTCCCAGTGACACACACTGCAGAGATTACTGAAGCAGAGATTGTGCTCTGTAACAATAGTGTCAGATGATGAAATGTGTTTGTGTTCACTGACGCACAAACTTTAAAGGGGTCATATGATGCGATTTCAATTTTTCCTTTCTCTTTGAAGTGTTACAAGCTCTTGGTGCATAAAGAAGATCTGTAAAGTTGCAGAGACTAAAGTCTCAAATCCAAAGAGATATTCTTTATAAAATTTAAGAGTCAGCCACACCTACCTAAAACGGCTCGTTCTAACACGCCCCCACATGTCTACGTCACGATGTGGGAAGATTTGCATAACGCCGCCCAAATGTTCACGCAAAGAAAGAAGGCGTAACTTTTATTCTCGCTGTAGTATTGTTGCTGCTGCCGCCATGTCGTGAAGACGCTGTGTGTTTCGTTGTGAAAGCGAAACTACTTTGTTTGGCCTTCTAAAAGAGGACGATATCAGCTTCGTCATGCCTAGAGCTCGACTAGAAATCAGTGATTAAGTTGTATTTACAACACTGTTCCAGAACAGTTCAACCCAAATATTCATTTGTGTGCAGCACATTTTATGGAGCACTGTTTCCCAGTGGCAGCTCATACGGGGAGGCGGGGGAGGCATAGCTTCCCCATAATTTTGAGGTGAAAATGGAAGGAGGACGATTTAATGTTAATAAAATTCACAATTCATTTCAGTTCATGTCTCAGAATGTGTATTTTTTGTTTGTAATTTCACAGTTATAATACCATAACGTGAAAACGCCGCTTTTCTATCGCGAATGTGCCGAATCTGCTGATGTAATTACAACCGCTAAATGATAGAGAAGGGGAGGGGGAGGTCAGGGGAGAGCTGAGCTTTTTTTGGTAAAAAAAAATTAGCCAATCACCATCGAGTGTTCACTTTCAGCGCTGAGGAGTGTTGAGAAAAGAACCCTCGCAAGGGAGGCTAGCCTCCCTTCTGATATCAACCAATCATCACAGATATGTAAATTACATGATATTAGTTTGAACGTCTTATATTATCTTGCTGTATGTATGTTGTTTTCTTTACGTTTTCTGACTAAAAGCAACCAAAAAAACATTTTAAAGTGGTTAAGCAAATTATAATAATAATAATCGGCAGGGATCCCAGACCAATACAATTATTGTGCCTCCTCTATTTTAAAATCCACGATCCGCCACTGCTGTTTCCTGATCCTGGAAGAGTAGACTACAATGCCGGCTGTTCTGACTCACAGACTGTTAGTACGTTTTCATGTAGACATGGTTTTATGTTTACGCGGCGCGATGCAACGCAACGTGTAAAAAGTATACATACCAAAATTCTATTGTATATTATATGTACAGTTTTACACTTTGCACGCTTTACATATAATGTGCATTACACATCATAGTTTGTTTGTTTATTGCATAATACTGATCTGACTGTGGGAATGTAATTTGTTATAAAATGTCACAATAAAAAAATCTTATTTTCTTCATGCAAAACATAATTTCTTTCAATAATATTTCTTTCTTTTCATTTGGGGGTGAAATGTTCTTGACACGTTTGGTGAGATACTGAGGTAACTCGACACACAAAGAATGTCTCTCCCTCCGTCTCGCATCTTAAAAACTGCTTGGTGATAGAATCAACTCACCCACTCCCTCTCTCCCTCCCTCTCTCTTTTTCTCCTCCCACTCTTCCTTCCTCTCGGTCTCTGGGTTTTCTGGAGATCAGATGTTGAGAAGAGCACAGCAGAGAGCAGCAGGGGAGAGAGTTACTTTAACATCCACTGAAGGATCTATAGTTCAATTATTAAGCCTGAGAAAAGACAAAACCATGGCAATATTTACTTTTCTCCATAAATGAGCCCTTTATTTCTCAGGGTTCGTTTCTCTGCTGATTTTTAGTCATTTTTTCATTCTCAGAGAGCACTTAACACAAGAAGTGGAGAATTTTGTCTTGTAAACTCTAAGTAAAGAAACAAGAAAAAAAACAATCGGTTTTCTGTGAAGAATTTGGGAAGAGTTTGGTTTTTCCGTTGGGAATCGTTCTCCTGGTTTTCTGGGGGTCAGGTCCCCCCCTCTCTTTCCCAGTGCGCGGCTGCGAGAGGAACACAGTCAGGATGACAGAGATCATGGTGACGGACTGTAATCTGAACTCGGTGTGTGAACGCGTGGAGCAGCACTGCTGTGTGGACGATCCTTCAGCCATCAAAAGACACACCAACACCGGTGCCAAACTGTGGGGCCGTGTGCGCAGTAAACTGCTCCGACAAAAGGTCACTCTCTCTTTCATTCTCTCTCCATCTGTTACATCCTCTCTCTGCTCTCGTGTTCTCAGTCTGTTTTCTGCCTGTCACTGAATGAATCTGCTCTTTATCATGCTGTTTGTTTATGGAATCGAAAAGCAGACTGTTGATCCTATAAAATAATTTTATGGTATTTTTTGTGAAAGGTGTTTGCATTTTTGAGGCAGATCAGTTCCCTCTATCTTGGACCTGCTTTCTTCTTCACCTGTATAAGTTTCGTTCTTCAGAAGATCATATTACAAAGTTACTGAACATGGAGACGTTTAAATATATGTTGGGGGTAAATAATAGTAATAGAAGTATGTCTTTCATCCTTCCTTTGCTTTTGTACATTGGTGGTTTGTTTCACACACACCACTGAATAATCTTTTATTCATAATTACAACAACATCTCATGCATTTGCAGAGGCTCTTATAGGACCGAAGTAGATTCAGAGCACGGTTTCTAAATGAACCTATGAATCTTTATTCATTGAGGCAGAATCAAAATCCAATATTTTTCAGACAGACAGAGGTTTTGATGGTGGAACTGCAGGGGATTTGTGTGATTGTGATAGACATCCCAATTGAAAATAACATTATTTAAGGATTCGTTTTATATTTTATTTTCAATTAATTGACTTGAAATCTCAGTGTGTACTTCAATAAATATATAATACCATTCAGAAGTTTGAAGGTTAAGGTTTTTTCCCACAATTATCACCAAGATCGAATTTATTTGACCAAAAATACAGTTTAAAATGTACAATTGTGAAATATTATTGCAATTAACTTTTCTATTTTAATATCTTTTAAAAATGTAATTTATTCTTGTGATGGCAAAGCTGAATGCGTGTGTGCATGTGTGTAAACTGTGATACATTTTTTTTAAAGAATTCTTTGATGAATAGAAAATTCTAAAGAAAATTGTCTGCCTTTAACTGTGGGAGTAGGTGTGCAGCTGCGTGTGTGTGTTTGTGTTCGTGTGATGATGTGAGTTGGCGAAATCTAGGTCTCTCTACGTGGGGTATGTGCCCTGCCAGCACTTTGAGCAGTAATTTATGTGCATAGTCTTTCTGGCTATAAGAACAAAGCATTTTAGCCTCTGCTGTATTTCTGTATGTGTCCTCTGCCCAGTCAGGTCAGTGCTTTTCCTGATCCACTGACCCAGGACTGACCGTAGAGTCAGATTACAGACAAAGACCCCTCGGATGTAGCATCACTGTGACTCTAGGTTAATAGCTTTTGTTATTAATGCACAAAAAAGGAAGACCCATATCTTTCCATGTGCCGAGCACATGCTCTTTTGAAGTTCTCTGTCTCTTGCTTTGTCTTTCTCAGACTTCCTCTCCCTCTGTTGTTTCTCAAACATCATTCTGGTGGTATCAGATATATAGTAGCATATTCCTTTATAGGATGAATTCTGTCTGTAAATCATGTACACTTACTGTACAGACACACCCTGTCTTTGTCTTCCCACAGGTATTGACACATAAAGACTGTTGTAGGTAGACACAGACAGTTACTCATATATGCTCATATTCAGACACAGGTGTAATAGATACACACATAATTGCCACTTACTGCCAATTACATTTATAAACAAACCTCATTTTGCAGTCATTGCACTTTAAAATGCTTTGAAACACACTTGTGAACTCTCTCACAGATGGCCAGTCTCATTGACTGAATATTGAATGAGTCTTTGTGGCCAAGAGAGTGTGTGTGGTTATCTGTATGAGTGTGTTCCTTTGATATGGTCATGAATGATCCCAGTGTTGTCTCATGACCTGCTTATGTCTGACCTCCACAGACCCGCTTTCATTTGATAAACGTAAATCTCAACAGAACACACCTCCACTTCAACCCCTCAGGCCAGAAACATAGGCTGTGTCCAAAATCATGCCTCCCCCCATACCCTTATATAGTGCATTATGTGAGGGGACAGCCATTTGTAGAAGTGTCCAAAACTATGTGCACATTACCAAGTGTACACATTTAATAACGAGGTTGCAACCAATGCATGCTAAAATCCATATGAATTCCTGCATCTCGCTGGAAGATGCCAACCACAGTCACTAGCCAATTTATATAGATGATTGACTGAGAATGAATTTTTGTAGAGTTGTACACAATTTTGATGGTGTGTTGGATTGCCACTTGATGTAAAATCCAATATAAAATCTTAGTCCTGAAGCAAAACTAGTTGAGAATCACTGATCATTATGCAAGCACAGATGTGAATACTTTGCTAACCCACTGTAAGTGTAATTCATCTGTATTTTATGAGCACATTTTCCTCACTGTGGTTTTAAAGGGATAGTCCACCCAAAAATGTTTACTCACCCTCATGTCATTTCAAACCTGTATGACTTTCTTTGTTCTGTGAAACATAATAGATTAACATTGCACCCAACTGACTTTCATTTAATTCTTTCATGCTCCACGGAAGAGAGAAAGTCATACAGTTTTGGAACAGCATGAGGGTGAATGATGGGTAAATAATGACAGACCTTTAATTTTTGGGTGAACTACCCCTTTAGCAAACCTTAATGCTCAAGGAGCATGTGCCAGTATACTGTATTCAGTAAACTGTTGCTGCATTTGATAGTAGTTGACCTGAAAGAGAAAACTGATTTTAAGAAGACAGTCCACACTAATGCTCACTATAGTGCCCCTTGTGGCAATGCTGAAATTGTTCCTCCTTTCAAAGGAATGAAAGAACAGAAGGAGGGAGGGTCTGTGTGAAAGAGATGTATTATGCACGAGAAGAAGAATATGTCCCCAGAGATGAACCCATCCTCTGCTGTAACTATCTTCTCTCCAGCCTATGCTGCTTCACAAATGGTGCTCCAGGTTATAACATGCTAATGACTGAACCACTGATGAACCCTGCTCCTCTTTAAAGGCCTTTAAATGCCAGCTATATGCTAATGGATGCTTTTATCACCTACATAAATCTTCTGCTGCCAGTGTGAGGGCACCAGACCTCTATGAGGGGCTGCTGAACCCCCACAAGGCCTTGCGTATTGGGCTAATGAAGTGGAGGAGGGTGATGGCGAGGTCCGTTACTGGACACAACAGCTGTTGACCTGCTTGGATTTCCTCTTTATACAAATAAGTGCTGTGGTAGTACCATGGTACCTTGTTGTGAACAATATGGTAATTTGGATGTTTCGGTAACACTTGATTTTTACAGTGTCCGGTGTACGCCATTGTGTCATGTTAAAAATGCATGGTTGTGCTTTTGGAATATTTGTGTCTGATTCAGTAGTTCTTTCACATTTTGTTTCATGATGATTTGTGCAATTGTACCAAATTGGTCCATGAGGAATTGTGTTATTCATGGTTCTCTTTTAACAGATGTTTAGCTTGATTTATGACACTGTCCTCTTTTAGGTTAACTGGCTTGCATTTATTAGCAACAGAGACATTAGCATCTAACAGTCACTGCTTTAACGACAGTCTGTTAAAAAAAATCTTATGCTCCATAACTTTCAGAGTATTTACGATAACTGGATTTCTTGTCTCCTGGGCTCGTTGTTTTTAGTTTCTGTAGTTACTTTTAGTTCTATTTTTAGCAGTCACACAAACAAAAACAAAAAAAACTTTTGCTCATGTTTTTGGACACAATAGCATTACTTTGCTTTATAATTATGCTGTTGTGTTCTTTGAAGAAACTTCCCTTACAAAAACATACAGTACTGTAGTAATGCCTGGGACTTTGATATTACTGTAAATGGTACTCTGTGTACTGTATATGATAATCATTTAATATCATGGCATATATCAGTTCTATGGTATTACCATCTGATACTGTCACTGTACCATGATACCACCAGTACTTTGGTCATACAAGTGTTGTGTTTAAATACCTTATATTGAGGGGCTTCGAATATGTTGTACAAAAATATGTATGATTATTGTAAACGAGATGTGAGCATGACATTGATGACCATGTTTATGAGTCAGCAGATTATTGGCATTTCCTGTGTGATTAAGTTACGTTTACTGGAACAGGCTCAGTCCAGCCAGGCAGGCCGACCCTGTGACATCAGCCCAATGCATCAGAACACTAAAGCAAACATCAGTCTGACCTCCATACCAACCTCTGAATACCACAGTAATTACGGCTTTTTCCCACACCACACACTGAGCAAACACGCATTCTCCTGCAAATGCCAAGACGTCTCCAGACTGAGAGCTGTAACTACTGGCCTCATGCTACGGAGAGATGTGTGAAGAAGGGTAACGCTGGGTGTCTGGCTGTAGCGTGTCATATAGTCTTGATAAATAGGTTGGTCAGGACGTTATGAAACAGAGCATGATATTTCACTGAGAGCTTGTTTAACAAAGCTGTTTGTCGTGTTTATTTTAGTGCTTTAGCCTGCATTTTTAGCCTGTGTGTTCTTACAGTAAACTAAGCAGCATAAATACAAGCTGTTTTTGCTGTATTTGTGCATGTTTGCTCACAACATGAGTCACATTACATCTTCAGCAATGCGTTAGGCTTTATTATGCAATACCGAGGTTCTTCATGTAAGGAGGACGAGCACAGAGCTACACCAATCACATAAATTGCCTCCGTCTGAACATCTGACAGTACACTGGAGCTGGATGTTATACTGTATAAAAGATGAGTTTGACTGTTTTGGCTTCTTCAAGGAAGCAACCTCTGAAAGATAGAATTGTGTAGAGATGGGATTTGCGAGCTGGTCCCAACTGATTCCATTTTCTGTTTTGTCATGACTTTTTCATGACATTTGGTTCCAATATTGGTTCTTCAATGTCTGATTTCTTCTACCAATGCTGACAGATTCTAAAATACTCTTGGCATAGTTTTCTGCACTGTTGCCGAGTGCTGTGACAAAGAAATGATGTTATGAGCTTGCAGTCTCATCATTTTATTTCCCTGTTCTTGCTGTAGAACAAAAAGAACAAAAGTTTGGGGTTGGTAAGATTTTTTGAAAAGCTTTATATAGTCACCAAGACCGCTTTTTATTGGACCAAAAATACAGTAAAACGGCCATATTGTTAAATATTATTACAACTGAAAATAACTGTTTTCTATTTTATTATATTTTGAAATGTAATTTATTCCTGTGAAGGCAAAGCTGAATTTTCATCAGCCATTACTCCAGTCTTCAATGTTACATGATCCTTCAGAATTCAGTCTAAAATGCTGATTTTGCTGCTCAGAAAAAAATGGCTCATTATTATTATTAGTGTTCAAAACACTAATTGCTCAATATTTTTGTGGAAATCTATATACTTTTCAGGATTCTTTGATAAATAGAAAATGAATTAGAAGAGAAAATGAATTAGAATATGAATATGTCTATATGTTTACTGTCACCCTTGATCAATTTAATGCATCCTTTTTGAAAACTGTTCATTTCTTTCAACATCATTACTCACTTCTATGTTGTATATTTCAGTGTTAAACCATGGGAATATAATATGACAATGCATCAGTCATTATAGGTCAGTGTAACCTTAGTTTGCTGAACCATGTGCAATCTGTCAGTCAGCAGCTCTTCTCAAAGCTATTTGTGAGGCTCTACACTACACTATATATATACATACACATACACACACATATTCAGAGGAGTAGTGGGGTTTTATAGTCATCTTAACAATGACTCATGTGCTGCATGCGCCTGCTTTATTTGTAACAAATGCACTGATATCATGTTCTTCCTCCCTTTGTTCTCTATAAGGATCCTCTGTGCAGAGTCTCTTTGACTCGAGAGAGAGAGAGAGAGAGAGAGAGAGATAGAGAGAGAGCAGAGAGAGGCCGGCCAGAGAACACTGTGTTCCTGCTCCGTACAGCAGCAGGCTGGCAGAACAGAGGGAGATGAGGGAGACGGGGTGGGAGGTGGGGGACGCGCTGAATGAGAGAGAACGAGATGGCAGGAAGGAAGAGAACAGAATGGAGATCTGTATCTCCAAAGTTCAGTGCTCTATACTAACTATAACATCCATTTGTAAATAAATATTTCTTATTACCCTGATAATACCATGTTTTTTTCAATATGTATCATGGGAACACTATAATTTTTTGGGCATGTGTTGTAATAATACCACTTTTTCATGATAACACATGGTTTCTAGGCATCTAGTGTGGTAATACCTTGTTTTTTTTAGACATGTCCACTTGTAATACCATATGCTGTTGAATCAAATGGTAATACAATTGTACTTTGAAATATTCTGTGTTTAAAATTGTGCCAAGGTAGTTAAATTCTGGATATGTACCGTGATAATTAAAACGGTTTTTCAGCATGTGACATGGTAATAACATATTTACTATGGTAAGTGTTACCCTTTTTTCTCAAAGTATATTTCTGTGATTGATCCCGTTTTCTAGATGATTTTTCATGTGGCTGTTATTAGAGAGATTGTTTGAGGTTGCCGTGGACCAGAGCTCCTCAGAACTCATTTCTCCTTTTCAAAGCTTTTGGGTCAGAAAACATAAACCTCATTCTCAGGTCTGCACGGATGCTCTTAATTCAAAATATTTCAGAGCTGAGGAGCTCCCATCTTTGTTTTGGTTATACAAGTCCCTGAGCAGTTAAATGAGGACATTGAAGATACAGTACTATTGACTGGTGTATAGTCTTGAAGATGGTTGGTACATGCTGAGAACAAGTTTCCACTCTGACCTTCACACCACTTCTAAAATGATCGTCCTGTCCGGCTTATTGGGAATCAATTGAGTATGCTGTTAAAATAATCCCATAGACATTCATTTTGGGCTCTTTTATCCCAAACTCTGAGATTTCCCAGAGGAAAGGGAAAAGTGGTGTTTGTGGGGTGATGTGAGGTGAAATCCCCTCGGACCTTTACTAGGAGCTGGGAGGAAAGCACTTGGGCAGATGAGGTGACTACAAGCCGAGCCTCTGTGACGGTAAGCCGTTTAGCTGCATTGAAGGATTTTCTTGGCATATCATGGACTTGTTTGATTCCATACATTTTTAATGAAGTACTGTAAGAAGCACCAGGAGGTTAGAGAAAGGCTCAAGTAAGGGCATGTGTAGCATGTGTATTTGGGATCTGTACAGCTACATTCATATTGCAGAAGAATACGGCTGTCAGAGTGTTTGGAGTGATAAATACTGTTATTTTCATGAATAGTTCATAAAGAGAATGACAACTACACGTGATTTGACATGCATATGACTTCAGAGTTTATCAGTCAAGGAGTTGTCCAGATCTTTTAGGTTATTCAAAAATAGATTTATGATGATTTGAATAAATATATTCTATAATAAAAAAAAAACTTTATTAAATAGTTTGACATAATTGTGATTTATGATGATGTATAATTTCTTAGAAAATTCCTAGCACAAATTCTAAAAAAAAAAAATAAATGTAATGTCTGCTAAATCAAAGTACACAGTAAAGAATAAATAAAATACAATAGAGAGACATGCAGACCCTCGTGACTCTGACACGGTCAATAAATTTTTTTAAAATATCAGATAATTTGATCTGGATTAACCTCAGAACCGCAGTGAACACCAGACTCCCTGAATCCTCACTGCTGAGCTCAAAATAGCCATTTATTAGCCTGTTAATGTGATTGGTGTAAACATGTCATATTGGTTTAGCAGTGGGATAATAACAAGGCTGCAGCATTCCATAAATATCTGATAAGAATCTCATTATAGCCCTAATATGTGTACAAACAGCATCAGTAATGATGATTGCCCACTAATTGTATTGAGAGAATAGATTTTAGTGATACAAGCTAATGCAGTTTTATGTGCTTGACAGACCTTGTCAGACCTTCCCATAAAAAGCTATTCAACCTATTCATGTTTTCCTGTAAATGTTAATTTTATGGCAGTTTTGTCAGCATGTGTGCTGTTTGTGTTCCCTCATGCGTCTGCCAACTTCATGTTGATTGTTAGTGAAGTTTAATCAAATGCACATGCACAGGAATTGGTTTAGATTGAGTCTTAGTTTAGATCAGTACAGCATATTTGGTGGATTTCTAACAGTGATCAGTAACTGGTTCAGACTGTCAGGTTGTTTATTATTGTGTACCTTTGGGTTTGATTGACAGATTAGTTTAAGAGTGTGTGTGTGTGTGGGGGGGGGGTCCTCCCTAGATAGCCCTTCCCATCATCCATCTTGTCTGTGGCATGTAGCATGGGAAACTGGTGTGTATGTGAGAGAGAGTGTAACTAAGTCTGTTCTCCTCAGAGAGTTGTTAATGGAAACAGCACAGATTTTGTCTAGAGTGGTTTTCCTTATATGTTCATAGGACAGTAGCACGAAAGCACCTAAATATCATAGTGTGAGTTCTTATGAATTATGGAAACTACCAAACACTCAATGGTATATATGACAGAAATAGCCTGATCTCTGAATATAACAGTTTTGTCACTGTCACACATCCAGTTTATTGAAGTATTGATCCTTGCTTTATTGATTCATGTTGTGTTTATAGTGCCGTGTTTGAGTGAAGACAGTGTTCATTATAGGGCTTCATTCAGGTTTGATTCATCCATGCTGGACTCTTGCTCTCATGCAGCAGTTTAGTACAGTTAACTTTCACATTTACAGTCTAGATATGCAATAACAAGGGAAGAAATCTACTGTGACTTTCTCAGGGTTTTTTATAGAAAGGACTGGCTGGGAATTTTTAGATAGAATAGCAAAATGATTTTGAGGGGGATAGATAAAAATAAGCCACTGTTGTAGGTTTAAAATGTTCACATAAAGACTTTGCGTGTAGAAACAGACATACTATATAGCAAATCTCAACTGCTTGATTGCTTGTATCGTTGCAAAATGTAAACTATGCAACCATAAGGCATTAAGAAATTATAAACGTTTAGCATGATGATTTTCTTTAAAGCTGCTTTGAAACAATGTGTATTGTGAACAAATAAACACATTTGCAATTTAACATACAATGCAGGCGTTTGCTGATATATTGCTCAAAGAATTGCATCATAAACCTGAAATACCCTCATGCACCCTGATAAACAGCTTTTCTCCTGAAATACTCAAAACTGTGGCTGTTTTCTGAGCCTCAGGGCTTTTTCCTTCTGGAGGCAATTTATTAGTATTCATTGTTGAAATATTTTTCTGATTTCTTTCACCGGCCTTAATTTAATAATCATCCAGCACTCTTGGTCTTTTGTGGTCTCTCACAACTAACCTTTGACCTGTGACAATATTCTGTGAGGCCACGGTGTTTGCATTGCATTGCATTAACGATGAAGTAATTCTCACACTTATATCTCTCTGTCTCTTTACAGCTGGACCCACAGACTGTGCAGTCCAAAAACTGGCATATGGACGTCATAGAAATGAATGGGGTACTAATTTATTTCCCATCAATCGTATTGATACTTTTTGCATTATTGCCCTACACTTAGTTTCTTGTGACTTACCTCATTTATGGTTCCTTCTCAGATTAAAGTGGAGTTTTCCATGAAGTTTACAAGTCGGGACTTAAGTTTGAAGCGAACGCCATCTAAGAAGCAGAGTGGCGTGTTTGGGGTCAAAATCAGCGTGGTAACAAAGTGAGTGAAATGTTATGTCTTAAAGCTGGCATATTCTCTAAATGCATGTTACTAAACTTATTGTGAACTGTTCATCCATGCATTTGTTTGTTTGTTTCTTTTTTTTTTTTACCTTAATTAATATGTCATAACTGGACCTTCTGGTGAAAATGACTTCTTTCTGGTGACGTTCTATGCAAGACTTCTCCCATCATTTAGTCCATTTAAACCACACCTCTGCAAGCTTGCTTTCAGATCTGGCTCCATCTCAAAATCTATTCAACAACCGATGAATAGAACCAAGTCCCCACGCTACTTTTTTTTCTTTTTTGATAATCCATTACTTTCAGATTTACAGTATGTCACAATATGGATGAAAAAAACTATCATTATTTCAGACTTAAAATATTTAAAATACAATGCATCAATACACTTCATCATTATGGTGGATTTAGCCTTACTGAACAACATTTGTCAAAGCCTGCATAGTTTCTCCCTGTATGTTTACATAATGTACATTGATTTTGCCTGTTGTTGTTCCTCAGGCGTGAACGCTCCAAGGTGCCTTACATTGTGCGGCAGTGCATTGAGGAGGTGGAGAAGAGAGGGATTGATGAAGTGGGCATTTACAGGATCTCTGGAGTGGCCACAGACATCCAGGCCCTCAAAGCTGCATTTGACGCCAGTAAGAGAATCTCAACCAATTACACTTCACATACTCATGCAACTACTATATATGCAAAAGTACAAAATGAGCCTTTGTTTTTTTTATTTTGTGATTTGGTTATGGTGGCATTTTGGGTGGTACCTTGCAGTCTGATTGGCTGGGAACAGAGGTGGCAATTTGCATCAGCATTTTTTATGTCAGATCCCTTTTAGTCAGATTTTTCTCCATTCCTTTATTCCTAATACATCTTATATTTTTCTTTGATTTTCCCATCAGTCTCCTTTCGCTGTTTTCTCTCTCTCTGGTTATATGAGGTCAGTGGAGGCCTGTGTCTTGAGTCTAAAAGCAGCAGCAGTGTTGTGGGAAAGGCCATGCAGAGGTCTGACCCCTTCCAGCTGTCAGCTGGCTCAGTAAACAAACACACACATAGTCTGTAGGGACTATCCAGAGCTGTACCTTCAGCTAGCATACATGTGTTATTCACTATTATGTCATACCGGGAGCTTTATTACTCAGCCTGCATGAGTGTTTCCTGCAGCATTTGTTGTGATGGCAAATCATTCGCTCTTTCTCTCTGTCTCTCTCTCTCAGATACCAAAGATATCCTGATGATGTTGAGTGATATGGACATTAATGCCATAGCAGGGACACTGAAATTGTATTTCAGGGAGCTGCCAGAACCTCTTCTCACAGACCGACTGTACCCGGCCTTCATGGAGGGCATTGGTATGACCTTTCATCTGTAATGTCTTTCACACTTAAAGGTGCTGTATGTAAGTTTTTGACTCTACTAAAGCATAAAAATACCATAATATGTTTGCAGATACTTAAGAAACATGCTAAGTTAACATATTTGTTTATCTGAAAAACAATGCTACAGTCAGTTATTCTCCTTTGAAAATGTGCGTTCCGGAATGTGGGTCTCTGTTTTGGTTTGTAAAACCCGCCCACTGCCAGTTTACCCATTTGTATTTCGTCACCCCGGGTTGCCAGTTAGCGGAAAACACAACCTATTTCATTTCATTCATCATCAAGTGCGCTCGTTCCTGTTGGTGTCATCAATCTGGCAACCTGAGTGTGCCTCAAGTGTGAGGAGGAGGGGCCAGGTGAAAAAAACCCTCTCCAATATTTTGAATTTGGAATCTGCAATACCTAGTTCAACCACTTGGTGTCAATCCTACATACAGCACCTTTAAAACTGCAGCACTGTGTGATTAGTAGCAAATAGGAGTCATTTAGAATGTTTAGATGTGTTATAACACTCCACTTTATCAAACTCCTCTTCATCATAGCTCTATCAGATCCTGCAGCAAAAGAAAACTGCATGATGCATCTGTTACGGTCACTACCAGACCCAAATCTCATCACATTCCTCACTCTACTGGAACACCTGAAGAGGTAAGAGCACACACTCATGTTGAGTTTCCCTGTTTAATGTACATAATGATTTTTATACTGTACAAACTGTATAATCGATCTCCTAACCCTACCCCTATACACAACCCTTACAGAAAGCGTTCAGCATTTTTACATTTTCAAAAAACATAATTTAGTATGATTTATCATTAGAATGTCTTCTTCATGGGAACCAACAAATTCGTCATTATTCTAGTTTTAAGTGTCAAATGATCTTTCAAAAATCAGTCTAGTATGCTGATTTATTGTCAATTGTATGGTACTCAGTTATTATGTTGAAAACAGTTTTTTTCTGCTTTTTTAAATTTATTTTTTATTTTACCGCATTCTTTTGAAAGCATCATGGTCTCCACAGAAATACTAAGCAGTGAAAACTAATTCTTGAAAACAGCTGTTTTCTACATTGAAATGTTTCTTGAGCGCCAAAACATCATATGAGAATGATTTCTGAAGCATCATGTGACACTAAAGACTGAAATAATGGCTGCTGATTAATTCCAGATTCAAATATATTTAAATGAAGGGAAGACAATACCTGAAGCTGAGTAATGTTGTTGACAATGACTCTTTAATGCCAGCAGCTTCATACGAACATCATTTCAGTCACCGTCATAAATGCCCGGGGTTCTGTTTTATTTTAGTTAGTGTGAAACTGCTGTCGCAATTCACACGAATCTCTCTGAAACGTCAGCAATTAGCTAGCAAGGCCTCAGCTTATAAACACGGTCACAAATAATCTCTCTGGAGGCCATATTGCCAACTCCAACTACTGCCCATTAACACATCACAGACACACACTGCACATGCTGGATTTAGTTAACAGCACTGCTCACTGTGGACACCTGCTGGACAACACTATACATCACACTTGAGCTACAGTACACGTGTCGAGTCATTAGAAACAATGTTCAACTTCATGATTGTTTAATAAGATGCGATTCAGTTTTGTATCGGTGTTTGTTTCCTCTCATTTTAGGGTGGCAGAGAAGGAGCCGGTCAATAAGATGTCTCTGCATAATTTGGCCACAGTGTTTGGCCCCACTCTGCTGAGACCGTCAGAGTCGGAGATCAGTAAGGCCCACATCACACTGGCCTCTGACATCTGGTCACATGATGTCATGGCACAGGTCAGTCCTGGCTTACAGACTCACTGCTCACTCAGTGCTTTACACTGTCTGGAAACGACTTCTGGAGTCTTTCCCAGCATTGTGGTTTGACAGTTTGTAGATACACATCTGCACTCATCATTATTACAGTGATACTGATGTGGTCTGTGATTATTCTATCATCTTGATTTCCATTCTGTCATAACACACTGCCCTTAGGCTGAGAGCAGAGCACTGGGCTTCTTCAGCTCACTCGTGCATGTATGCGCTCATGTGTTGCTCATCTAAAGCAGCATGTTTGCTGTGTGAGTGGATCTGAAGAGACACTTTGACTGTTGATGTTTGCCATTATGGATTGATTGTTCATGATATATCAGAAACTGAACAAGCGGCCTGAGCCGAAAGTCATAACCAGCTCTGACATGAGAATTTTCCATGGTTAACCAATTTCCACTGAAATGCTCCAAGACACAACATAAGACAATCAGAAGTCATACACCCACCTTGTTATTATTAATAATTGTATTAATACCTACACTACTACTCCTACTATTATTAGTTTGTTGCTTTCTTGATCTCAATAATGATGATGATGATGAATATTATTATTATTTATAGTTTGGAGCTCATATGCTCTTAGTCTTAATACTACTACTACTAATAATAATAATAATTGTATTATTACTACAACTACCATTATTATTATTATCA
Organism: Sinocyclocheilus rhinocerous; assembly: GCF_001515625.1. NCBI lineage: Eukaryota > Metazoa > Chordata > Actinopteri > Cypriniformes > Cyprinidae > Sinocyclocheilus > Sinocyclocheilus rhinocerous. The sequence goes on from NW_015665038.1 coordinate 246,257, forward strand.
TTATAAATAATCTGGCCTCTGGTTAGGACACAATGTTTTGCTCGTTCCCTTTTCTTCAGTCAGAACCAATTCTGAACTTAGATATGGCTTGTTCCATGCTAAAGAGTAGCAGTTTCCAGATTGTTCATCAGACTAAACTCACAGTGGCATTCATGCAGGAGTTGCAGCACCATCTAGTGGTGTGGGTGAATAGCGCTGATAGTTTGACATATGATTGAGAATGTTAGTGTCATGAATCCTCCTCTCTCTTCACAGGTTCAGGTATTGCTGTACTACCTGCAGCATCCACCCATATCCTTCGCTGAGCTGAAGAAGAACACACTCTATTTCTCAACTGACGTCTAACTCCAACAACAGACTCCCTTCCTCTCAAACATGGTCTTTTTTGTGTACAAAGCCAACGGGGGGACAGAGAGAGACTGTGGCCACTCTCCCCTGCGTTTGTTGTCTCCAGTCATGTTCATGTGTAATGGGAGCATAAGCTTCGTTTCAGTGCGGAGAAGAACTGCAGCGAGAGGAGGCCCATCTCGAGCGAGCCCAGGATTCAGCATCACCTTATACAAATGTTGCACTTATCACACAGGTGTCCTGCCAAACACAAACACACGTCAAACACATCATGCACCGTCCCATCTGAAGGTTGTGTCTTGGGATGTTGGTTCGTCTGAGTTGCAGATGCATGCTGGGATGTCTGCATCCATTGTGGCATCTCCTCTGAAGCCCAGTTCAGTGATCCAGCAGCTGGAAGAGAACTCAGCATTTACATGTTTATAAATATTATTTGTTTGTTTTGTTTTGTTTTGTTTCATAAGCTTTTGTGTATGTGATATGAAGCCACTGAGCTGTGAGTGTGTGTGTTTATGTGAGAGAGAAAGAGCAAATGCATTTGTTCAAAATAAAATCTCATGCTGCGAATGTTTCCTTCTGGGCAAAACATTGAAATCCCAGACCTTCCTTGTCCAAGTACATCCAGGCCAAAAATTGCCCTATTTATTATGAGTTAATTGTGCCTGTACAGTTCAGTACATTTTGAGACTCTATAGAGTCCTTCATTTGCAATTTTTGGTCTATTTGTTTTTGATTCATTTTAACTTCCTGTCAGTATAGACTTGATTATACAGTAGAAGAGAGAAACTAACAGTTAAGTCAGCCAGCTTTTGGGACCAGTCGCGATGTAGTGAGATTATACTTGGAAAAATGCAAAATTATGTCTTGATTTGGAGAAAAATCATCTCCTGTCACCTTTGCAAGTTGACGTGTCTGGTGATACTTCAGTTTATTCTGTAGAAAGATCTGTGTTATTGCCCTTTTTTTGCATGTTCAGCTTGTCAGATAAAAAGTTGGCAGGATAACACAAAGGTTCAATTTCTTCTTTGTATTTTGATTTTATTTAATTATTATTATTATTATTACTCCACTGCTGAAGACCACTGGCAGAGCAGAGGGAAAAATGTAACTTTTCTGCTATAAAGCCAGTGACATGTACTTCATAAGCACTGTTAGATTGCAGACTAGTTGATATTTTAATATAAAAGGAAATTAAAAACTGGTGTATTTTCTGTTGGAAAGATATTGAGTATACTGTATTAACAAGGGTAAATGTTGATGTGACCTTTTTTCCCCCGTTTTTAGTAAAATAAATAAAAGTGTACATTGAGCACAGCAAGTTTTTGTTTTATTAAAAGGTCTACTTGAAGTCAAATATCTTAAATATGCTTATGTGGGGTGACTTTACTGTGGTGTGAATTGTTGGATATAGTAAATCCACAGTAAACAATGCTTAGCTGTAAAAACTGATCAATATTGAACAGCATGACATATAATTATAAAAAGCATAAACAAAGCCAGTAACACTGAATTAAAGTGCAGGTGTTGAATGGCCACATGCTACATTACTTACACAACTTTAGCTCAAATTTATCAACGTTTTTCAGCATGATTATGCCTCTGTGTGAGCTCCATATAGAAATGATTTACTGACTCATTATTTAGTTATACAAATATCAGTTTGGGGAGAGGTGTCCCATGTTTATTGTGATATAATCTGTGCATATGTATTATTTTGCCGTTTCATTACTCCCCTTACAAAAATAAATATTCTTGAAATTCATTTTTTATTAAGTAAACTTCAGTAACATTCAAGTATATTTTCCAAGTATATACTGTACTAATTTCAATGTACAGTACAAGTAGCATACTTGTAAGTGTACTATTTCCATACTTGGGACATTTAGGGCCTTATAAGTAAGCAGTAATACTTTGTTATAAATACTGAACTGAATAGGTAGCCAGTGTAGAGATGATAAAACCGGGGTGATATGATCATATTATCTTGACCTAGTAAGAATTCTAGCAGCTGCATTTTGAACTGTAGCTTGTTTATTGAGGATGCAGCACAAGCACCTATAGGGCATTACAATAATCCAATCTAGAGGAATGCATGAACTTGCTTTTCAGCACCAGAAAAAGATATCATGTTCCGCGTCTTGGCAATGTTACTAAAGGCGAATTCACAACGCACTGACCGGTACCGATGAACCGCAACAGACACATTCGTGACATTCATGCGTTATCCTTGTCTGTTGGTTGGCACTTGTTTTCACTGATTGAACATGTTGGATCGGCATTTGTCGGTCTTGGAAGGTCTGAGAAGTGACATACTGTACTATGTTGACTGTCAGTGTCGGTCTGCGTCTGTCAGTGCAGTGGCACTTGGCCTTAAGATGGAAGAAGGCTGTTTTTATAACATGGAATATGATTTTCAAAAGATAAAGTGAGCCAACTTGAAACTTCATTAATTCTACTCACATTCATTGAATAAACTGACATTCACTGATTATTACATTAATTAACATGTGTAATCAACATTTTTGATAACAGAAAAGGATCATCTTTTTTGATAAATCAAAGATGGCCCAGCCTGGAGTGTATGATCTCAAAATGTTTGTTGGTATATATATTCCAAATAACACATTACATGAACTCAAAAAAAAAAAAAAAAACTTGAACCTTAAAGTTAACAAAAGCAATAAAGAAAAGAAAAGAAAAACACATTTGGGAATCTAAATTTAAACGTAGCTTTTAATTTAATTTTTAATTTAGTTTTTGTTTCTGAAAAAACTTAGTTTTGTAAGGGTTGTTTGCTTAGATTTTGTCAGGCTGTTTACTGGTAGGTTCTGGCAACTTATTTTTAATAGCACAAGTTGGCATGTACTAGTTGAAAATGTTACAATGTTAACAAGAGACAGACAGACAGACAGCAGCGCTCACGTGAACTCAGTCTCGCACGTGCTGCTCAGTAATTGACACGCTCAAAACAAACAGGAGCGCGTGCCTGACCCTAGTGACCTTGTGACGACCTCGGTCAAGCACGGGCCAGGTGTTCAGTGCCCCAGACAGAACGCATTCCTGTCTGGGGTCTTTAGACGATTCTCCTATAAATAGTTCGGGGTGATGATGGGTGACACACACCTGACTCAAACCGGACATGATGCAGTCCTCCTCTATGACCGAGAAGCGCGAGAAGAGCATCCCCGCAGCTGACGGCTGTTTCCTTATGTGGCGCGACTACATGGATCTCCGCAGGACTCTGTCGCAGCTGCTGGAGCATCGCGACGAAGGACGAGCCTCAGCTGAGGGTGGGACACCCGCGGAGGGTTTCATGAGAGCCGGCTCCACCAGCAGCGCCTCCAGCACCTCTGCCTCCTCCAGCCGCGACCTGCGCACCCCGCGAGACACCTGCGGATTCTGCCGACAAAAAGGAGAGACGGCGGTGGTTTACGCGAGTCACAGACTGAAAGCCCGAGACGGACGCATCCTCTGCCCGATCCTGAGGAGCTACGTGTGCCCGTTCTGCTCCGCCACCGGAGACTGGGCGCACACGCGCCACTACTGTCCGCTGAGAAACACACCGAAGACCAGCAGCATGCGACTCAATGGACTCGCACACTTTTATTTAAACTGTAAGCCTGTGTTCGAAGTATGTTGTGAAAATGTGTTCAAAAAGTTGTTTGCATATTAATGGTTGAAACGTGTTTTTATGGCTCCTTTCAAAATAAAAAAAAATATTTGGTAACACTTTCTATGAAGCCCGTATTTATAATACATTATAAGGGTATTCTTAAGTAGTGCATCAAAACCATCTTTTTATTTTTTGTTATTTGAATTGCATTTAAATTCGTTCCTCGTTGTTATGGGTTGGCATTTAGTTGACAGTCATCTAATCATTATTTGTCCAAATCAGTATTTGGATACTCAATCTACATTTAATGTATGAATAAAAAAACTAAAAAATCAACACCTGCTGAATGTAAAATTTTACAATTTGTGCATCAGTTTAAGAAAATAATTGTCTCTTTATTTAATCTGTCAATTTAACAAAAAAAAACTTTTTCAAATATTTGACTACTTTGATTTGAAAAACATTCTAAATATTTTGAGATTTATTTCATATTAAAGAAGGAACTTCTACTCTCTGAAGTAACTCTGGGACGGTTATTAGGAGATGGTTTGCGGAATATTATAATTTTTTAGAGTGTTTTTTTAATGAGTTTAAAAGTTTAAAAGAATAAATTGGCCTTGCCAATTGCACTAAGCACCGTAGGTGGCGCTATAACCCAACAGTATGTTATACACCATTCAAACTACTGAAGAAGAAGAAGAGCGTACAGAGGATTTTAATGCACATAGCACTTTATGGGGAAGCAGTAATGATGATCATAATGGGGATGTTGTAGAAGAAATAATAGACAGTAATGGGTTAGTATGTTTAAATGATGGTAGAAACACAAGAATAGATTTGGTACGTGGTATTGGGTCAGCTATAGATTTAACATTGGTTTCTGAGTTTGCCATCCGCCATAAAACGTTATTAGAAGAAGAAGAGCGTACAGAGGTGCGGGTAACATGAACACGGTAAATGTTTGCATTTGTGTGTGTCGCTGCACGTTAAATATTTACATATTCAGCAGATATTCGGTCAGCTGATGCTTTTAGAAGCTGCTTTCGAAATCGTCTCGAAGTTACGAAGTCTAGGTGTTGATGTTATTGGTTGGTTTTCAGGTAGTTTACAAATCCATGTATTAGACAAATGTGAAATATGAACACTTTCTCAACATTACAAAGCAATTGTTTGGCTAATTAGCTCGTTTTCTAGTAGTTGTCTTTAATGCAAATAGATAACATTGCCATGAACTCCACATTTACAGATGTGTAAAAGAAAGATGCTAAAGATTTAACTAATATGTAACTAAATACCACGTGATATAACTACAGATCCCCTTGACATGCTTTCAAAGTTTCAAATCACGTACGGTAACGTTAATTAATATGCAAAGACATATGGAACTCATGCTTGTGGCTATTTTAGTTTTCAGGTGCATTATGGGCTCATCTCTGCCTTCTGTTGCTGAGCAGCTTTTGAAAGACCTTCAGAGAACTTACTCGGAGACAAAGCAGAGTAAGTCTGAAGCTCATGATGTCTAGTCTAGTGGATGAAGCCACTGAGTGATGAAGCATTAAAGGGGTCATATGATGCGATTTCAAGTTTTCCTTTCTCTTTGGAGTGTTACAAGTTGATCTGAAAAGCAGAAAAACTCTACTAGACATCCTGTAGTCACACTGTACCTTGGGCTGCTGAGGTCCCTGATCACTAGTGAAAATGTATTTTTGAAATTTATATTTTCCTTAACAAATTATATTATTAGTGAAGGTTTTTGTAGTTTTAATATTATAAATCTTTAGTTTGAATAACATCGTCTAATAATTGGTCGAATAATTTGGTCTGACACTGATATATTATTCTGAAAAGCACCGTGTGCTTCACTGGAAACGAGAACATTAGGCCTAAAACATATCATAAACTTTTGTTGTTTTAATTTTTGAAATGTATTTATTGGTTAAAGATTTTCAGTGTGTTCTCAGACATTTGGACCCCACTGTGTCTCATACGGACGTTTGAACAACAGACATTTGATCAACAGTTCAAAAAAAGAAGTGTTTAGGTCTGATAATAAAAATGAATGTGTGGAGGTGAACTGTAAAGTCGGTGAACATTTTGATTCTTTAGACAAGAGTAGAAATAGCTGCAATTTCTATTACTGACACCGGATGGCGCACTAATACCAGTTGCGTCTATTTTTCGCTATGCTTCATGATTGTTTAAACGACGACAAGTCCTGGGGAGTGGTGGTAAACTTTTTTTAATTTTTTGGATCGGATTGGAAGTGTTTGCCTTTAGTGTAGGGTTTAAAGTATAGGGATTTATGTTCCGATTTTTCCTACAGCATCATGTTCTTCAGAGCTTATTGCCTAATGAGATGTTCAGTAATCCAAAGCCTTGTGTTAAATAAGTGTGTTAAAATGTCACTGTGTTCATTGAGGTTTTGTGAAATCCTTATGTGTGCAGACAAGACTTAATGCAGAGCATCTGGATAAGAGTAATGACATTATTCTGCTGGAATTTTGATGTCAAGCAATGCCAGAAAGAAACTTCAAGGGAGTAATGATTAGAGGAGTAATGATGGCTGTAGTGTTTTTGAGATTGAGATGTCTTTTCAATTTCTACTTTCTCTGGGTCTTTCTCCAGAGAACCATGGTGACCAAAATAAACAGCCAAACTAGGCTGTTTTGCATGACTGATAATTGGTTATATTATGTTTAACATGTACTTAACTATTAAGCAGTTATTTTTTCTAGATCTTATGTTTCAAGTACTCGTATATATTGCTTTTCTGCATTAAAACATGCTTTGTGCTTTTCAATTTTTTCACTTTTATAGAACCGTAATAACTAACATCTCTTGTTTTTTAAAAATCTTTCATATAGTACCAGATGACCTACTAATAGCGTAAGTATTTTTTCTTCTACTTCTAGTTACATTTAACATACTGTGAGATGTGGCCTTGAACTACAGACTGTAGTTTTACTGCATATTATGGATGCTTTTGACCTGAAGTTGAGGAGGGTCAATTATTACTGATGATGTATGTTATTGACACTGAACACTGTACAGAAACCAGACCTTACCTCTTAGTTGCCGGATATACTCAGCACAGGCTTTATCAAGCACATATGTAGGGCTGCACGATTAATCGAATGCGATTGTCATGTGCATTTTGTTTAAAAAAGCCGGTTCTGTAATCAGCAGGAAATCATCATCACGTGCTTTCAGATGGAGCAGAACTTACTACACATAGCCATAGTTCACTGACAAGTTACGCAAAAAAATCGCAGCCGATTTTATTGCGCGATTCTGAAATCGAAGAAATCGTTTGCGATAATGACAGCTGTTTGCATAGCTTCTCAGTGCACTACGGCTGTGAAGTAAATGCTGCTCCATCTGAAAGCATGTGAAAATACCACATTTAATAACATATTTTTACTCCAAACATCACTTCATAATGTCACAATGTGAACACACACCCGGAGCAGTGGGCAGCCATTTTTTGCTGCGGCGCCCCGGGAGCAGTTGGGGCTGTTTATTCAGCTGCAGCGATAGGCATTTCCTGGGTTTCTTCTGCGAGGAGTATTTGGAGTTTCAGCGCGAGAGCGCCCTCTGGCCTTTGGATGGAGATTTACTGCTGACCACAGAACCGTGCTTCACTGAAAGATACGCATGACAATCGCAGCTTCTGTCGAATCGCGATCTCGATTCCATTTCGATTTATTGTGCAGCCCTACACACATGTATGTCTTTACCCAGCGCTCTCTTTCTAGACGTCATTGTCTGAATAAATCATGACTTTAAAAGCATCCTCAAACCCACAATGACAGTCATCAGGCTGCCATTGAGGGAAGCACTAAGCCACAGTAATTACTCTTCTGTGGGAATCACATTCCTCCATAAATGTCTGTTCACATCACAGGTCAGCACTTTTTGCTTTATTGGGCAATTGATTGTGGTTTCAGTGTCATCACATCATGTGTTCGCTTAGGTCTGCTTCTCTACGAGACATTATTTGAATGTGGCTGGATGACATTCAGATGATGGAGTATTGGAGTTTCATACTTCCATTGTAAAATAAATTGCTAGTTTTATTTTAAGACCGGAAACCACACTTGCTTTGGGTTAAATGTGAGAGCTGAGGTTTGTTGCCCCCCATCTTCCTGTGTACATGTCACTTATCTCACCTAGCATGGTTTCCTGTACAGTTAAAGGAAATAGTTCACCCAAAATGAAAGTTTGCTGAAAGTGTACTCACTCTCAGGCCATTGAAGATGCATGAGTTTGTTTCTTCATCTGAACAGATTTGGAGAAATTTAGCATCAGGCTACATCACTGACTCATCAATGGATCCTCTGCAGTGAATGGGTGCCGTCAGAATCAGAAATCAAACAGATGATAAAATAAACTGCAAGTAATCCACACTATACTCACAAACCACAAGTAATCCACACGACTCCAGTCCATTTAACATATTGTGATGTGAAAAGCTGCATGTTTGTAATAAATCCATCAAGATGTTTTTAAAGTGCCCCTATTATGCCATTTTTAAGGTTGCTAATATTGTTTTATGAGTCTCCTAAAACAGGTTTACATTTTCAACAAGGTCAAAAACATGTTTGTTTTCTCAAAAAATAGATTTAATTTTACCTCATTTCTAAATGATTCGTAAACTACTCGTGCGAAGCAGTTCAAAGAATCAGTCTCTCTAAACCCCTCCTTTCCATGAGCCCTCACTGCTGTGATTGGTCAGATGGCGCAGTCCTTTGTGAGGAGTCTGATGATGAAACGGTTGTACTGGCTGATCGACAAGAGACTGATTCGCAAGCATGACTGGAGCAGGACGTTTCTCAGTGGTAAGTGTCAAGTGCTAACAAGTTTGTGGTAATTATAAGATAGATAAATCAAATTTACTCTCACAGCGTCTTCTCGACATGATGTTAACCACAAGGAAATTTTACTGCAAGTTGAAGTTGGCGACGTAGAACGTGGGCAGACATTATGCAAATGTGTTACTTCGTGACGTAGAGCCGTAACAGAATAAGATTCGAATTCCTGACGACTCGATTAGGCTATTGCAAGCCGATTCTTTTTCAACTTTGCAGATAGTTTGTTCACATACAGCTATATGACACACTGCATGAAAGGTAATATTCGAAAAAAGGCATAATAGGGGCACTTTACTTCAAACAAGTCCTCTGTGTAATATTGCTTTCTACAGTGAAAAGAGATAAATATGCAGAGAGCAATCACTGTTTACAAGCAAAAAGAGTTCTAAAAAATATGTTGGTGTAATATTGCTTTCTACAGTGAAAAAGGAGAGAAATATGCAGAGATCAATCACTGTTTACAAGCAAAAAGAGTTCTAAAAAAATATGTTGGTGGATTTTGATGCAAGGGGACAGCAGGGGATGGACTTTTACACTGGTGGAAACGATGTTATGGATTATGGACTAGTATTTTGGCCAAAAGTGTGACAGTTTATACTGTAGTTGAAACCCCTTAATGATGGATTTGTTTCTTATTCACAAGATGTTAATTGATTGACTGAAGACAAATAGATTACTTGGATTATTGTGATGTTTTTATCAGCTGTTTGGACTCTCATTCTGATGGCACCCATTCACTGAAGAGGATCCATTGGTGAGCAAATGATGTAATGCTAAATTTCTCCAAATCTTTAATGGCCTGAGGATTAGTACATTTTTAGCAAATTTTCATTTTTGGGTGAAACATTCCTCTAAGTCTCAGTTTATTTGCTCTTACAGATTGCGATTTGTGTTCGGCCCATGTGCTCTTCAGGCATTGGACCTGGTGGACCAGCGCTCTGTCACATGTGTGTCATCACCTAGCGGTCGAGATGCATTTCAGGTAGGAGTGAATAAATGTCTCAAGTCAATTTGTTTCTACACAGCTGCTGAACAAAACTTCTTGTAATCATGTTTGGCTGCTATTAATGATGCACATAAATTTCTGCAGCCAAAAATATTCAGGCAAAACAGCAACATTTTCAAATTCTTGGTTTTGGCCGGAATAGTTTGGGAAGGCTGAAATCATTGACCAAAACACATTTTGACTGTCAGCATCTCACTAAACACACAACATAGATAAGCTACAACAGTTGAACATGTCAGCAGTGAGGACCAAAAAAAGATGCTTGTATAACAATGTGTAAAATTGGTTTGGCTGTAATGTGGAGATTTGGCTCATTGCCACAGAACTGTTTTATGGCCCGTGAACACCTCTGAAAAAATTGCTTTGTGTTTTATTATTTTCACTATTTCACACATTATGGTACATCAGTGATGCAATATAGTCATATAATTATTCACCAGACTGCATGTGCTTATCCTGTTAGATGCTTCTCCTAATTATTCACAACAGCACTTTTTGCCTTCCAATGACAGACGCTTCAAAATGTGATAAATGTACAATAGTTGAGAGATGCTTGCATAGATTGCAAGTGAGTGTTTGTTTCAAGAATACTCTTGTTTTAAGAATATTTTGCTTACCCCACTGGCAGATAATTTTACTTGTTTTAAGCAAAATGCACTTAATTTAGTTTTTTCCCCCTGGAAACAAGACTAAATATCTTAAGTCATTTGGCTTATCTAGTAAAAGTATTGATTTAAGAATTTTTTTAGATATTTTGACTAAAAACAAGACAAAAATACTAAGTAAGATAAGCCATTTTTTGCAGTGTCTATAGTCTTGTATCAAGCGAGATTGGACAAAAATTTTGCTTGCAAAACATTAACTTTAATTAGTATCCTCAATTCCCAAACAATTAAACATTGTAATTAACAATAGCTCATTGTATGCCTAAAACCGCCAGCAGGTAAAATTTACCCATGCACATGACTACTGTTTTGATAGGGCTAAAAAATGCATTATGTCACTGTATTATGCCACTGTCTTCACAAAGTAATGTCTAGAGTCATGAAATGATTATTTGTAGTTATCAACTGTTTTTGTCCTGTTGTTTTGTGTTCACCGCTATTTTAAGCAGGCTACACTAATTCTCTTAACAGTGAATATAGGCTAAACCCACCTGCAATGACAATGGGAATTAGACGGAAATACATATTTGGGTTGTGCAATATTATAATAAAATGTCATGACTTGAATAAATAGTGCAGAGAACAATAAACAATAAAAATTGCAAAACAAAAAATAATAATGAATCCAAAGTTTATTTTAGTCTACTCATAAATGTTCAAACTTTGGATCAATTATTGATTTTTGTTAATTTATTGTTTGCTACTGTTGCTATTTATTCTAGTCTGACCATTCCCTGAAAAAAAATCTATTATGTAATGAATAAAAAATGTTTATCCCAAGATTATTGGTGTTGTTCTCTTATTCAAATTATAAATTATATAACTAAGCAAATTAATAATCAATTAGGTGAAACTGTCAATGCATCATACATCCTAAGCAGTGCGGTGAATTATTGCTCCTCTTTTGTCTATTGAACATAAAACCACTTAATTTAGTTTTTTCCCCCTGGAAACAAGACTAAATATCTTAAGTCATTTGGCTTATCTAGTAAAAGTATTGATTTAAGAATTTTTTTAGATATTTTGACTAAAAACAAGACAAAAATACTAAGTAAGATAAGCCATTTTTTGCAGTGTCTATAGTCTTGTATCAAGCGAGATTGGACAAAAATTTTGCTTGCAAAACATTAACTTTAATTAGTATCCTCAATTCCCAAACAATTAAACATTGTAATTAACAATAGCTCATTGTATGCCTAAAACCGCCAGCAGGTAAAATTTACCCATGCACATGACTACTGTTTTGATAGGGCTAAAAAATGCATTATGTCACTGTATTATGCCACTGTCTTCACAAAGTAATGTCTAGAGTCATGAAATGATTATTTGTAGTTATCAACTGTTTTTGTCCTGTTGTTTTGTGTTCACCGCTATTTTAAGCAGGCTACACTAATTCTCTTAACAGTGAATATAGGCTAAACCCACCTGCAATGACAATGGGAATTAGACGGAAATACATATTTGGGTTGTGCAATATTATAATAAAATGTCATGACTTGAATAAATAGTGCAGAGAACAATAAACAATAAAAATTGCAAAACAAAAAATAATAATGAATCCAAAGTTTATTTTAGTCTACTCATAAATGTTCAAACTTTGGATCAATTATTGATTTTTGTTAATTTATTGTTTGCTACTGTTGCTATTTATTCTAGTCTGACCATTCCCTGAAAAAAAATCTATTATGTAATGAATAAAAAATGTTTATCCCAAGATTATTGGTGTTGTTCTCTTATTCAAATTATAAATTATATAACTAAGCAAATTAATAATCAATTAGGTGAAACTGTCAATGCATCATACATCCTAAGCAGTGCGGTGAATTATTGCTCCTCTTTTGTCTATTGAACATAAAACAACAGGACAAAAACATAGTTGATGACTAAAATAATCATTTCATGACTCTAGACATTACTTTGTGAAGACAGTGGCATAATACAGTGACAATGCGTTTTTTTTAGCAATATCAAAACAGTAGCTAGTCATGTGCATGGGTAAATTTTACCCGCTGACGGTTTTAGGTATACAACGACCTTTGGCGGTTAAAGTGTTTTATCTAAACAATTTTTCACAACGGGAGATTGTAAATAACACAATTTTAGTAAAAGTCAATGACTGAGAAACTTGGATATTTTATTGAAAATCATGTTACGTACATTTGAAAAACAGCCATGGGTTTTACCCTGTGGTGGTTCTAGTGTTAAAAGGAGAGTTGATGTGACACAGAGGTAAACATGCATCTGTCCCAGCTTTTTAGAGTGTGTTGCAGCCATCAAAATCAAAATTTGTTTATATTTACAAAATAAAATTAAGTTGGCCAATGAAAACATTGGAATTTTTTTTCTTTGTACTTTAGTGAATTAAATAAAGCTTAAAGATAATATTTGACATTTCACAAAATGTCCCAACTTTTCAGGAATTGGGGTTGTATAATGATTAATGAATGGTGAGCTTACCACCGATACATAATATTTGATCATTTTGTTGCATGTAATGGTGGTTTGCTGTGCGAATTTGTGGGAAACTTGGATGCCGTTAACTCAGTAAGAGAGTAATAAAACTGACTGGATCAGAAGCTGTTGTTGTGGTGTCTGTCTCGCCTCTTCCCTCTCCACCCCTCAGTTTACCTCGGCCACTTTTGGAGCTTTGGATACTGTGGTGAGAACAAACCGGTGCTAAAATAGGGAGTTTAATGACCCTTTAAAGAGTTCAAATATAATGCATTAGTCAGTGACCTAAATCCCCTCAGTTTATGTCCAGTCAATCCCTGAAAATGTCCACACCACGGTCAACAGTCAGACATCACGGTCAACACCACCCACAGTGAACTCATCATGTCCTCTCAGTCCCAGAGTGTCTAGAATGGTCAGCCAGTGTCCAGTAGGCCATAGGTGGGCGAAATTACCTTGGTTTCCACATAATTCCTCCTGGACTGACCGTAGATCTCAGCATATGTCACTTACACTGGGTTATGTTTCCGTAAAACGCCTACTACGAGACAGCACAGAAGAAAAGCAAATAAAGAGCAAACATTAACAGAAAACAAAGTGTAGTAATAAAAGTTAACAGCCCTTTTTATGACCTGCTGTGGTTCCTGCTTTAGATAGTCATTGATGTCTGTGTGCAATTATCATCTCTATTTGTCATCTGTAATTCTAGACTCAATTGACTTATTTTACAAAGTGATGTAGTTCCTGTAATAGCATTTTTAGGTATTTTCCAGGAATCTTTTCTGTTTTTGTTCAATAATGTGACGGCACTGAACATGACTCAAAAATAGTTTTTTCAGTTCAAATTCTCATTGAGTCTGAGATCTGCAGAGCTTACTGTGTATCCAACACATGCAGTTTTTCTTTTCTTTTTTTACTGCTAGACCTTAACATAAAAAGTCCTTCTTTATTCTAGTTTCCAAAAGGAAAGTCATTCTTTAAAAGTCTTTTATGTTTTGTACTTTCCATATTTGTAATGCACTGAATTGAATTGTGTTACCTGAACACCATAAACAAAGTTTACGTTTTTATTTAGCGGAAAATTTAAAATTACAAAACTGATTTGGATGATGATTTTGGCCTTTCGAAAGTGTTTTTTATTTTTCACCAAGTTGCCAAATTTTCGGTGCTTCTCTATATGTCAAATTCTGAATTCTAAGCAAAAGGTATTATTATATAATAATCAGAATAAAATATTACAACATTATGATTTTTTTTAAGACATATGATTCAAGATCCTCTTTTAAAAAATGCTGTGGTGTGACTTCAGTCACTGAGTCTCATGTGGCATGAGAAAACTGAGATTAAAAGATTGCTGAGTGACTATGAGGTAAAATACAGGAACAAAGAAATGTGAGAGTGTTGTCTGCATCAAGTTCCTTAATATGCAATCTAACATTATGTTTTAGCATTAGTGTGAAGATGTGGCACAGTTGTTTTTAGGGTGATTAGAATATTTCCTGCATGTTGGAATGATCTGAGTGATTTTAGAGCAGTTTGTACACAAAGAAAAAGCAAGTGAAATTGTTGTGGATAAATGTAGCTGCTGAAATGCTGTGCTGTGCAGAGATCAGTGCTTCTGCGGTCTGCGTACCCTAAGGTGCTAAATTGTTCCGATCACGTTCCCAAATCTAAACTGGATTTTTTAAAATAGCATCTTTAGTTCTGGAGCTCATTCATACTGAATGCAAAGGTGAATGTGAATTTTTGTTGTGCAATTTAGATGTAGATTTAATATTTGATGAAAACACTTCACAGTGTTTGGTCTTCTAGTCAAGAGGAACAGTACAAACGCAGGGATATTCAGGCCCACAGGGATCTGTGCCCACAGAACACAGGTTCTACGCATCCTCCATAAACATTTAGTCTAACCTGTTTATGTTTTCAGCGTGCTTCAGCGTGTGGTACAACCAGAACTGTTTTCCATGGTTAAAGTTTCCTCTGAAATAAGCACAGAAAATGTGGAAAGAAGTCCACAGATTCATTTTGGGCCCTGGGGTTGTGTGTTGGCGAGTAAGTTTGTGTACGTGTCTGCAGACCACATGCAGAAATCCAGCGGCATTGCTGTAACAGACGTTCTCTGGTGGGTCACCCTGCAGTTGTAGGAAACGTTTCCGGTCGATCCAGTAGCCAATATCCTGTCAGTCAGCCCCTCTCTGGGGAAAGAGGCTTCATTAATATGTCATTGTGATTGTCATACTGTATTAAGATCAGCTGTGCTTAATATCGTCCTGCCCTGGGGCTGCTGTCCAGCTGCCATAGTGGTCTCGCTGACCTTCACTTACCATCTTTATTGAGTCCTGACCTACAGTAGCGTGGGTGGAGTCAAGAAATAACGTGGAGATAGATGTTTGCCTGACAGCATGAGGTAGTTTCATAGTTGATATAAATCTCAAACACTTTCTCTGGCTGAAATGCGCTTTGAAAATAGAGCTCTTTGAGTGACCTGTGGAAGAAAGGGACATGTTTGGGAAAACATATATCTATACTATATGCTTTTTTTGTAGTTCTGTTTGGCAACTCTAGTACAGTAGGACAGAAATGACACAGCTTTAAAAACCACCCCAAAGTACATGAGAGCATGAATTGATAACGGAAGGAGAAACATAACTATTATATAAACTAAAATATCCTTTTACTCCTTTTGCCGATCTGCTTTTGAATAAATATCATAGTGTCCTGCTACGGCGCACATTCTATAAGCTGCAGTTCTGGAACCTCCGTCGCAATATACTGTACAATGTGACATATATCCAGATTAGGGCTGTCATCGTTAACGCATGCGATTAATTTTACAATCCTTAACGCGTTAAAATAATTTAAAGGGGTCATATGATGCGATTTCAATTTTTCCTTTCTCTTTGGAGTGTTACAAGCTCTTGGTGCATAAAGAAGATCTGTAAAGTTGCAAAGACTAAAGTCTCAAATCCAAAGAGTTATTCTTTATAAAAGTTAAGAGTCAACCACGCCTACCTAAAACGGAAAACTACTTTGTTTGGCCTTCCAAAAGAGGATGATATCCGCTTCGTCATGCCTGGAGCTGATCCGTGCTGGTCGCTGAGGAAATACATCAACTTCGTGCTGTGGATCACCAGATTGGCTTTCACCGTGGACGAAGCGGAGTCAAGCCCGGGGTCGCCACATGTGGTTGCCGTAAGCCCGCCGGACGCTCCTTCGTCGAATCCTTGCCACTGACGATTCAAACGCGAGTTTTGAGCAATGTAGGAGTAGCATTTGTAGTTTGTCATTTCTCCGATCACAAATACAGACATGGTTTTGTTTACGTGGCACGATGCAACGCGTAAAAAGACAGTATAAGTCATTATAATCCGTAATTATGTCCCCACTGGATGCAACAAATGCCTCGTTTGTAATGGGTTTTAATGTTTATGTCTCGTCGCTCCGGCCGGACACGGCATCAACAGTATGGTGAGGTCCACTGATCCAGTAAGCGAATGCATTCAAACAATCCGTCCAAAACAGCGCTAATATGAAGGAAACCAGGCTGATTACATCGGAGATTGCAGAGAGAACAGAGACTCGCGTTGCGTTTTGTGAATTATTCATTGCAGTGTGTTTTGCTTTAAAACACGAGCTCTGTCATATTCTGTGATTGTCTCTGAAAAGTGTAATGTGTATATTTGTTCTTACTTTTTAATAACAAATATAAAATAATGACAAAGATTTTTATCTTTGCCCACTTTGGCCTAAATATGTCATTCTTTTTTTATTTTATATTTTGTTACCTTGTAAGGTTTTGTTTTTAAAATAGGGAAATTAGTTTGGCTGTACTGCTCAGACAACTTGCACAATATTAAAACCAACATGACAAAGAATCGTGATAAAATCGTGATTTTCCTGAAAAAAAAAACTTGGTATATTTTTGCCATATCGCCCACCCCAAGGTCAGTAAGATGTTTTAAAAAATTTTTTAAAGAAAGTCTCATGCTCACCAAGGCTGCATTTATTTGATCAAAATTACAGTAAAAATAGCAATGTTGTAAAATATAGCATTTTTAAATAACTGTTTTCTATTTTAATGTACAGCAGCCACCAGAAATCATCCTAATAAACTGATTAATCTGATGCTCAAGATGCTTGAGAAATATGTCTTGTCATTATCACAGTTGAAAACTGCTTTGTACTTTTTTCAGTGTGAATAGGAAGTTCAGGATAAATGGGAGGATCAAATGAACAGCATTTAATTGAAAAATATAAATTTTATAACAATGTAAATGACTTAACTGTTGTTTGAGCAATTTAATGCATCCTTTCTGAATAAAAGTATTTCTTTAAAAAATTAAACATTTAGTGTAATTTTTTTTTTATATGTATGTCTATATTAATTTCTGTTGATTTATTTCTAATTTCTGATTTTGACTTTCTGCTAATGCACAAGGACAAGTAAACAGGACATGGGCAGCTTCTCTCTTGGTCTAATGGTGAACGTCTCTTCCTCTATAATGTTGACTCACATTGGCAGCAGCAGCAGATCAGTGCAGGCTGTTGTGAGAATGCTCCACTGACACTAATGACTCTGGCCTTTGGGTCGCTGGGAAATAATGCTCAGTGTTTGTCACACCAGCTGCTTTATCAGCCTGTGCCAAATATCCTCTGTGTGCAGTTTCACTGTAGGACAACTATGGAAAGAATGCAGGTAGTTTGAGATGATGTTGATATTTTTAAAAGGTTATTTTTTATTGGTAAAAACAAAGTTCTTAGTTGATATTGTATATAGATAAGTCTATGTTTTAGTCTTAAGAATTGCTCATGAAATTGCGTGAGGTGAGGATTTTTAAGTTTTGTGTAAAGACCCTGCATAGTGAGGTCTGTAAAAGTCAAGTTTGTGCAAGACTGTGCTTGCCTGCACTGTCTTACCAATTTTTGGTGTTACAAAAAACACCCAAGAGGCTCGGGCTAGGCTGGCAGTGATTTCAAATGAATAGAGACACTCATGAAATCAATATAATCTAAATAACCATATTTGCTTTCTTAATGCATGTTCTTATTCTTATTGAGATTTATCACCCAGCACTAAACAGCAGGCTGTCAGGCATCAAGCATTTGTTTTATGCTATAAAAAGGGATGAGAAGCAGTCATGGGATGTCAGCATGAAATTAAAAGCTTGGCATATTGTGAACGATTTATTGATGCATATTATTCCAAAGGGGGAAAATGTGTTTATAATCTTTAATCAAAATGTAATTATCTGCTCTACCTCTGAAACTTCACGTGCCCCTTTTACTTCCACTCTTCCCCTCCCATCCACCTGACTTCATTCTTCCAACAACCTCTTTTCACAATACATTCTAAACCAGATTTTTTTCATGTCGAAGTTCATCTTTTGCACGTCACATGTGCGTAAAATGGGCTGGAGATAAAATTTTCTTCATGTTGACATTAACTCATACTTCGAATGTTGCTGATATCTACCTGTAACATGTACTCACATCATCACTTGTCGATCTTCAGAAAAGTGCAAAAGAAGATTAAAATCAGTGTGCTTGAGATTGCTTTTGTGGTGAGTAGTGTGGTGACATACCAGGAAGAGTTTTAAGAAAGGCTACAAGAAACCCCTTCTCCCATCTCTCTATATGCCCCAGGCAGTTTGAAGTGTGGGGGATGTTCAGAGCTGTTTCTCAGTTTAGCTCAACTCTGTGACTGTTGGCCCAGTCCTGTTGTTGAAATGTGTAAAAGGGACAAATTCACTTGATAGACACTTTCTCAAGCTGTGTTTAAGAGCATAAACCTTGCTCTTATTCGCTGACCACCTGCAGTCCAGTTTAAACCAGTCATTAATAAGCCCCGTGCTTATTCATATTAAATCACTGTTATTTCAACACAAACACGCCTACTTTGTATGTAAATTAGGCTTATTAGATTTTCTTATTTACAAACTGCCTGGTGTTATTACCGCCCACGGAAAGCAGATGGTAAATGAAATTAATTTAACCCTGTGAAGTCTGAAAAAAAAATGATATGTGGAATAAAACACCTACATTTTATTCAGAAGCCCAAAGCAGAAATATGCAATTTGGTGCAGTTGCTGATATTCATATGCCCAAAAGAAAGATAAAATTCTGGAATATTTGTAATGTCAGTGAGATCTATATAGCAGCATGGCAGACTATTTAAATAAAATTATAAATATCATTTGTCAATCTATATCCAAATGATATAAAGATTTAAAGGTCACACTTTATTACTTTTATTATCCAATTCTAGCTTATAACAAACCATTAACTACGACTTTTGCCTCAAACTCCTAATTTGCTGCTTATTTGGTAAGGAAGTTGTTTAATTTAGGTATTGGGTAGGATTAGGGATGTAGAATATGGTCATGCAAAATATGTGCTTTAGAAGTACTAATAAACAGCCAATGTGTTAATAATAGGCATGCTAATAAGCAACTAGTTAATAGTGAGAAATGTTCCTATACAGATTTAAAGATTCATTAAATAAAATATTTACTTTTTAAGTACTTAAAAAAAACGTGTACTATGACCTGAAGGTGAGCATTTTTACAATTATGCTAAAAGACCTTTTACTCGCTAATAAAGTATAAACTATCATTTAGACAACAGAAGGCATGTAATAGAAACTACAACAGTTTTTTATTTTATTTATTTTTTTATAATTTAGTTGATTTCGAGACCTTAGAAGTTTATGATAGAGTAGGTTATGGGGTACAATTAGGGATGCTCCGATCAATCGGCCGGAGATCGGTATCGGCCGATAATCACATTTTATGACT